>NC_052551.1:9992876-10295907 GCF_016699485.2 Gallus gallus
CCTTCTTCTCTATGGAGGTCAGCTTGGTGGCCCGGAGCGCAGCCAGCAGCTCTGTGATGACGGCTGAGTTCTCCTGCTTGCGGTGTGTGAGCACAGTCCGCAGCTTCTCCTGCACCACGGCCTTGGTCTCCGGGTCCTGCTTCCTGGGCGTGCGCTCCAGGATCTGCTGCAGGCGCTTCAGCTTCCGCAGGGGGATGTTCTGGTACGCCACGAAGTCGATCAGGGCTTGCTCACAGTCCTCGTCCTGTGGAGCTGGGGGAGAAATGCACCCGGAGGTCACCACTGGGTGTGAGAAGAGCAGCACTACAAACATCAGAACCCCAGAATCCCCAACCCCAGTTGGGGTTGGAGGCACCTCTGGGTCCCTCTGGTCCACCCTGAGCCCAGAAAGGCCACTCGAGCTGAAGCCCAGCCCCACATCCAGGTGGGTTTGGAGACCTCCGAGGAGAAGACCCCACAAGCACCACGTGTGGCAGTAGGGGGGTAACTCTGAAGAGTTCCCTTCATCTCAAAAATAGCGAATATACCTTTCCCGTGCTCCTCCGTGCCATGAAGCTGAGAGGAAAAGCGATGGAATTGCATCCAGTATGCATACACACTGCTTTTCCTAAAGGTTCCTATTTTCCCATACACGTGGGGACAGGACCAGCCACAGATGTGCCCCAGATCGGAGCTTTGGGGTAGACCCCATGATGGCTCATTAAAGAGCTCCCAAAATTCCTTTAGTGCTGGAAAGGGAATGCATCACTGTGCATCAGATGTGCGAGAGCTCAAGGCCAGCACTATGCTATGCATGACCACAGTGACACACTGCACTCCATGCCTGTACCTTTCCATGCCCTCATTTTTGCCAGGCCAAAATCCACATCACACTGAGGCTGTGCTGACGTTTACATTCTTACTCCACTCAACGCACACAAAACGATGCGTGGGCTGCAATAAAAGCTCTAGGAAACACAGCAGCTCCTGTGCCACATAGCCAACACCTGGTTTTGTGGTGGCTGCTGCAGCCTTTGCCGACATGCTGGCATCCCCATCAGCAAAAGCCCCACTGGAAGCACAGCTGGCCCACACCTGGTTGCTGTGCTTGTTTAAAATCTGACCCCAGGCAGGGAGGAAGGGAGGGGAAGCACTTCTTGTGCCCTGCGGCCCCAGCATGGATCGCTCTGTGCTGTTACCACCTGCCCGACCTGGTTTCATGCTTACACCAGGATGCTGGCTCTCACCACGTGGCTCAGTTCTCACCTGGTTCCCGCGTGCTGTTGCTCCCACTCATCCTGCAGGAGGTGCACAGGGTGTCGTGGTATTGGTTTCCTGGCACGTTGGTCTCCTTCCCCAGCTGTGTGCAGTTCTGGTGCGCCCGGCACGGCTCAGTGCTGGAGCTGGAGGAGGAGAAGGAGCCCCGCGGGCAGGCACGGCACTGCGTGTTCTCAGAGGGGGAACCTGGAGGGGAACGTGGGATATTAGACATCATCCCCACCCGTGTGCTGGGTGAGGAGCTGCAGTGGGGTGGCAGCACCCATAAGCAGGCATCCAGCAGCAGCGCACAGCCACGCCACCAACAACCCCTTCCTAAACAGCCGTGGGTCTCCAGACATAAGGGGGGGATGCCATCCACTAAAGGGGCACCCTGTGGGGCAGCAGAATTGGCTGTGAGCAGCAAGGAGCAGCTGCCAAGGAATCCTCAGATCCCAGCACAAGCGGAGGCTCCCAGCTAAGCGAAAGTAAAAGTGGCTGAGGATGCAAAGGCTCAGCTCAGCTCAGCACTGCCCTTCCTGCAGAGCCCGGAGCTCTCCCAGCTCCATGCAGAGGACGCTGCTGGTAAGCAGCTCAATGGAAATCGTGGCAGTATCACTTCTCCAGCGCCCCACGTGGCTCCTCAGACTGACAGCTCACTCTCTGGATAAATCAGCGTGCGAATCAATGGAGCTCCCTGCGTTTTTTGGACACCCAGCTCACCTTATGCTGAATCGCTGCATTTTGTAACGCTCCCATAGAAACACTGAGCCACTGAACTCAACCTTAAGCACCACCTGAGGACAACAAACATTCCCCATCTTGCCCTGAGCCCGCAGCCCTCCCATGACGCACGCTGAGGGATTCCCAAAGCACCCTCTGAGCACAAAGCAGGAGGTGTGGATGCTGCCCGTGCTGCTGTGTTGTATCACCTGTGCTTTCCTAACAGAGAGCTCAGTGACTCAGCAGGCAATGAGAGGGAAGCACGCACCTGTTGTAAGCTAACAGTATTTTTAGAAAGTACAGAGCCAAGCAAATAGGCAATGAAAGGATCAGATACGATTCAGGAAACGATGGAAAAAAATAACTCCCTAAAACCTATCATGACTCAAAGAAGACTCAGACTCACAAATCTCCCCTAGAAGGAACCACAGCGAGACTGACGTTACCGTTTTGGAACCTCTCCCAGTTATCTATTTCATGTTTCAGATGGAGCCCATCCAAATTACTCAACAAACCCTACAAAACCAAGCCCCAGAGCTACGCACGCTCACCAGCCCTGCCCTTTACACCAGCAGCATTCACATCTCCATCCCTTTGGCCACCCGCCTGCAAGGACAGCGAGCCAACAGCAGCCACAGCTTGTTGGAACTCGGCAACCTTCAAGGCCCCTTCCAACCAAAGCCATTCTATGGCTCAGCAGATGGGAACCCTCCCCCGCCCCCCCAATTGGGCTGAGCAGCTTTGGGCAATGCCAGAACTACGCACCCAACTTCACGACGCCGGAGCCCGGCGGGCACTCGGAGTGCTGCACACAGAACTCCATCTCTGCATGGAAGCCCTCCTGGCACTGACACGCTCTGTTGTGGGTGGCGTTGCACTGCTGCACCTCCACCTGCCGCTCCCCGCAGATGACGTTGCAGTAGAGGCACTTCTCCAGGTAGTTCCAGTAGTGCGTGTAGTGCAGGTCGGGGCAGGGCGCGCACACCGTCGGCCTTTCCTTGGTGCAGTGCTGTGCCACGAACGTCCCCGGCGGGCACTGCTGGCAGGTGACCCTCTCCTTGGTCCCAGCGTCTCTCCACTGGTACGTGGGTGGGGAGCTGCAGCCCAGCTCTGCCAGCAGCAGGAGGAGAGGAGCGAACGCCCGCTGTAGGGAAGCAAACCACCGTCAGCTCTCACGGGGGGAAGAGCAACGAGCTCGGCTGCTGCGCTGCGTTGCTGCTCCCATTCATCGCCGCTGATGCAAGGAGTCGCTCTCCTGTCTGAAGCTCCCTCGATTGCTCTCAGCCCCACTGCAGCCCCCTCTGCCCGCACTCACCATACGGGGTGGGGGGCACAGGTTCCATCCCAACAGCCCGCAGCCCCCACTGCCGGCAGCACAGCGCGGATCTGCTTCAGAGCGCGGGAGGTTCCCCGCTGTCGGGGTGAGGCAGCGGCAGAGCAGCAGGAGAGCACTTTCCCAAACGAGCAAAGCGCGCTCCGTAGGAACGCGACGTTCCCCCTCCCCGGGTGCCGGGCACGGGGCTGAGGACCCCAGAACTTTCTTTCTTTCTTCCCCCGCCTTCCCCCCACCAAACCACCACCGACCCCCGGACGGTGGGGACCCACCTTGGGCGGCCGCCGCACGGTCGGGTCGGGACAGAACAGCATCGCCGCGGGACTGCGAAGCGCGGCGGTGTCGGTGGGGACTCCGGGGGGGGCGACGGATCCTCGCAGCGGCGGCAGCGCCCGCTCGGCTTTAAAGAGATGCAGAGAGGGGTGAGGTTGCTACTGCGCTCTCTGCTCCCCCGCACACAGCACGGGGGCGGTGAGGCAGGGCAGGGTCTGCCGGTTGTCCTCGGATGTCCCCGTCCCGCTCTTACCACCACGCACAGCCCCTTTATAGCCCTAAGAGGGAAAGACCCCTCTTGCGCAACGGCCCTCCCGCCCCGCTGTCCCGCCGCAGCCCCGCACCCCCCCGGCCCCGCTCCGCTGTAGCGCGGTGCAGTTACCTGTCCTCAGCACAGCGGCAGGTGGAGGCTGCGCGTTATATAAGAACATGCGGCGCTGAGTCCGGGCTTGCGGGGGAACGGCAGGGAATTCCCCCGGGGACGGCCTCGCTGTAAGTGCTCACAGCTTCCCGAGAACAGCCCCCAACGCTCCCCGTCCCGCAGCCCCGAGGGGGATTCGGTGCCGCGCTCGGCTCATAACCGTGCTCTTAGTTGGACGCGGAGCCGGACTCACCGTGGTCGGGCAGGGCATCCCCGCAGAGGCTCCCAGCTTCAGCCTCCTCCTTTCCGAGCACTGCAGCTCCGGCCCCGCTCCAGCCGTGACGCCGAACCCCGCGGCTCGGTGGGCGCAGCACTCAGCACCAGACAGCAGATGCTCTGCTGGCAGTCCCGGAGCCGAGGATGAGTGCAAACCCAGTGCTGCAGCAGTGCTGCTCCGCAGAGCCGCCCGTGAGCGCATTCAGCATCACCGCTGTCATTGCTTAGATGTACTTTGTCCTGCCCTACTCGGGCTCCCTCTGAAGCCGAGTCCAAGGACACCTCCACGGTGTGCTCAAAGTGCTAACAGCGAAGGTGAGCTCCGGGCAGCTCGTAGCCATCCTGAGCTCAGCCCTACCTTGTTCCTCCCTGCCCTGCAGGGGATATCTATAACACAGCTGCAAGGGACTAAGAGCAGCTGGGGAGCAAAAGGTGAGCCCATCACCTGGGCATTCAGCTTTCCAACCAAGTGAGGTTAATACATCACCGTAGGATCCCATCCCAGCACAGAGGGCACCCATCTGGGAAAGCACTGCACCCACCTCCCCCCGGGCCTTCTGCAGGGCTAACGCCCTTTGGTGGCTTCGCACATGGGGGGCAGCACCTCTTAATGCCCAGAGTTTCCAAATACTTCGTTTACAGACAGTAACGTATGCTGCATCCAGATCAGGTGCATGCATAGGGAGAGGGGGCACAGACTCGTGCCCCATAGCAGCCTCTGCCCCAGCAGCCCCACAGGAGAAAGCAGCGTTGGATACCCATGGATGCTCTCCAAAGAGACACTCAGCAGCAGCCAAACCTGTATCATAAACACTGCGCTCCAAAAAACAAATGTGAAGTTGCTGTTAACATAAAGGTGAGTCACAGTGCAGGGGGTCAGAGGATGTGGAGGTTTTGCTCAGCCAAATGAGTTTGCAAATGATTACAGAGAATTACCCACACGGAGCACTCACCTTCTGCAACACCGGAATTAATGCTTGGCAGAAGGGCACCAAACTGCCCCAACTCACCACTGGGTCACTGCATCTGTGCTCCTTTCCGGGTGGTGAATCTCATTGGATCCATTCCTAAGGAACATTTCCAAAGTCCTCAAACCAAACCACCGCTTCACCACCCAGGAAAAGCAGCACATCCCAAAGTCCTGCAGGACCCCAAGGCTCCTTCCAGCAGCACCAGTCCCACCCAAGAGCCACGTCCTTGTGGGTGGGACGCAGAGCAGTGACTGAGCAGCTCGTGCTGAGTGCCAGGGCTGGGACACACTGCCCCGGAGCTGCGGTCCATGCAGAGCCCCTTTGCTGACACATCCCGACTTTTCCAAGAAGCTGTAACCGAAATCAGATCATCTTTCCTTTTGCAAACCCATGAGCTGTTGATGTGATGAAGGGTCACACCGCAGCATCTGGGAAGCCATGGTTACTCAAAGCCAGCTGAAGGGCGGTTTGTTCCCTGAGGCAGCTGCACACACCTCTCTGGATGGAGGAGCCCATATGACACTGAACTGTGTTGGGATGGTACACCTGGGAGCCCCCGTGCCCTGCTGGGGATGAGCGGTGCCATGGCTGCAGGAAGTGCCAGGGCACATCACACCGTCCTGCAGCACCACCAGGGCTCTCTGCTCTGATCTTAGAGCAAAAGCAGCCCAGATTAGTGCTCATAAAGCGGGGAACACCAATTCAGGAGGACTGAAATGGCTCCTCTGGGCAATGTCTTTCTGCCATGGGGACAAAAGCCAGTAAATTAAGCACCTCTAATCACCCTTTTTCCATCTGTTCTTTTACTTGACCAGGGCTCAGCGCTGCTGAAGGCAGCGGTTCCACTCACCCTGACCTCCTGACCTGAGCAGATGCTTCAGGGAACGAACATAGCCCCGCAGCCCCAGGGGGTCGGTTCCACTTTCCCATCATCTCACACTTTCGAGAGCTTCACGGTGCCCAGCAGCATTGCTTTTCCTAACCATTGCAAAATGAGGCATCTTGTTGCTATTCAGAGAGAAGTCTGTAAAGCAGAGAAAGCCCTTGCTAGCAGTAGTCACTTATCAATGCCCAAAGTAGTCACTTCACCTCTTTCCTGATAGGGCTGCTTTGTTTGGTCTCCTCTGAATTGTTTTATTTATGATGAAGAGGGTACGTGGGGAGAAATGTTCCAATGACACAGCAGAACTGAAGGCAGCTCTGCAGTCAGAGCAGCACAAGGCAGAGGCCCTGAGTTACACACTGAGTTGCCTCCTTTGTGATGTTTAACTCCTGTGTCACTTTGCTTCCCAAAACCCAACAGGAGTGTCCATTATAGGTTTTCCTTTACAGGAACAGTCAGTTCCTCTCACCAGATGTATCAACGTGAATGTTTCAGAAAACATTCTTATTTTCACTTTCTGGACTTCCTAAGCTGCGTTTTCTCTGCCTCTTCTCGTAAACCCAGCTCGTTCCAAGATGACCCAAGGTTGCTCTCATTTCTTGAGCACATATCCTGAAACAGTTCCTGGTGCCGCTGCCCTGCAGTGCTGGAGGCAGCCCCATGCTGGGGACCTATGGGCAGGGACCACAAGAAAGCAGCAACAAACCCAGGCTGACTCCAACCCAATGCAACCTACAAACAGCAGATCCATTGCTGGGAGCACAGATGCAGCTCAGAGTGTGTTGGTGTGGTCCTCCAAGCCCAGGCACAGACATTAAATCTTCACCAAGACGATTCAGCTGCTCAAACGCAAGAGAAAGAACACAGGACTCTCTTTGGAGGCACTGAAGTTTTAACACAGTCCCTCTGCCCCATCTCAGTAACACTGCAACATTCCCGGATAGAAACGGTCTCCAAAGCTAAACCAACCCCGGTGGTGTGGAAAGAAGAGCTGGAAATCTATTCTGGTTGTGGAAAGAAAGGTAATAAAAACTGCACCACGTTCTGATCAAGCACTTCACCAATGACCACACTGCTCACTCTCCCGTGCTGTGGTTTCCCTCCAGTGGCACCAGCAGCAAGCTGCAGCTCTCCCACAGGTCTTTGTAGAGCAAACAGGAACTGAACCATCACCAAATCGCTTCTCGCTGCTCCCAGCCTCACTCAGCTCCGGGGCTTCTTGCTTCCCACACTGAGAATCCAGAATGTGGTGATCCAGCTGTGCAGGTTGGGTTATTCCTTGAGGAGAAACCAGATGGCTTCAAAGCTGCAGAGCAACACATCAGTGCTGGGGGCTCTGCTTCACCAGAGAGTGTTGGGGTTTTTTGCTCCCATAATACAACAGCTATTGCTATACTTGTTGAAAAGAGTCCTTTTAAAGGACAAGAGTTTAACATTAGCACCTTCTTGACACCATCCCTCCAAATCTTCTTCTCTTCATTTTTACAATATATATATATGAATATAGAAACCCTGTGGGTTAACAAAGAAACAAGCAATGAAGTTATTACAGAATATATTCACCTACAAAATCCTGAAAACAAATAGAAGCGTCAACGTCACCACGAGAACCTCAAAAACCAATCAGCACGTGGAAAGAATGACAGGAATGAGCAAAAGATCATAACTGTTCAAATGTCAGAAGTCCCACAGCACAGAGCTCTCCATGTACTCCTGCCAGGCACTCCAGCTCTTGTTTCTATATCAGGTAAAAAGTAAAATTAAAGTAAGCCCAACCAATATATAAAAGTGTTTTTATTTATGGTTCAGTTAAGAGAAGTGACTGATGATGACTTAAAACTGATCTTATTTTTAAGTTAACCCCTTATTCCCACTACTTACAGAGAGTGAAAGTATTGAGGACTCTTTCTTTTACCCATTCCACTTCACTTATTTTACAGATCAAAATCAATTAGGTCCTTTTTCTTCTTGGAAGACAACCATCAAATAACACTGCCAGTGCTAGGCAGAATATAAAGCCTCCTTAGAAGCACGTTGCCAAAAATCCCAACACTGTGGAAGATATTGGCTCTGGGGTGCACAGCACTGTACAGCATCTCTGCTCACTGTCCAACCACTTGATTTTGTTTGAAGAAAAGTCCTTCTTTCGGTATCTTCTGCTATTGGAGACAACAGCTGCTGGTAAACACCAGCAGAACATGAACTGCTCCTTCCAAGAACACTGATTGGGTCCATAGGGCTGTGTCCAGCCTGCTCCACTCCAACACAGTACTGTTGTAGGGCTCTTCCAGGAATGGATATTACCTGAAGGGCCAAGCGACGACAGCCTCCTCCAGGATGCAGAATTAGGTCTAAGCCAATATAAAATTCACAGGCTAAAGTAAATAAGAAATTCACCGTCTTCGTTCCAACAGAGCACAATGCTGCTTTGCCTTCTGCCAGCAGTGAACACCCGACCTTTCAGACTTGGTTTACAGGAAGAAAACAGCACATTTTGGTGCACAGCATGTTCATCAGCATCAAGGATCAGAGATGTGTGGAAGAACCTTCCTCTGGCTTCCTATCAGCTTGGGGTCAGAACACAGGAGCCTATTTCTGCTGACATGAAGCACTTGCCCTTTCTGTCAGGGGCACCATCACCAGAAATAAGCTCGAACCAAGCGCTTCTTCTTCACATCACAGCAGCATTCCGGGCACTTCTTCATCTGTGAAAGCCAATGAAGAACACGTATAGATTATATATTAACTTTCTCTTCCAAGTTTGCAATGGTCTGATATGAAATATAACCAATGCTTGTCATTTCACTGTTCACAAGATACCATACCTACTATTTTTAGATGTGGTGTTACCATGCAATCACTGCTTTAATTGCTAGCAATGCACAGAGGAAAACAAAAAGGCTGCTCAGTGAAGTAGCAACAAGTTTTAGAGCAGTTGTCTGAGAATTACAGCTATGGCACACCTGGAAGAATAAGGAATGAGGAAACAGAACATGATTCAAGAACTTGCAAGAGCTGTTGTGAAGTACAGAGGTGCTTGCTGGCAGAGTGCTGTAAAGTCAGCGAGGAGTTCCGTGAACTTCCTCTGGCACAGACGAGAAGGAAGTGGGCACAGCAGGAGAGCAGTGACACATGTGGTCAGGACCAAGATTCCTCTAGAGGTACAGAGTGCATTTATTTCTTCACCTAACCACACACCTTTCCAGGCACCCAGCAGAAGATGGTACGTGACACACCTGTTTCTCAACCCAGGTTTCAGCACGCTTCTTGACTTACATTTAGAAAACCCTTGCCTATAACCTTCCCTCCAATGGAAGTTTGCTGTTGTAATACAAAGTATGGACCGTAAAGTAGGTTAGGGCATTGTATTTCGATCTTGAAATACAAAATACTATAAATGGAGGGGGAGAAGAAACTCATCTTACCTCCGTGTACACACTGCTTTGCCAAATAATCCCCCAAATTTTAAGTGTAACATATAATTGTGGAACTCTTATTCTCCCATAGTGCATCTAAATAGCCCAAAGGAGAATAAATTCCAGTTTCTCTGGAATACCTACAAGAGCATGAATGAATAAGGCATTTAAATATTGAAAAGCAGCAATGGATCTCTGCACAGTAAAACTAAAAAGCAAAGGCAGCATACATGTGTGCTCCACGCAATGCCTTCCCTCACACATTGGCAGCCTCCCACCTCATCCAGCACTTATCTCTCTAATGCTCACAAAGCTGCAGGGAATTGGTTGTTCCTCCAAGTTTCAGAAACATTCCAATATTATTCACGGACTCTCTCCAGCACAAAGCTATTCCAGCAACACAACAAATTGGAAAGGAACACAATTTGCAAACCTTAAGTCACTGAGTCTTTAATAAGGCTGTTAGTCACTTCCTCAAGTAAGACAGCATGCACTGAGCTGAATTTGAACTGAAGAAATATAGCGTGAGTAACTTGTCCTAGATGAGTCTTCAAATCCAATCTCATCAATGGCAACAAACCCCTGACACCATCTGATGAGAGCTCAGACAGCAGTAGTGCCATCGGGGGAGGGAAAATGCCCACACCATGAGCCAGAGCAGAGATTGCAATGGGGTGGAAGCATCAGGTGGTGGTTCCTCTGTGGTTGGTTAGGGGAACGTGGGATATTTGCAGACAGCATGTTTGCAAACCTGTGCTCTCCAGCAAGACATCCTTCCCTCTCTTCTACATGAAGAGCAAAGAGCACACTTTTGCCTGACCACCTGGAAAAGTCTTTCTGCATCAGTCCTAAAGTAACACCCAAAACATCAAAATATCTGACTTTTCAATAACACTGCTGTACTCTGAGAACCATTCATCACTAGAAGGATGTGTCACAACTAAAGAGAGACAGTGTCGAGACCGTACAGTTTCATGCTTTATACAGCAAAGACCACAGAACAACAAACACCCCTCAAGGACACAGCTAATGAGAAGATGCTTCTTACATCTGCTACGTCACAGCTTGTTGTTCAGAGAAAGGAAAAGATCCTTAGAAATACAGATTTTGATTTAAGTTGTTTACAGAGGAGACAAATGGATCAAACTATCAGTGCATGCAGAAAGACCAAAGCTCCAAAAGGTGCACTTCTGAAGGACAGGATGTCCATAGTGAGTTTTCTTGAGAACTTTGTATTTATCCCTCTTAAATAAGCAGGACATTGAAATGAACTACCAAGAAACAGGTCACAATGACAACAAAGAAAGGAGACAGTTCTTCACATAACATCTGACCAAGCTGTGGAAGTGCTTGCCATAGGACACAAGGGATAGAAGTTCACAGGAATTCCTGTCCTGCAAATGGTTTCAGCTTTGAGAAAGCTATTTGCAGGAATGTGCCACATTCACATATTCTCCTCTAGCCATATTGTTTTGGCTGCTGTCTGAGACAGGATGCTGGATTAGATGCACCTTTACTCTGACTCAGTATGTCTGCTATTATACTTCTATGATTTATTCATATTAATTCCCAGCCTAAAAGATGTGCAATCACTAAAGGGTGATTAAAGAAAGCTGAAGCTGAGCAAGTTCTGAGATTTATTTATGAGTTATCAAAATGCACACTAATACGAGGAATGACAAAAAAAACAGACCTCAGAATCACCAAATTCCCCCAAATGAACACCATAGTACAATGGTACAAATTGCTTCATATACCACAGCTCTAGTTAGGTGAATTCTTAAGCTGACATAACCATAATTACAAGCTATGTCTTACTGGCAACAGGAATGAGTTCTTCCCCAGGCGTGTACAAGGCAGATTTTTATGGGCTGAGACAATGCAACAATCTCCCTTCTTATTTCTAAGAATGGGATCATAAATGCTTGCCTAACCAAGAAATTCCCAGGGGGGTCTCATCCTATTCAACAGACAGCTCGAGTCTTCAGCAGCACAGATTATAGATGTATGCTAGTCATTCTTAGAATGACTCTCATCATAGAATGGCTTGAGTTGGAAAGGACCCTTAAAGGCCATCTGGCCCAACCCCCTGCAGCGTGCAGGGACACCCACAGCTCCATCAGTGCTCAGAGCCCCCCAGCCTGACCTGAGTGCCTGCAGGGATGGGGCACCCACCTCATCTCTGGGCAGCCTGTGCCACTGCTGCATTGCCCTTCTCATAAATAACTTTTTCCTTTTATCCAATCTAAACCTCCCTCTTTTAGTCTGAAACCATTTCCCCTTGTCCTTAGAGGGGAAAGCATCTGAAGGAAGCTGAGAAGAGTTCTGCCTTCAGTCACACTGCAGAACACAGAAAATAAAGATGACAGAGGAAATGTTCAAGTGGTGAACTTAAACATGGGGGTTTGGATTTTCTCTCTGTGAACAGAAGAATTTGATTTCCAGGGCTGTTCACATCGATCTCCTGAAAAGCACAGCATCTCCTATCAGTGTCAGGAAAAAGTGAAACTAATAAACAAGATAACCTTTAAGAACTGCTCCCAACATGTTTTGCAGCAAGTGAAGATGCACAATGGGCATTTTAAGGGCACATCATCCTCAGATTTGCAGTTAGGACACTGGTATCTTCCTAGAGTGCAGAGGGGGAGAGAGGAAGAGAGAGAAAGGAAATTACTAAATTCCATTAACCACCTGTGAAATTCTCATGCAACACACACTTCCACCAGTGCAATCTAGAAACCAGTGAACCATGGGTTTTATGACATTCTTTTACCTTAATGATGCAATACAGGGCCTTGTTGTATCACTTTTCATATGACCTCACTCAATTTCTTGGTGCTTCAAATCCCCATTTAGAAAGAAAATTTACATCCTTGCTTTACCAGGAAGTTGTTGAGAAAAATCTGCAAGTTCTCAGGAAACTATTACATCACTGTGATAAAGATAGTGAAGTACTTTGATGGAACAGATGCAGGTGGCAGTACAAATCCTACTCTGCAATCCATACGACACATTATTGCTCCAGTGCAAATACAGGTAGGAAGCAATCATAATTTAACAGATAATCAGCATAATTCTCAGTTCTGCATTTCTGTTTATTCCTGCAAATAACAGAACCCCATCTAAGAAGCTCACCTATACCTACCAAACTCTGGGTCCAGCTCTAGCGGTAAGCTAGGCACAACCCCAGGAGCTGTGGGTGCTCTCACATTACTGATTTCTTTAGATACTTCAGTCTTTGGTAACTCAAGTTTGCATTTCTGGCTGAGGCACGAGGAGGAAGTCTCTCCCTCATTTTTTTCTGGAACTTCACTCTTAGGAACATCCCCATCTGACCATAAAAACAATAGCACACGATACAGTATGATGCAAAACACAATTAGCAGTAAGTTCAGTAAGTTCCCATTGTACAAGAACAAAAGAATTTGAATAACTTTTGTTTTAACACCTGAAGTTTCTGGTACTGAACACACAACATTATTACTGGAAGAGGGTCTTTATGTTGAAATAATTCCATGGTAAACTATTCTTAGACACAGAAGACCTTGATTTTCTCTTGACCCTCCTAGGTGCAAAAAATTCTGCCTTCAGTCATCACCCATTTCACAGTTTAAAAGATAGCCCTATAACAGATTTTCTTCTTGTTTCCTCGTGCTTCCCCATCTCCCGCTGCCTTCTACCCTATGCTTGTTTGTTCTTTTACAGAACCTGGACATGGCCAATTGCTTTGATCTGCCTTTACATATCATTGTGTACCACAGCCAAAGCTGTCAGGCACTGCTCATCGTAACACTACACAGGAGCCTAAACTTCAGAGGAACACTCACCCTCACTTTGTTTAGGGCAGTTTTCTCTTTTAGTGAACCACCTCTCCAGAGTCACAGCACTCTTCTCACTCTGCATCTGCTGCTGCTTCTGTTCATCACCACCAGCCGCTCCAGTCAGATCTTTACACACCTGTCTGAACTGCTCTTTGTGATGAGGGCGCACAAACATGGTAAACCCTGCCCAAAAGAAAGCACAGTGAAACGTGTAGGGAAATGAATGGCTGACTATGGAAGAATGGTTATTTCAGAGGGAAGGAATTATTTGGAAGATGAGCAAAATCATCCCTGTTCCTCAGAGTATCTTCAGGTTTGTGGAGCACGTGGTCTTTTTGTTGGTTTCTGTAATTACCAAGCTCTCCTTGCTAGAAGGCAGACGAGTATTTGATACTGAAAACAATCTCAGCTTACTTGGAACTGAGAACTTACCACTGCTACAGCTAGCCAAGAGACCTGCCATAGTCAGGAGAACTACATTCAGTGAGTGCAGTAGTCTTATCTGAAGAACAACTACTCGTAACGTAATTGAGGAAGGAAAAAAGGTAATGAACTCACTTGACTGAAGCCAGCTTGACTGAAGGTTTAGACTGCAATTACTGACACGTTACCTAATTTTTTTCCATGAAGAGTTTCTAACTGAACAGAGGCAGCCTTCGAACCTTGGACATTTTTTTGCTCTCTGAATAGAGTTCATTTACTACAGCACTCCTGCTACTCCATTTATCTGGTTTGCCAGAGTAGAAGATGGAAGAGGAGATGTTTACCAATGCTCCAGGCAGTGGAGAATTTATAAACTAACTACTGAACAGGGGAAGGTTGTTCTTCACATGGGATCACAGCACCTACATACTATTTTCAACTGATTAAAAAAGGTTTTTAGAATAACCCTTACTTTGTAGGAGATGAAAGTCTTCTGGCCTCTCAGTAGTGAGGGCTGCTATCACTGGTATCATAGCATCATAGTCATCCGTCCTCTTGTAAGCCAGCAGTGCTTCATGGAAGCGGCTGTAAGCACTTTCCTTCAAAGCCTTTTTCACATCATTCAGGTAGGTCGTCCTGAGGACCTGGTGGTGATCTCTCCTTGAGCCTGACACATTTTTTGTGTCTTTGCTTGTAGCTTGACTGGTGTTATCCCCTGAGAGACAAAGAACATAGATGAGCAGTCCTCTGTACTCATTTCTCCTCATTCAGAGAGGGGTTCCTGAGCTACTTCAAAACTACTGCTGCTTGCACAGCCACATGCCCTGCTCAGACACGACCTTGGTGCTCCTGGCAACACCAACTGAGCAAATGAATTTTGGGGAACCTCATTAGCATCTTTGGGAGTTTAAAATCTTTCCAATGGAGCAGTGTGTCAGATGGTCACTGGGTGGGATGAGAAATAGGTAACACAGAAGAGACTGTGCATGGAGGTCAGCAGCAAATCACACTTCGTGCTATCCTTTAAAGGAGCACAAGCATTATAAATAGATGGCTTACCCAACGACACTGGCATGATACACAGGCAAGTAAACCTGACTGCAATTTTAAAGATATATTTCTTTTTCTAATACTAAGAGAAGAGGTGGCCTTTTGCACCTCCAACAGGAAAGCAAGATGTCAAAAGAGACCAACCCACCCAAAATAATGAAATAGATGGTACAGTGCAAGAGTAGCAGAGAAGACAGGTGTAGCCAAGAACATCTCGCTAAACCCTGAGTGGACTTCTCTTCAAAGTGTCAGTTTTTTGTTTCTGACAGGTTTTAGAGCAAAACAGTATGCTTTGCATACTAGAGGTATGTAAACATAGGTAAAATATATAATAAGCTGATTTAAATTAACCAACCACATATTTTGGTATTTAAATCTTTATCCTTCACAGCAGATAACGAACTTTTAAAAGATGGACTGACTTCAACTACTGGAAAGGGAAAGAAGACAGGTGTGAATTTTGTCTTTGGCAGCTTCTCACAGGAGCAGACCCTTCCCAGCAGGGAGTGAGTCACAGCACTACTACATACATTTATTCCTGCTATCTTAATTGCTTTTAGCAGAAACAAATTTCTGTGCAGATCAATCCCACAGATCTCAGGAAAAAAAAGAAGGTACCAAAGATTGTTTCATGCCCGAGTTCTTAAAATCCAAAATAAAACCAGGAAACTAAACAAAAGTAGTAACATGGCCTCACAGATGAATAGCTTTCAAAAGCCTTCCAAGAATCACTGGCTTTCTATTTATTTATTTTTATTTTAAAAAGAAAGGATTAGTCTGACTATTCTTTACTCTCTCTTCAGACAGACATCTAAGCTGCCCAACTATCCTACTCATTTCCTTGTAAGAAATGCAGAAAATTCCCAGCTGTTCTCAGGAAGATCAGTAACCAAAACAGAACTGAGCATTTGACTTCAAGGGTAAATACTGGACAGTAAGAGATTAGAAGGATACAGGTAGAGATTATGTGTAACTATGAGAATATATTTACTGGTCGCCGTTTCTGCAGAAAACGGAGTGTCCACACCGGAATTGTATGCATTCCTGATAACAAAACAGGAACTGCATTTTGTTTTATACCTAAATTCACACTGACCTCTCTAAAATTACATTCCCCAAATATCTCCCATTCACAAACCCTGGGCAAACAGGAAACGCAGTACTCTCATCAACTCACCCTCTCCCTCGCTGACAGGCATAGGTCAACACCTAGTGCAGACTTCTGTCTTTAGTTGGTTCCTTTCACATCCACCTTAGTAAAAGTTACTAACTTGCGTTTGTTTTGTACCATCGTTGCTGAAAATTCTCAGTTACCCTCACTCCTACCTACAGACAGTGAGCTGGTGCTGGTCCACTGTGCTCGGTGAATACAGGAAACACTGGTTCCCATTGGGAGGATTTACAAAGATAAAACAAAACATAACGTTATACCTTAGGACTGTGATTTTACTTAATACGAAGCATACCTGCACTGGTCTGTCCTGTTGTCAAGTGAAATCCTCCCTGGTTCAAGTGGAGTCCAGGATTCAGCTGACTGCAGGAGTTCTCTGAGAACGTTGTTTTCTGCCAGCTCTCTTTTTCTTCTGTTAAAGCAAACCAGTTTGTTAGCAGTGAACTTAAGGAAGAACGAAAACAGAATGATGTATTTCAAACTTTGCCACACTATGCTGGAAACACTTGAAGACGTAGAGGTATTCCTTTGTTTTGAGGGGATGAACCAACACCCTGCTCCTTTAGCATCTTACTCCTCCAGGATTTCAGAGGCTGCACCAGCTGTTCACAATTCCTGTGGCACTATGGTGTAGCAAAGCAGCCAGAGGAATGCACATAAAGTTTTGAAATCCACTGAGTAGGTTCAAGATACAAACATCAGTAAAATGCCCTTTTGAAAAAGGATGGCATCATTACTACCATTGTCAGAACCAAAGTGCAGGTATTTGTGTATGCTTGTAGCAAGGCAGGCAGGAGGATCACACAAAGCAGAGATTAAGCTTCATTTTGATTCATCAAGTTTGCTTTTCACCCCTTGCGCTTTTACACATTAGGTGCATCTCACTTTATGATTAGACAAGGTCCAAAGTTCCTCACCTATTTTCTTTGCCAGCCCCTCTCTCTCTTCCAGCAGGAGGCTGTGCTCAGGTTTGTAGCCACAGCCCACTCCGGTCAGATTGCAACATGCTTCATCAAACTGTTTTTTATGGTGAGGTCGAACAAACTGATAAAATTCTTTCATTAGAGAAAGGGGAGAAGAATAAATAAATACAAAAAAAAAAAATAATCAGTCCACAACACATAGAAAATGCCACAGAAACTTATGATGGTAGGACTTCTGGGTTAGTGCAGTTAAATAACTTATAGCCTAAATATTGTTCTTTAGTATTTATATCAGTACACTTAAGAACAACACAGAGTTAAATTATAGAGCAATCTTCCAGTAAAGCTGTAGGTGATAACTGTAATTTTTCCACTGTAAACAGGAAGCAATTTACACATCATCTCACTTCACTGTAAAGTGCCTACGGAACAAAACCTAAACCCCACTGCAAGCCAAGTGAACTTTATGTGTATGCAGCTTTAGAACACTAGATTGCCACATTAAGGTAATGGACGACATCTAATGTTCTCTTATTTGCATAGTAAGCAAGGTAAATTGGGAAAAAAATGGTGGCTATCATTCCCAAGTGCTCATATTCCCACTTCTTAGCCTTACATAGTTTACAACATGAGTAGCTATGCTTTAATTTTATTTTTGGCAGATGAAGTGACAGAAGAATCTGCCCCTCTGCTCATATGTACAATAAACGATCAGGGACGTTTTCAGATTCTCTTGTCCTCATGAAACAGAGTCTATTTAAAATACAAAGTCATGCCATGCAAATACACCAGGGAACTCATCATACCTCGCAACAAGATATGCTTTTTTTCATCCTCTGTAAAGAGGGAACTCATTTGAGATAACATAGTATTGAAGTCAGCTGTGGTCCTGTAGCGCTGAAGAGCCTCAGAGAAGAGATTGTAGCTTTGTTGGCTTAGGGTCTTCTTCACTGTTGCAATGTATAGGGTAGCTCGGGCCTTCTTTGGCTCAGATGGGTCTGCTATCTTACTGGCTAGCTGAGAAGACAGGAGAGCTTTTCAGTAGGCAGGATGAGAAGAGAAACAACTCTCAGGTGGATTCAGATGAAATTGATGCTTACAATTCTGCAACATTCTTTAAACATTTGAGACTTTCAGGAAGCAGAAGATATCTTAAATACTAAGTAATAATGACTGTGTGCCTTGGACTGCACATAGAACAACACAGTGCTTTCATATAATATGTTACTGTGATTCTTGTAATAAATGCAGTAACACAAGAAAAGCAAATATCCACATTCAACACTGGAAGGTGGTCCTGTATTTTGGTTCCTCTAACACACAGGCAAGCTAGACTACTCTCCAGCATTGGGAAACATTTATCTTCTATAATCACGAGCAGTTGGAACTTGAAAAAGATTCAAAACTAACCCTCCTTTATGAGAGTGCACATCACAATGTTCTTACTCAGTTCCAACATGTGTAACTATGACTCTTATCACACATTTTCAAGTCATAGGGCAACCTTCTGAGGCATAAGTATACTATTAATTTCCCCAGATGATTATCATATCTATTCCTAAAACATTACTCCTAACATCTGCATTTGCTTCCTCGTGAAAGAAAAGCAATGATATTCATCTTCTCTGCTGACAAAACTGACTGCTTCAGAGGAGCACTTCCTAGAGAAGGCAGCCAAGTTTCATTTCACAATTCTATTCTTAGGATAAGGCTTATTAAGAGAAATGAGGCTTGCTGCAACTTTCAGGGCTAGGCTGATTCATCGTAACAACAAACTGCAAACACAACCTTCTGCAATGAACATGCTCCCTTCCTCACACCTTGGCTGCCAGCACATCAGGATCTGTGACTACTCTATTAGCTCTGGATGCCAAGTGACTGGCAGACTCTGGCAGAGAGACAGTACCCAGTGGGACAGCATCTTCAATAACTACTGGCCTCCACAATCACTCATGATCCCCATGAATTTACCATGGCTCTCAGGCAACAAACTGCATCAGGATTTTTACCATGCTTTCCTCTGTCATCTTGGGAGACAACACAAAACAAAAGGGCAACTGCTAACATGGTGTACATCAATGCACAACAGGTGGGGTCACAATGTGATCACTTACCCAAACCAAGTTGGTCATTTATACTATTTGAGACTCTACCATTAATAAAAAAAGAACAAATCCACCCACCACATAGGGTGAATGGGAGGTGATGTTTCAAAGGTAATCACAGTCAGAGAACAAAGCTTTTCACATAACTCCACCTGAACCTTTGTGCTTGACTGGACTTGTGATGCCTAAATTTGAGAAAGAGCATGTCAGAAACAGATTTCAGATGTGCACTCATGAATATTTATAATTTAGAGAAAAAAACTAAATTTGTTTTGGCATCAGCATCAGTCCATATCAGTTATCTGTCTGCCTGGAAATTTTCAATTCAAATGACAGCATTCTACATATCAAAAGGATGGCAGAGACGCATGAAAAAACGTACTGGATTGTTGACTAGCTTTATTTTCTTCCTTCCTCCTTTCTGCTCATCTGTTAACCTCTTCTCATACTGAAGGGAAAGCGTTGACAGACGTTGTGCCTATAAATATTAATTGAAATAAATAAAAAAGTTCTGCAAAATGCTTTTCAAAGTTATAATCTACTTAGTTTAGTCATTTTGAGTAGTAAAGCTTGTTAACCCAGCTTGCGACACCACTCAAAGGTTAACAAAGTAACCTAAATTATTGCAAAGCAGACCATGGCACTTACCTTCTTTTAGAAAGTAATGATCTACTGGACATTTTAGACAGACAGAGCCAAGCAGAGGAAATCAGAGAGTAGATTCCTGATGAAGCAAAGCTGGGCTTACAGCTAACTGTTTCAGGGTAGGCCTGGGAGGGTACATAGGTGTGGAAGCGATGTCTCACACGCCCCCTCACTTTCATGCCTGAAAGTACTTCTCACTGAAGAAACTGTCATGACTTCTCTTGGGATACTGAGAAACCCAAGTGGTCTTGTAGGAAATATCAGGTCAGATGGGATGAAACAGTATTAGAAATTCCTACGGCTCAACAGGTTCTCTTGCATTCCCCATTTCCAGTAACAAACAGTTGCATTTGTACAACTGCGAGTGGGAACTCTGGCATACACAAAGCTCCAAAAGCCAAGTGCATGCAAACAAAAGGTGTGGAATTGCTTAACAGCAGTCTCCAACACTAGCATAAGTCAGTATCAAGCACACTACAAGCATTCATCTGAGTAACAGATGAAGCAGTGGGATAGCCCCATATTGCCCAGTGGTTTCTACATACCTGTTGAGAAAGCAGGTACTTCAAGTGATTTATTTCTTTGCTCTTGCCCAATAAAGAGTTTCTT
The DNA here is from genome assembly GCF_016699485.2 of Gallus gallus. NCBI lineage: Eukaryota > Metazoa > Chordata > Aves > Galliformes > Phasianidae > Gallus > Gallus gallus. Next base: position 10,013,096 of record NC_052551.1, read on the forward strand.
AGTGAGTACGTGACTATCAGCCCATTTACAGAATAGTGTGGTTTATTTCTGAGAAGAACCAGTGAAATAACCGTACTCCACTACTCCACTGTGGCTTCTAAGTGTCTGTTCAGATCAAAGTTTGAGACAAACTGAACTAATCACACCTAAAGCAATAAAAACAAACAAAACTCCAGGCCAGGAGATTTGCCAGCTGCTGATAGTCAGAAATAGAGGCTTCAGTGCGCTCATAACACTGCAAGGAGAGTGAATTCCAGACAGATCTGAGCAAGGTAAGAACCTATTTAAATATATTCTGTATAAACGTCATGGAACAGAATGAACAATTGGAATGCAAGGTGCAAGTCGAACATGCACAATGCACACAGTAAGTCAGAAAAAGGTCCAGAGATATCTTTCCATTCTCATCCCAGACCACATATGAGCAAAATCTTTCATAGTACGATGCAGAAGACATAAGGCTTCCACAAAGTATTTCTCACAAGGCAAGAAAAAAACTCTCAAATCACTCTTTGAATGGACTGAGATACTATTTCATGTATTTTGGGTTTTTTTTTTTTTTTTTTTGAGAGGACAAAAATTTGTTTCCTTAGAAAGAAATTTTCCACCCAATAAAATTGTATCAGAATGACAGCAGCTTAGTTTCCACATGCAGGGTGCAAGGGTACAGTGCAACTTTGACAGAAGATAAACAGAATAGTACAGCTCCTATGATGGATAGTGAATAAAGCCATGAAAGCGCACAGACCATACTGTCAGTCCAAATGCACTAGATAGTAATGACAGCTCAACACTGGACTTGTAGCATGAAATCTGGCTCCCTCAGAGGCACTGCACATCTCAGCACTACACTGCCCAGACCTCTGATACCAGAGGTCACCAGTTTTGGTGCAGCACAGGATGACCACAGTCTTTTGCAAGCCACGGGCAAATAGTAATGCTGTACAGGAAGATGGACATACGAGCTGACTCACTGCCAAATCATTGAGACCATCAACTTACCTGACTTAAGGAAATCCTGAGCTAGACCAAAAGCAGTGCAGCTGTGTGAACAGGACACTCTTCTCAGAGTGACAAAGCCCCATGAGATGTGCTCGGCTTTCCTAAGAATGAGTTCAGGTGTGCACACACCACATCATGATTAAGGTGCCCATGGGTGATGGAGCTGATTTCTCACCAGCTACACACAAGCAAAACATGCTTTGTTTCTTCAAGCTTGTACATTTCATCTGTCATGAATCCATGTCCATTTATATGCTTTAGGGCTTCTTAAATACTCCTCGGATATTCCTTACACACTCGCACCTTCCCTTAAGCATGTTCCCCTAACGAACTGCTTAGGTAAGTTGTTCTAGATGTTTCTGGAGTCTACAATCTAGTAATCAGTCAAACCCCATGGTTTTTTTTTCCCCATCTGTTACCTGTTCACATCTGCTGACACAGATTCCACTCAGGTGGAACTGTGCCTTTACCAACCTCTACTTTAAGAGCTCTTTGCTCCCCAGACTGCATGGTTAGCTTTCAGAACCTACATGGTCACCAGTTATGGAGCACAGTCTAAATACGTACCCATTTGTTATCTAATTGGATGTGGCAAGAAATCTCTTTGTTTAACTTAATTACAAGAACCTCCAGATTCTGATGCTATTAGTTTTTCCTCAAAAGACAGTTGAACTGGTACTACTAAATCAATGCCAAACTCATTTTGCTTTGGAGCCTACAATTTTTACTTGTAATTATTTTGCTGCAGCATGGTCATTACCTTTTCCTCCCCTGACAAACCATCATCTTCCTCTGCCTCTTTGCTGTTCTTCTCATTGCGCTCCAATGCATCCAAAAGCCCAATACATCGTCTTCGAGGTGAGTTCATTTCTTGTTCATACTCTGTACAGAGGTTGGATGCTCCATCTCCATTTACTGGCACTACTGCATAATGCAGATAATAAATTAACATTTTTGAACTTTCTCTTGCATTCTCTTTGACTTAGCAATGACTCAAAAACCTTACTGAGCAATCCACAAAGATGTGTTGTTTCATCTCCTCTTCCATCTCTTGCAGAGCTGCTTTCTATGACTTAAGAAGAAGACTGCCTTGCTCAACCATTTCCAAAAATCTCTCAAGCATTTGTTACTACAATTTGAGGTACAGATTTAAGTCAGGACTTTTCTCAAGCTTCTCCTAAAGGGATATCATATTTAACCTTAAAATGGCTTTGAATCAATGTAAAATAAAATCTCTACTGCCACAGTTGCCTGTGTTTGAATGCTATATTTTATGGATTTCCCTGACAAAACATGAGTCCCTGCTCTTAAATGACTCACTCACTAAAAAGTTTTATTGTTATTATTTTTAAAGGCAACATAAGAGATGCTACAATCTCACAGTATTAGCAGCCATAAGACACAGCCACCATCATGTACCAGGAATACATATCCTCACTCTCCAAAATTCATATGCAATTGGTTTTAAATATAAGAATTTGGTGTTAAATTAGTATCAGTTTGCTGCTTCAAAAAGGCATTCTCTTCAAAATACATTTCCTCTACCTGGTAAAATGGGTTACATAGAGCTGTTTACTAAGAGAAGTAACTGCTTTGAGAATCTAAGTATACTTAACTACAAAACAAAAATGTATAAGTAGTAAGAAGCTGGTAGCCAAAGTTAGGATTACAAGTGTAGTTTGGTGTTACAGCTAAGTGCCATTAAAAGCTTACAGTGAAAGAGTTACATAATTAAGCTTTTTCCCTCTACCTTCATTTCAGTCATGTATTTCCAACCCATCCTTTGGGAATGAAAAGTAAACAGTTGAGTAAGCTCAGCTGAATTGCTCTGCAGCTGCACAATAGATGGATTCAACATAACTGCACAGATGGAAATCGAGGGAGAAAAAGGTGGTGGCCAAGACAACCTCTTTATAAATGACAACCTGCAGTCAGACTGGCTTAGACATTAAGTGAAGTCTCATCCTCAGACTCAGTCTTAGTCATAACTTCTTTGGAATCAGTTCATAAACAGACTTCACTGTGCTGTTCAGAAATGAAGCAAAACAGGCTGGAACATTCTGAAACAATCTCTGATGTGAGAAATCTATTACTTCGCATTAGCTAACCACAACTTTTAAAATACTGTTTTCTTTGAAGGCCAACACCCTCTGTTTTCTTACCCAGATCACTATATAGGAGTCACTCAAACTAAAGGATGGAAGAAGGATATATGAAAGCCAGTGCTAGTCAGAACAGCGTTCCAGTTTTTACTTTTTGAACAAAGATATTCCACTAACTGTCCTGCAGGAGACATTCGCAAGCCACACCTTTGTTCTGTAGTTGCAATTGGCACTCTGACTTCCTAGCACCAAGCTACGTCCTTTCTGACCAGACTAACATTGTTCTTTGAGTCCTATGCATTGTCTCTCCCATTCCAGTTTCTAGTCCCTTACTCGATCTTTCCTGCTTTATCTTAAAACAACAACAGAAAGTGTATCTGTGAGGACACCAACCTACCTATCCTTTTCCTCTTCAAACTGGGAACATGGTCATCCAAAATTTTGGCTTTCTGCAGGGAGAGGATCCGCTCAGATGAAGTAGAAGGTTCCACATCATTTTCACTCAGGGTAACAGCAGAGCCAGAAAGGCATTGTGCCACAGGCGGGGGCATCTGCAAGCAGTTTACAAAATGTTAACAGTAGACAAAAGCCACTTCACTTCCTTTGCAACCAGAAATCCTGCCAATGACCTGAAGACATCACATTTGTCCCAAAAATCTTTTAACAGTAAGATTGTTTAAGGGCTCTGGATTTTTGTGCTTTTGATGACAGGATCAAATAACTAGAAGGTGACACATACAGGCGAAGTATAGTAAGCAGGCTTAACACTAAGCAATTCTTAGAACAGAAAAGGCATGCACCACTGTTTAAGAACAATTGCTTCCTAACAGCACTCCTGCAACATCACTCCTTTTGGCAAAGCACACTGGGCTGAGGTTCCTATTTACGATAAAACTCCTACTTATCATCAAAAAGTATCATCAGGTCATCCAAAAGTCTGAAACTTATGATTTTGAACAACTTGTATTTGGTCAAAGTATCTTCCAGGAAATCATTCAAATCTGTCATGTTTATTTTAGTCCCAGTCTCCATCTGGAGGCCAAAGAATTCCCCATTCTGGGTCTCAGCCCATTTCTTGCTACGCCTTTCTCCAGCACATTACAAAGTCAAGGATTAACTTTTATACCAAGGAACTACTACTGAGAAGAAGAGTTTTTTAATGCAAAGGGAGACATCATACTAGTAAAGAAGGCCCAGCCATAAAATGTAATAACTTCTGGGTTTGTCTCACTCTTCACACCAGTCAGCTTAGATCTACATTTAAGGGTTTGACTGGTTCTTTGACGTATATACCTTCTCCCAGAGGGCCAGGAAGTTTTTGTACTTTTTTGATACTAACATCAGTTTCTGTATTTGTATGCCATCCAGTGAAGACACTATTTATTTAGGAATGACTGGAAAAGGAAGTTTTTTTTGTGATCTAACCTAATGAGCTGTGCAACATGACACCATATCCTGTCATAGCTCACTCAGATATACTTCCTTTTCCACAAAGCTTCCAATGATGCCCCAAAAGAAAGGTTGTTTAGAGTTGGCTCCCTCACCTCTCTCACATCTTAGTATTTCCATTACTATAAAGAAAAAAAGCTTTTAGTTTGTTTGCTTCTTAAAGATACTTGCAATTTCTTGAGCAACACGGAAGAAGACTGAGACACTTCTGACTGCATGCCCAAAGTTGTCATAAACATTCACATAAGGGCGGACCCAGGAAGGCAGCTTGCCTCTTACATTATCAGTTGTGAATCTATGTAGGATTAGAAAAGGAGATAATTATTTGCCAGATGGCCTAAACGAATTAAACAAATGCTAGGACAAGGGAGGAACAGAAAGAAAACAAAAGATTGAAACACTGCAGCAAAAATAATACTCATGTCTGCACACAGGAGAAAAGGGTTTTGTTGTTACCATGTACTGTGCCATCACCCAATTAAAGATTTCATGGTTGAATGATATTAACTATGCAACAGTAGTACTGCTGGCCAACATCCCCTGTCAGGCCTCAGCATTGAGGGCTATCAACTAAATTCTTGTTGCTTCAGCAATACAGTCTTTCCTTATTTTCATCTTCTCCAGAACTGCAGTTCTGGTGGCTACCTTCTCAAACGAGAGATGGAGAAAATATAAAACAAAAAAAGTAATAAATTACCTTCTTGAAGCAGTGCAATTATTTTACACATTCAATTACTCATGAATTGTAGCCTTCTCCAAACAGTAACGCAAGCACACTTACAAAATACGAATAAATGCATTGGGATACAAAGTTGATACAGGTTTATATCTAGAGCAAAGGTTTCACCTGTCATCACATAGGAAGATAGCACCATAGTCCTGGCGATGCCTGATGACTCTGCCAATAGCCTGGTTAACAGCTCGGGAAGCTTGCTGATTGTACCACTGATGCCCAGATAAACACTGCAATATGTGGGAGAAACAATTAATATCAGTCACCAGGTAAAACACTCTCTGTGACACGCAGTCACTACTTATTTCTAAATCACCTAAAGATGCATCAAGAAGATCTTCTGAAAAATCTCTCAAAACCTAGGAAAGCCAAATTCAGGTTGAATCAAGTATCACAGCTGGGACACAGAAAACTCAAGTGGTAACATACAACTTCAGGAGCTACTCAGTAGATGATGCACTGACTTCCTTGGCACTCCAACAGGTATTAAATAATACAGTGAACCTAAGAGCTAACCTGCAGGAAAATAAACTAAATTTATAATGCCATTCATTCTCGTGTCTGAGACAATACCAATAAGAAAAACCACCACAAACAAACCAACCAGCACATGCAATTCTTCTTCTCACCCTTTTTCTGCAAAAAGAAATGCATGCAAAGACTTTGATCCAGATTTTAATTACACTGTTTTTCGAGCCATATTTGATTGCAATCGTGTCAGCAGAGAAATAATGTTAAGGGTCCAAATTCTCAGAAATATGTGAATATATTTGTGACAAACTCCTAAGGTTGTCTGACATTCATGATCTCACAAGGCTGGGAAGAAAAGCCAAAATCCATAGAGACAAGAAGGAAAAAGAAAGGCACAACAAACCTGCAAACAGCCAAAAGCTATAGCTGCCCAGTATTACCTGTGCACCCATGTTGCTTTTTTTCATTTCATTCAAGAACTGCATCTTTAAAACAACTCTGGGCTCCCACCGAGGAGGAAATGGAAGGCCAGTAATGATGACTCCTCGTCCATTCATGTCTGCGAAGTCCAAGCCTTCGCTGGCCTGAAGAGAGAGGGGTTTTCATGATCAACAGGATCTGAAGTGATATTTCAGACAAGTTAAGCAGTTGTTGGACTTTTTTCCTCCATTAAATTAAGTGCCTAGCCAAGTGCAGTGAGCAAATATGTTACAAAGAGTTCCAACGACTTTTTGCTTTAATGACTATGACTTTAAACTTGGCATTTTCCTCTGGGAGACTGACAAATTATACCTCTGCCAAAACTATTAATTAATATGTGTCTTATTCCTGTATAAGCAGAACAGCTGTATTCAGACGTCATCTCAAACGTCAGTCAGAACATCTCATTCAACATTCCATATCCTTAATTGTTAACAAGATGGAATAAGAACATGGCAAACTGGTGATATTAAAAATAAACTGAAAAAAATTCAAAGCAGTAATTAAAAGCTACGAAGAACCTGCTCAGAAACCACAGACATTACTAGCTGTGAAGCTTATATGTTTCCATCTGCCCAAGTAGCTGTCACTCCCAGCCCTGTATATGCTTGTGTCCTGTGCTGTGCTGGCAAACTAGTTTGTGAAATGAACAAAACCACAGAATTGAACAGACTGAATAACAACTCATGGAAAAAAAAAAAAGTTGGCTTGTTCTTTGGCCAAAGTTGTTCTCCCACCTCTTTTACCATGCTGCATAAACAGCTGCAATAGAACTTATGGCAGGAATGGGTGGGTGAAATGACCAACTCTACTCTGCTTAAACCAGCACTGTCACAGGAAGAGCAGCCACAGCACGTCTTTGGCAACATAACTCTTCTGGTTTATTTTCTCAGACGTTTCCAATTTTGCATTCATACTATTAATCCTACAAGTACAATAACCTAACTGTTCTTCAACTACAAGCTACTGCAAAGCACTGTCTCTCCACAGATGCTGCTCCTCTCAGAGTGATACACTGCTGTTGGAAGGACAGGCACATTCACTAGAATCCTGCCCATAGAGAGCTACATTTTTTAATTGATCCAACAGCTACTCTGAAGAAATGCACTAAAGGCTCAGAAGAGTTTCTCTTGGTAGACAGTAGCAAGAAGTCTGAGTAATTTGCAACATCACAAACGTTTCCACTGGTATCATAAATCAATTTATCAACACTTAGATGAAAGGCCACCACTTGCATCCATGGGACTTGAAATTAACATTCATCCTCAAAATTGAGCAATGTTTCTGGTTTTAATCAGTGTCGTTCCAACATGCACGGTTACAATTGTTTCTTTTAATTCTCCTCCAAAATTATTCTCATCTAATGAGTCAAACTTTCTGTTCGCAGCCAACAGGAAATGTAAGTATCATGATGCTCATCCCCTTTAGAGAGCTCTGAGATGTCTCTCTTTAATAAAAACAGGCATTAAACATATATATACTTGACATAAATTTGAAAAGGCTTCAGGGCAGTCAACTTCCCCCCCCCCCCCCCCCCCCTTGACTATGGTTACACAACATAAACATCCTTGTTAAATTCAAAACGATACGTAATCTGATCGCAGATAAAATAAATTCTCAAGTTACATTACCTTCCCTCGACACACTGCCAAAAAAGCAGCTCCATTGGACTTAGGGCAGGCAATTTTACTGTAGTATGCATCCATTACCTAAAAGATACAACAAGGTTAATACAATTTTTGCTTAAACTATCTCCATAAAACTGGGCAAGTATAAAAGGCTGACATCAGATACTTCTGATTGAAGTAGACCGTGGACTGTACTGTATTTCTCCAAATCCCTGAACAGAACACGCAATCCAGGAAAGCAATTCAAGGATATTACTAACTCTTAGAAGCACACAGAGCAGCATAAACAAGCAAAACGAAAGCAAGAAACTGAAAACTTAAATAATTGAGAAAGCTAGGATGGGACTTTGTATAATAATCAACAGCACATGATTCAGTGGCAAGCAGACAGCACTGTTACACTACTGGATTTCAAATGAAGACTACTAAATCATGCACAATTCCATGGAAGAGTAAAGGACCGTTGAATAGAAAACATACAGTTCAGAGAAGCTCTCCAAACATTTCTATTTTATTCTAGGAATGTGAAGTTAACACCGAAGCACAACTTAGAGAGCTACTTAACATCACAATAGCTTGAAGATGTGTTACAGGTATATAGTGCAAATTCCCTACCTCTGCAAAGCTTCCTTTATTCCTGGGTTCCACAAACATTGGCTTCACTTCTTCTATTCTTTTAGCAAAATCATGCTCCTGTTGGACACATAATGAACATATCAGAAATGCTCACGTGAAAGTAAACATCTACCAGAAATTCTCGTGAGAAAGGAGGTGCTCAGACTTCCCCCACCATCTGCTCCTCTCCATGCCAGACACATGGAGATGTGGGCAGAAACGTTTTTAATAAGCATAGTTAAATAGCATAACAGCAAACTGCCTGAAGCGTGCAACCAAACCACCTAGAAAGGGAAAACAATTAACGTACTCTCCAATATTCCAGGCTCTTATCCATGACAGGATATGATGGGAAAAATACCAGCAATCCATGAGGTACAACTCGCACAAGATTACCTGCAACAAGATAAGCAAATGAATAGTTCAGGGCAATTTTCTCCTGACATGGATTGCAGAGACCATGCAGGAAAAAAAAAAAAGCTAACAATATGGCTTATCTCCAAAATCTCTCCTGTCTTCTTGACATGAAGGTGGGTGCCTTAGGAATTTTCTTTAAATCCTTTCAATAATCTTGTTGTCAAGCTAGAAACTCTAGACTTTGGTGTTGCCAATAGCTCACTTTATCCCATAAACGCTACACTTCTGAAAACCACTTATAGCATTACAGGTTTTCTAAAGTGTCACGTTAACTGAATAAAACTAATTATGAGTACACCAAAGATGATGGAAGGAAGAGACAACACCACCTGCTGTATTTTCCCATGTGACAGTAGGATCTATTTTCAGATCTGCTTTTCTTTTTCCTTCTTGCTGTCTCCATTCTCTATCCATTGCAATTTAAACATTCAGAACAACAGATGAAGTACCTTAAGTCTGACTTTGAAACTTTACCTGTTATACTCTATACCACACTGGGAAATCATTCAGCTGTTATTTTGTGAAAGCATTTTTCTAAGTTCACCACTGAGTCCACGTTGAACGCCTCAGAACTCTCTCCTCCTTTTTGCTTGTATTCTCTTCCTTCAAACTTCTATAGATTTAAGATTCCCATACTGCAGTCAGTCTACACAGACACTTCTATTTTATTCTGTTCTCACACATTAAGTTTCACAGTTCTAATATATTCGTAAAACACGACCAAAATAAATGCTGAATTAAGATTAGCTTGACAAACTACATTTACATACATCACATGAAATCCTATCAGCTTCTTGTGATCCTCAATTGCTCTGCGAAGCGATGCTTGGCAGCATAATCTCTGTGCATCTATTTTCTAGTCTGCACTGCTTTCTCATCACGTTGAAGGATATTTGTGAACCAGAGATAAACAGCTGACAAGAAAAACGAACTCCTAGCTTGGAGATATCAAACTGATTTTCATACACAACTATGGTAGCCAGCTGGTTGAGCTAACAAGAAGATACAAACAAAGAGCAGACAGCACTTAGATACACAACGAAGTCTTTTACCTTCCTCTGTCTTATCATTTGTTTCCTTTTAACATTTCAGACACTTTCCAAGCGATTTCTAAAAATGCTGTGCAGCAGCCTGTTTTTGAAACCCATACCCCTCACTTACCAATGGTTTTCCCCAGAGAAGATAAATAGTCCTCTGAAAATCTGCACAGAAGAAAAAAAATCAGGTAACATTCACTCTATTTTCTTCTGTACATTTTTTGTGCATCTTGACTTCCTCTGATATTGATCTAAAATAGCACATTAGTATGCTCCCAAACACCCACACCAAGCAATACTGTGACAAAGTGATACTATTAAATCTTATCACTGGCAGTCACGTGCGTTTATGATTAATACCAACATATTAAAAACACAAGTTCTGCAATAAAAGTTTGTAGATTAGTCTGTGAAGCCTGACTAACGTTACAACAATTTAAAATAATTACAGATAAACCAGGTGTGGTGAGGCTGCGGGGCAAAAGGGGTAAACTTGGTTACTACGGTTATTGTTTACTGCACAGTGAATCACTTAATTTGATTGAAAAAAGCACTGTTCTACAATGAGCTGCATTTATCTGTTTCTTCCAGCCCTGACTGACATGTCACCTGTTCTCTCATGCCCTTATGCCTCTTTCTTTTCAGTTCCACGTAGTTTCTCATGCTTAATTTTCCCAGGAAACTTAAATACGCAAGGGAAAAAAAAGATCCACATTTATAAGAGCTATAAATATCAGTATCACCAAACAGCTGTTGCCAAAACATAGCTAACACTGTGCATTCCCTTTCTTCAAAATGGTGTTTTAGGCCAGAGGCAGGGAAATCCCCAACTTTTCCTCCTTGAAAGACGTTATCTTCAACAAAATACACTGAAACCAAGCTTCCAGAAGCAAGAATCACCATCTGCGGGTTTTCCAGGCTTCTTTATCTTCTGTCAAAATCGTTTAGAATTGTTGAGTCCCTTTCCAGTTCTGTGGAACATCTGGCACGTTTCTCATTCATGAAGTAAAAACTCTGTGAGATCTATTTTTGGGTCATTCTGTATTGCTGAACAAGAGCAAGCTGGGCCAGCAAGCAGGCAAAATTCTGTAATTCTCAGCTAGAGGTACAGGTATAATGCTGAAACTGAAAGAGTCTCAGTTTCTGAAAGAATGAGCCAAGATAAATAATGAGGAAGAAAATTAAATGGAAGAACATTCATATCCCACACAAGGAACTATCCTCATTTCCAACTACCACAGAAGGATTGGAACCTAGAACGCAATAGTGGCACAAAGGCCTTGGCACTCTTTTGTAACTTCAGGGAATTGGTAAGCACAGAAACATTTGCTACGTGCAACAAAGCATGAAAATACCTCTTGAAATGATATGCTGAGATCTCAATGAGATTAACCTATTACGGAATAGAAGTCCGCATACAATGAACTTATGTGTTTTAGCATTCCTTGCTGGCACTGCTTTCATCTATTTTACAGAAAAAGCAGAAGGAACAGAAAGACAGACAAAAAAAATGAAAGACCAGATAAAAGAAAAACAAAGACTTGGATATGTTTTTCCTAAGAGGGTAATGAAGAACTCAAGGTTTCAAAGCAGAATTCCATACAGAAGTTCATTACCTTCTCTCATAAGCAGAATTGAGTACAGTTCCATCAGGTCCTTTGGGAATGATTCCAACCCAGAGCTGGCGTTTATCAATAACATGAGGATTCTCCAAGAGAACAGGAAAAGGGCTGAAGAAACACAAAAGTGAGACAAGTCATAATCCCTCTATGACTCTCTACTAGCTGCCAGTCCAGAACACTCAATTAGATCTGGGAAAAAATAATTAAAAAAAAATCATTGAACTTTCAGTAATGTCACTGCTCACATACCCAGGCACTTACATCTGCATTTCCATTGTAAACGATGAGAGAGGGGAGAGAGTCCCACTAGTAAGGATAATTGTCCTGACTCCCTGTCGAACAAGCTCATGCATGCTATATCCAGGGCTGAAACACCAATAGCTTAAGGTCTTTCCTGTACCAAATAAAGTGAAAACAGTAAGAAGGCACACTGCATAGTGGAAATATGGGATATGACTAGCACATAGTAGCATATGAACTTCTAAAACTAAAAAATCTTGGCATATGAAGCTAAAATTCCAGGTGTACGTGTTTGGTCCTTGGTCCTTCCCAATTGATTATGATTATTCAAAACAATTTAAGAAGTCAATGCTCACTCATACCTTTAAGTAGATTCTATTACCATAGAATCATGGAATGGATTAGGTTGGAAGCAATCTCATCAGCTATATCACTTATCCTCACCAATCACAGTCAGTAGACAATTATGCTCAAGTAAACTATTTCTACAAATATATATAGCTATTCTTAAGAGGTTTGCAGTATTTCCATGAAATATGCTACACAACTACAGAGAAACTACAGATCTGATCAGTCACCTCTGGCCTCTGTCAGGTTTACATATAGTACAAGTCCCAACATATTGCTAGGCTGTTGCATAAGTACTTGCAAATAGTTTTTATTTTAGAAGCAGCTATAGCCATATGTGTTTGCTACATCACAGAAGAATGTTGTGACTGCTTTCTATTATTTTTATGTACAAATCCTCCAAATTATGCAATAAATCTAGTGTTTCTGCTAGCCTTTCCCTGCACACTTAGCAAAATCCACTTAAAATTATTCCTGTAACTTGATACACTGATTGAGCAATGTCCCAGGAAAACAATAGATGCAGAATAACAAACAGCACGTTCTGCTGCTCAGAACAGCAAAGGGAATACGTACTTTGTGGAAACACTTATGTGGACATTATGTGAAAAAACATTAAAATTGAGGGAAAGCATTCTTTGAAAAACATTGCTTTTGTCCTTAACAAAAGGACTTCTGTAAAATAAATACTTATATTCCTGAGAGCATTTCAATGAATAATTAAGTAGACATTTACGAGGCAAGGTATTTACAAAGATCCTTGGAAAGCATTCTATTGAGAAGGCTTAGATAAAGGACATCCACGTCTCTTTAATAAGAGAGGAGTTGAATTGTTTTCAGGTCCAGCTTTTGCATGAACCTGAGTGTGAGCTCTGTACCTTGTTTTTTTGCAGCTGATGAATCCCAGAGATCTGTCCTTTCCTTCTTCTTCTTCTGATTACTGTTATCCAGATGAATGTGTACCTGAAGGAAAATAAGAGCAACACTCCTAGAGACTGCTGCAGAAATGAATTTGCCCTTCATCCTTCCCAAAAGCTAGCTCATGATAAGGAGCACAATTAATGCCATTTTATAGTGATACTAAGGTTGTATAACTTCCTATCTACTTTTTATTTCTTGTTTCCAGCTTTTCATGATGCATCCAACAAGGAGCAAAGAAGCATATAATAATTTAACCATCCATTTTCAGTCAGTTTATGGGAGCAGCATTTCATGGGTGGCCCCGAAATTTCACATAAGCCTCATGAAGAACTCCTGCACAAATGGTATTACAAAATCTGAGTAATACAAGAGATGAGTTTGCCAGGAGAACACAATACTTCCTGTAGAAGTGCAACATTTTCAATAATACATATTTTTTGCACTCTTTTAAAGTCTGAAGTGTCACAAGGAAAAAGTTTCTCAATAAATTACTGGATAGGTCCCCTTTTTCCGTGGGACCTGATGTAACTACTTCTTTTTCTGGAAGAACTTACATGACCCCCTTGTAAGTAACACCACAATTTACTATGCTATCCACATCCTTCTCAGTCTTGAATACATAAGCACAAACATTACATGCTACCTAGGAAAGATGCAGAACAGAAAGCATTTCATACCTTATAATATCTGGATATCGACTGAGGTGGTACAAAACTTGTTGTGCCTTCTGGAGGATCAATGTTGAATACAGTCTAGAAGAAACAACATAATGACAATGAAAGATTAAACAACAGTTATCAACAAAATTAACATACCTTCGCACTGAGAAGTGTTTCCAGAAAAATCACTGTAGAGATAACCTTAAATATATCTCCTTGCTCCTTTTATTTAATAAGGTAATTTTGAACAAACATTTTTACAGGCAGTTCTTGCTAACCACTGGACTTCCTCATTTCATAGAATCATAGGTTGGAAAAGACCCACAGGATCATCCAGTCCAACCATCCGCCCTTCATCAATGGTTCTTGCTAAACCATGTCCCTCAACACAACATCCAAACGCTCTTTGAACACCACCAGGGTCGGTGAACACCACCACCTCTCTGGGCAGCCCATTCCAGTGCCTGACCACCCTTTCAGACAAGTAGTATTTCCTAACGTCCAGCCTGAACCTTCCCTGGAGCAGCTTGAGGCCATTCCCTCTAGTCCTATCACTAGTCACACAAGAGAAGAGGCTGACCCCCAGCTCACTACAACCTCCCTTCAGGTAGTTATAGAGATCAATAAGGTCTCCCCTGAGCCTCCTCTTCTCTAGACTGAACAATCCCAGCTCCTTCAGCCACTCCCCATAAGGCCTGTGCTCCAGACCCCTCACCAGCTTTGTTGCCCTCCTCTGGACACGCTCCAGGGCCTCGATGTCTTTCTTACAGTGAGGGGCCCAAAACTGGACACAGCACTCAAGGTGCGGCCTCACCAGTGCTGAGTACAGGGGGATAATTACTTCCCTGTTCCTGCTGGCCACACTATTTCTGATACAAGCCAGGATGCCATTGGCCTTCTTGGCCACCTGGGCACACTGCTGGCTCATGTTCAGTCTAGCGTCAATCAACACCCTCAGGTCAATTTCACCAAACAACAAGTCAGAATCTAAATATACTCAAATTATACCAATGATAGTATTACTATACACACTGTACAGGACTTCTGGTTGCTCAAGAACACAAGCACGTCGCAGTGATGAGATCACAGACAGCCACAACTGTGTGTGCAAGAACTTCTGGAATTCCCTTAGCTGAAAATTCCAGCTGTGGTATCTTACCCTAATAATACACTGCCCAGAAAAAGATCAAGTTGTAATTGCATTTGTTCATCCACATTTTACATGAAAAGGTTCTAAAAACCCCACACAAACGTAGAACAGAATTGTGCTTCCTTCCCTTTCCTGTACTTGATGCCTTATGAGTAAAAGGAATGCAGTCGCAAACATAGAGCTTTTCATGAAACCAGCTGTGGATCTCAAATATTTATAAGTTCTGCTAATTTTTCTAAACAAAATTTCTTCAGACATTTAAAATGAGTTCTCCGAGCTCACAGGAATATCAGCTAGTTAACAAGAAAGATGTTCTCCAGCAGTAAGAAGAAAACAGAAGCACAATTCCTGGAAACATACATTTCTGAAAAGGAGTCAGTGACAGGGTATGCAAACAGGATTTTAGTAAGCATTCTTCTAAAAGTGAAAAAAGTGATTAGTAATTCAAGGGAAAAAAAGCTGTCAATAGGTTAACTGTTGAAGGCAAAGCTCTGTAAGAAGGAATTGCTGTATTTTACCATGGAAGACATTGGCTGTAAGCTAGAGACTGAACACTGCCACCCACTGCCCATCTCCATACTTATGGGTTTTCTTATCATTCAGCCACTGATGCAACTTTTCATAAAGTAAACCAACCAACAGCAACAACCAAAAACAAAACCAGCAACATACAGTAAAGCATTATTATTACTTAATCTACCTATTAAAGACTGATAAAGAATGATCTTTATGATCCAGATGAGACACAATTGTTTGTCTTAGCTCACTGTTAGAAAAAGATCTAATTCAACCTAGTGATCCCTAGTGACTCAGACAGATACAGGCCTTAAAATCACCAAAATTCTGAGAATACAACTGTGCTCCAAATGGCAGCAGACTTCCAAACGTGTAATGGTATACCTAAGATACTATTTGTTTGAATATTACACTCTCCAAACAGTATTACTCTATATTTGAGTATCGTCCAAGTACACCAGAACTTGGGTCAGCTTCAGAGAGCAGTCAGAAATTAAACTACAGGCCCACAGTACCCTCTTACTCTATGGGACCCAGGTTCTCATAATCAATGTTTTGTAAATGCACAGCAGTGAGAATACTGTCAGCAATGCATGTATGCCCACACACTTTTAGTATTACATTCAGTTCCTGTGACACAAAAAGGATTTTTATTTTACAGACCTCCTGACTTAATCTTTCTATCAAAAAAAATGCAGTTAAAGTGATCTTTTATTTGCTTTTTTTTTTTTTTAAAACCTTAGCCTGTCTCTTCTTTTGAGAAGGTCTCACATTCCCACACACACATGCTTGAATGTGCACAGCCCAATAACCCAGCTCCACCTGGTGGAGGCTAAACCCAGACAAAATTCAATCTAGCTCACCACAACAGGACATCAAACCTACAAAATAACAACCAGGGTAAAAATCAAAGTAGGTTATCTCATTAGGCATCAGCTTTCTTCTCTAAACCTGCATATTTCCATCAATGCACAAGTATATACACAATTAAAAGAAAAAAATGGTTTAAAAAGTGTATATTTCAGGCAACTATAGCTGCTGCATTAATTATTTACCTGGATAATATCTGAGAGTTTATGCAGTCCAGAGGTATTGATAAATATCCCAGTGCCTACAAAGAACAAAACAATTACTTTTACAGTACGAATATACGTGCATTTCACATGAACAAATAGGATAACATATGAAATACACTGACAATGAGAATTTGACCATGGAAATGGCAAAGATGTGCATTTATTAAGCCCGAGAAGGATGCTGGGGGAAAAAAGGAAAGGATAGATTTGCCCACAAAGAATGCATTTGCAGAAATGTCTGTCTATATTCCACACTCCACGGAGAGAGCTTGCTCTCTTTATTGCTTTCATCGAAGAGTCAGCTAATGAGAATGAGCTGTTCAGCAGACATGACAAATCATTTTCTCAGTACATGTTGAAGTTGGACCTGCTTCCTTGCAAAAGAGCTAATTGAGAACAAGATGCTAATGGACACCAGAACAGAACATAGTTAAACCCAGAAAAGATCAAGCAACTCCCAGCATTACTATCTCATAAATCCATGACCCAGGAATAGTTCAACACACAAAAAGCACCATCAGTAAAACTTGAGCAAGCTCTCCTCAAACATTCCTTCTGGCTTTGTAAAAGAATAGTGTTTTGTGCAAAAATCCTCTAGGTGTGCACATGTGCACACACGCAACAGTAAATGCTCAGATTTTGACACAACATTGGTTCTTAAAATAAATTGTGGCTCAGGAATGGACAATGTTTCCCAACAGAGGACCCAGCAACAAAATGATACTGTTCCTCAGGGTCAGATTTTTAATTTTAAGTGTTAAATTCAAAGATGCCTTTCTCCACTCCCCCAAAACAATGTGAGCTTCCAATTACTTACATTAGGGAAAAAAGTCCAAGTGAAATAATTGATAAATTTACAGACTTACGGCCTGAAAGAAACTGTAAAATCTGATCTAGTGACTCCAGGAGTGAGGTTTTGGTTTGGAACGTTATTTGGGCCTGTGCAAACAGTTCAAAGATGTAGCTGCAATTCAGAAATAAAAAAAACACAAGTGGGTAAACACTGTAAATAATCACATGGATACAATTGCTACTATTCTTTTTACAGCAACAATTTCACTGTCTAGTTGCAAAACATACTTCCAACTCAGTAAGAAAGAAAAAGTGATGGGAATGTAAATAAATATTTCCCATCAAAAATAATGATTGCTACACAAGGTGATTTAAGAAAAGCTGCAACATTGAATAAGCACTATTCCCAGGAACTAGAATATTACTACCAACCCTAATAGCTACTGATACAGTGATTACAGTGACATATTTTTTGTTCCACTGCAGGTTTGTTACGTGAGCACACAGTACATTCATAAGCAAAAAGCTCACACTAGACTCAATTTAACCTGGGTTTAGAATCTATTATTCTTCTAACATGCGAACACATTAATGAGAAGAAATTTACCTTCCATCTTTGGTGACTCCACTGTCATTTGGTGGCAGCTCCACTGCATCAATTGCACTTTCTAGCTGAAGAAGAATTTCTTTAAGGGAGCCAGAAGGAAAAATAGTTATGGTTTGTAGAAACTCATTTCAGGAGCTCATCTGAATCCCTTTTTCAAATGTAATTTATTACAAAAGCTGCTATCAAGAACAGCAATTTAGCAGTTTTCTTGATCCTGTAGACAAGCTGAAATGATTAAAGCCAATTTCCTACACATCGTCTCTAAGTATTTGTATTAAACTTTAACAAATTCTATGACTTCAACCTATGACCTCTTAGATTAAGACTGGTACTCACAAAATACAGTTGCTAACTAAGTATTAAACTCTTCTTTATAGATAAAGTTCTTAAAAATGCTTTGCAAATAGACATCTCAAGCCCCTGATACAATCACTACATAGCATCACCTTCTTACAGCAGAAGGATGCAACCAAAACATTTCCAGCACACTGACAACATTACAAAGCCAAGGAACTTATGGCAAAGAGACAAGGGATGCATTTATCTGCCAAGTCTCACCTTCCAGGAAAGTAACTGCAACTAAACATTCCACAAAATTCTCTGAAAAACAGAGACTTCCATGAATTACTCAGTTGCTGACCAATTAACCTTTAGAAATAGTTACAATAACAATTTTTAACAACAAAATAAAAATAAAAAGAACCTTACTCTTTATCTTTGCTATATCTTCAAGTTCCATGTTCAGCCCTGTTGAAGAAAAGAAAGATTTTAAGGAGGATGTTTCACGTCTGTTTCATTTCATTCCTAATTTCTTCAAGCCTTTTCAGAAATTATCAGTGTGGAAGCTAGCACTGTGTACATAAGAAAAACACCTTCTGTATTCCATTCACTGTCTCCTTTCATGACTGTAACAATCAGAAAGATCGACACAATGGAACGGTGACAGAGGGAGTGTAACCACAAAGGGACTAGTGCAAAGGAAAGGTGTTACAAAGAAAAAGTGCTCACCCACCTCTGAAGATCTAAGCTTGCAGGGAAAACTCCACAATGGAGGGATCTCCAACCAGAAACCCCCAGTGGCGGTCAGCCCTTAAATGAGTGCTAAGAAAAGTGCAGCCAGGCTCCACTCTTCCTGACTCGCAGATGAATTGCCTTCACCTGTGCTCCCAGGGCTGACCACGTCCTTTCCCCAGGTGCTCAATCAGTGGTTCAGGCCATGACTCAACAGTTACCATACAGATGGCATTTTACATCACATTGCTTTGGCCAAAGTTTTTCTGTTTGTCTGACATTATTAATAACCAATCACTTACCTACAAATGAGAGTCAGTTTTCCAGAAACTACTAGAAAGATTTATTTTCTAGTTATATTTCCCAGTAAAACAGCAGTTTGTGGTTGCCAACATACCTGAACTGATGCTCTCCATATTGAATTCAGCATTTACTTCATTCTGTTGAACTACTTTGGCTTGTTCTTCCAGCACTACATTTATAACATCAATTGCTGAAGCCAAATCATAGGCTGTCAGGTCAAAAGACGACGACTCTTCACACAATCTTTCCTAAAATACCAAGGAATGGAAGCATTACTTGGACTGCACAATGTGTTATTTGGTCAGGTGGTTTCACAGATGATAATGTCTAGATGAGCAGACTTCCCTTCTGTTCCTCAAGCTCACACTTGAGGACATTTTCAAATACCTTAAGACTTTGACTTACACTAGGCATCTTTTTTTCTGGAACCCAGAAAATGTTTACTAAAGAGTGCTCTTTTTTTTGCATTATCAAAAATAGTATCATTTCCATCTGGCAGCAAATCAGAGTCATCAAAATCTCTTTAGGTTAACAGACATTACATCAGTGATCATATGACCATGATAACTGACATTAACAAAGGACATAATTGAGCGCAGACTTTATAGATTACTTGTTATACAGTACTGGTCTGTTTTTCATTTTGGATGATGTTTGAGAAATGGCAACAGAACAGAAACAACATACCACATTATGAGCTTCATCAAGTATTACCACGGTCCCCTTCAGCTCTATGTTGTGAGCTCGTCGGCTCTAGAGATGAGAAAGAGAGAGAGAACACTTATGGAGATTTCAACTGATACTGTATTAAAGAAGAAAACATTTCTACCATACTAGGATTTACAAGTTTATCAGAATTAATTTCACTCATCATTTTTGCCAATAGGGATTTGGGAGGAGTGAGGTGTAAACTGGGGAGATTTAGCTTGTGGGTTATTTTTGCGTTGTTTGTTTTTTGGTTTTGTTTTATTTCTAAGCAAATTTATTCTTGTGACATCTGTGCTGATGCTGTGAAGACATCCTCAGCAACACCAAATCATCTAACTTCACAATGGTTCCTTGCTTAAGGTGGTAAGAGGTTTTTTGTTAGATTTCTTAAGCATTCGGTCTTTTTGCCTCTTGCAGTAATAAAACATAACCCAGCTTCTACTACAATTCATGAATAACAACAGATTGCAAGAAGATGTTAGCAGATCTGTTTCCTCAGTTTTTTTTTTTTAATCTGTGAAACACTGACAATTTATTGCAGCAGCTTTTTATAAAGCCAGCAGCTATGTGCAAAAGCAGCCCAACCTCTGCTGGGAAGGTTCACGTATTCTAGAAGCCATGTTGGTCACTGCAGAAACAAAAGTTTCTCAAAACACATGCAAAGCCACTGCGAATTATGCTACTGAAGCTTTGATTTCAGGAGATAAATATAATCAAACAACAAAGACATCATATTCTGCAAAGCTAATTTGAGCAAGACCTCAAAGAAATCAACAAAAGAGAAAAGATTTGCTAACTGTGGGAAAGTAGAAGTAAATAGAGAAAACCACAAAAGGGCATCCCCTGATTCTGAACGAGTTTTGATTGTTTCTGAAGCACAGCACACAATACACTTTCTTGCTACACATCTGTTCTCAACAGCTTATCCACTAAAAGTCAACCTGAAATGAAAATAAGAAAACTGTATTTAAAAACAACGATGTGTGCTACCTTTGCGTCCAATAAATAGTTGTAAGGCATGAAAATAATATCTGCCTGCTGCTTCAGGCTTCGAGAGAGATAATAAGGACAAGCTCTGTTGAGAGAAAAGTAGCAGAGGTTATAGATGCAGAAATATTAAGAGTGCATTCATCATTCAGGTACTATGTTTCATGCTCTCAGTGGTTTCTAATCTATTTCCTAATGAATTGAAACTGCCATGTTTGATTTTCAGGCAAATGGCCCTATCCATACAACACATGTAATAAAGTGTAGGAACTAATGTCCATCAATGCACACAGCTCAGCTGAACAAAGGAAAAAAGAAATTAAATGAGAAAAGAGTGTTATTCATTGCTGCATTATACTTTTAAACCTGTAGGCAAGAAGTAAATGCTGGGCGAGGCTATTTTATCTCAATAAATCAGTCATATCACCCTCTTAAATCTGAAACAAAACTGAAATGCTTGTCACATCAGATGACATTGGAAGCCTCTACTCAAGCAAGAATTAAAATACTGGTGATCTGATCTGAGTC
This sequence comes from Gallus gallus, assembly GCF_016699485.2. Taxonomy (NCBI): domain Eukaryota; kingdom Metazoa; phylum Chordata; class Aves; order Galliformes; family Phasianidae; genus Gallus; species Gallus gallus. Next base: position 10,034,498 of record NC_052551.1, read on the forward strand.
TTTACACAAGAAAGAATTGAAATAAGACTGCTGTGTGATGAAAACAACAGTAAGAGAAGTTAAGGCTCAAATACACACACTATTATGTTAGAAGCTGTCTCTGCAACGTATCTGGCTACTTCACTTGGCTCTCAGCACTGCTCTGCTACTTTAGTGTATGTCCAGGTCATATCAACGTATTAAGAACTACAAGCTGATGAACAGTTTCCACAGGTGAGGCAGAGTAAGATCAGAGAACATCTACCTGTGCTTGCTTCCATTTTTAACCAAGTCTTCAATATCCATGATTGAGTCCATCAGTCCTTTCTCTGTAGACTTTTCTGTGAACAGTTATAACATTATAACCAGAGGCTTAAGTGAAGGTACCCCACAAGGACTTCTTGTTACCCTGGTCATCACACTCATCCACCTCTTAACATTTTGTTCTCAAAAGACATGACTGCAGAGCACAACACACGCATATATGTGCATACCACATACAAATGCACACAGACTCTGCCTATTCTTTCAGGCTTCTCCACCTGCCTAGCAGACAACTCCCTCTCCAACAAATGGGGCTTTATTTCCACAGCCAAACTCACCTTCCACATTGTTATAAAAATGACAAGCACGAGCCATCACTTTCTTTCGGCACATATAGATCTGCAAAATATAATACTTTTTAGCACAGCTCGTCAAGCACTGTGAAGTGAGCTAAGAGATGAAGTGTTATCCATTATCTATAACACCACCTGATGAATAAACACGAGCCACATTTCTTCAGTTTTAAAATCAGGCATCCTTCTGTTCACCTGAAGTTACACTGTGTGTGTGAGTGGCAAAGAACACTCACAGGTTTGGAGAAAACATGCTTATATTTTGCTATGCTTTTCAGAAGAGTGGTCTTTGACATAAAAATAACAGGTAAAGCAATCACCAAAGCATTATTTTTAAATGGTTGGTTGCCATTAAAAAACACTGAAGTGCAGACCTGAATAAACTGCCAACTATTAATCACCTCTCATGTGCTACACAATCACATCCTCCTTCAAATGGAAAATGCCAAACTAAATCTTGCACTAAAATAGATGTGGCAAGTTCCACAAAATGCATGAAGAAATGAGTATATTCCACTGCAGCCTCCAGTGATAAAACAACGTCAGGCTTAAGAATTACATGCTTTATGTCAAAATGAAAAACAGCCTGGCATGTTCCTGTTTCATGTTTTCAAGGCTCTGTTCTCACCTGCATGTGGTTGCTCTCCTGTCGTTTCACCTCCGGATTGATGCAAAGCTGCTCTCTGGAACCCAAAACACATATCTTTGGCCTGTCCAAACACAATACACAAACCTGGTGTTAAAAATAAAGCAAGGAAGTAGAACACAGTTGGACACACCTATGTGGGGTTTAATACCTCAAATGTGAGAAGTTCATGAGAAATATATGAGCATAAAACACGGGTCAGAATCATAACCAAGGAGTTAGCCTGTTTACAACGGCCACAGATACACTTCACAGTACTACATTTCTCCACGGAACAGTGGGAGGTAATGAGTAGCAGCTTACATCATGCAGTAGAAAATTTGGGTTTTGTTATGACAGATCATCCAGATAAGCTGGGGCTGCCACCTATTGCAAGCTACTCAAGAGGCAGCTGTCATTCTTACATGAATAAGATTATGACAAGAACTAATGCAAGGAATTTTAGAAGCAAATGTGTGAAATAAAGAACCTAAACCAGACTGAGTTCAGGAAATTCTACAACTGAAGGAGAAAAAGATAACAACAAAGAACTCCAGGTTGTGCACGTGCACGTTAAGAGAACTACATTACAGTGAGTATCAGTTTTTTATATCTTCATAAATTTATACAGACAAACTCAGACAGCAACTAAAACAGTATTTTCCTCCACCTTTTCTTTAAATAGGAGCACCATCCTAAATCACATTTACCTGTAGACTGTGTTCTTTAATTCGTTAATGACCTGTGTAAGCTGAGAGTGAGTCCTGGATGCATAAATTATTTTAGGAATGTCTGTGTAAAACGCTGTCAAATAGAGAGGAAAAAAAAAAGCAGAAAAACACCATTAGCACAACAAGAAGAACATGGGATATTATTAGTTTCCTTTCCCAGCTGGTGCTATGGCAACGATTTGCCTTGTAGAGACAGCAAGAGATTCTGTCACACAACTACTCGCACACATAAAACGAGCTAAATGCACTTTTAATACTCTAAGAAAATTAAAAATACATAAATAAAAGCAAGTGTTCGTTAACATCCCCGCATCACTCCCACGGAGTGTACAAATCAAAGAACTCACTTGGGATGTCACCATCCGTGGCAGCATTGCCCCAGGAGGACATGGGTCTGTCAGGGAAGAGTTCGACTCCATTCATACGCTGTGCAATTTTGCGGGCTGAGATGGTATCTTTGAAGTGTTCCCTCCAGGCCAGAGTGGAACAGAGCAGGCATAGGGTCTTCCCCGTACCTGTAGGGCTCTCTAGAATGCCATTTACTTTCTTTATTGAAGAGAAATAAAGGGAATAAGGGGAAAATGAGTCATTTGGAGGTTCAGCTAGAACAGCTGCTCAGGCCTATGCTTGCTCATACAACAGAAAAACACATATCCATATAAAAGTTCTATAAAAGCACGACCTGTAGGACCCTCTAATCAACTTAGTGAGCTCAGCCTAAAGCCCAGAGGGAGAGGAACTACAATGCACATTTGCGCTTGGCGGTCTCACCGTCTGCAGACACTCGAGCACTTTGGTCATGTACGTCTCCTGGCACTCGTAGGGCTGGAAAGGGAAATCCACCGTGACGCCCCTCAGCGTGACCCTGGGCATCGCTGCCGACCGATCCCTGCAACGGAGCGCGCCGTAAGCAGCCGGCACAGGCCGGAAGCCCTCAGGAACTTTGAAACCGACCGAGGCGACGTGGAAAGGCCGTTCAAGGCCGTCTCAACCCGTCCCGCAACCCCGGAACTCCCCCACCCGTCCCGGTGGCGCTGCCACACGGTGCTGCCACCCCTCACCTCCCGCACCGCCGTTCGGAATCCCCGCGCCTGTGTCACGCGCCACTCCGCCTCGGTCGCGGTGCGTAACTTCCGGCGGATGCTCTCGCGAGACTTCCGGCGTTGCCCAGGAAACGGAGTCTGCGTGGGCCGTGGCGGTGCCCTGAGTTGGGCCCGTTGCACTCCGGCTGGAGCGGGGGTGAGCGAGTGGGGCTGGGGGTTCTGCGCCTTGTGGTCTGTTGCGGAGGCCCTAGGAGCCGTGGGCTGGGAGGGGCCGAGCCCTGGTGGTGGTCTGGTCCTCAAGGGCAGCAGGGCCTGGGCCCGAGTGGGGCTGATCTGCCCTGCTCAGCCACTGTGCGGTTCAGGCCCTGGGAAACCAGCAGGTTTGTTGGTCGCTAAAAGGAGCCAAGAGGCCGCTTTTCTCAGCCTGTCCCCCCCGAGCTGTGCCCCTCGAGTGTGTCATTAGTAGCTGGAGCATCTCCTCTCCTTGTTAGAGGGTCAGGGCGATGGGGGATGGCTGAGGTTTTACTCTGGGGCTGCTTTTTGCCCCGCACACCTGGCATCCTGCACAGAGAACAGCCACACAGCACGGGCTTTGCTGTGGAGTTACCCTCCCTGGTAGATAAAGGAATGTCTCTTTCATTCTGTTGGGCCTCGTGGCTTCTGCAGTAAGAACAGCAGTGAATTTTGACAGGTGTCTTTTGCTAAGGGTGAATGTGCTGCTCCTCTGTTCTCCTTTTGCTTCCCTTCAGCACAGTTCTCTGCCTGCCTTCAGCCTCCTGTTGCTGGTGCACATGGCCAGGAGCTGCCTGGAGGCTGCAGCCCCTCAAACCTCATGTGCCCACAACCAGCCCTAAGCTGCTCCATTCTCATGGATTGCTAAGTGTAAGATTCCAGCAAACCATGCAACTCTTGTAATAAAAGGGTAGGTATGGTTTACCTGGATCCCCAAATTTCACTAAACTGTGTTTTGTGTGCTTACACGAGGAGGAAAAAAATGTTTCATATGCATCTCCCCATGTTGCTGCAGCATCCCACACTGTTAGACAGTTGCTGTGAAGATGCAGAACAGGATGTGATTTAGTTTACCATATCTTGCCACAGAGCTCCTAGCAAACTGCAAGGGGAATGTTTGTATGTGGAAGTGTTCAAATACTTAACAGACCTTAAATGTGAGTCTGTTGTATAACCTGATCTCAAATTTCTGGTATATTCTGTGTTCAGATAGGAGAGTTCACTTGTGTGGCAGTTTTGCTTGCCAGTCTTTAAACTCCTTGAGCTGAACTTGGCTGGCTTGTAAACTGTCTTTAACTGCAGCTAATGGGATGGAGAGATTTGAGTTATTCCTTCTGTGCTTTGCAGCGCCCCACACAAAATGTAACAATTTATTTTGCTCCTGTTTCTGAATGTGCCAGAGAGCTCTAACTTGATACTCATCATGCAAGATTATGCTGCAAAATAAATGACTTATTAAAACTGTGAAACACCATGAGAGTGAGCAGTAAGTTTATAATGAAGGATAAAGATTTTAAAATGATCACAAGTACATGGAATTTTCTGTCATTATTTCTTATAACATTCCTACACTGAAGAAAAATAATAGCAGTACTATATAAAATCAGATTATTTTTAGGGTTATTTAGGTAATGTTGATTGAAGCAATGATACTTTTAGAGAAGAGCTGGAAGGCTACCAAACCCAAAAAGGAGCATGAGTCAGCAGCCGCGCTGTTGTCCGGGGCGTGTGAGTCAGCACTGGCTGAGTGCTCCTTATCCTTCTGGAGGATTGGTTCTCTGCACCATTTACCTTACTTGACCAAGTCTGCAGTGCCAGCATTGGTGAGCCTGTCATTGCTGCACCTGAGTATTCTAAAATCAGAGTGCAAAATCTCACAAGAGGGGGATTTGTTTCTCATTGAAGTTGCTGAAGAACTGTGGGGGTTCACTGAAGCTAGAACATCTGTTTTATGTTGTGACACAAACACAATAAGCACAAGGATTTGTCTTATGCCTGGACTTTCATTCTGGTTCCTGGCTTCCTCTGTTCTTTCAAGGCAAAACTTTGAAGAGGGAGAAAGAGAGAGAAAAGGAAGGTTTTAAAGAACAGAACAGATCAGCACAGTTACTTGGCTGCCCAGTCCCTACACCCTTAACACTGTTTAGATGATAAACCAAGACAGGAGGACGTGCAGCCAGCTGAGTTTTCCCCACTGCGTGCTCAGGTTAGTGGATGTTGATTTTGGATGAACCATTTTTCATTTGAAGCAGTGCCTTCAAGGGGAGAAATACACAAAGGAAAAACCTTAAAAAAGACAAACCTCAAACTCTGTAGGGAAAGGGGTGTGTGAGTGACTGAAGTGAACTGCAGAGCCTCCTGCAAGCAGAAGGCTTGTGCAGTACAGAAGTACAAAGTGCACCATCTTTAGTTTTGTTCATAGGCCACCTATGCAGGATTTCTCTTCCCAGTGAAGCGAGAATCTTGAGGAATGGGAGGAGACTTAGAAGAGCAGCATCGACTGGCTGTGAAATTGCTGCTATTTGTGGGAAGGATATTTTTCCCCTTTCATATAGGAGAGGATTATGGTGCCATTCATCGTCCTTCTGAGGATGCGTGATGGTTCCCATAGCAACCATCTAAAACTTTTGTTTGGCCACATAATTATTTGGTTCTTTCAAACCCAGGTAATCCAGAGCCTTGATGTCTTTTCCCTGCTGGGTAACAGCGAAACAACTGCTTTCCTCTTTGACACTCAGACTTTCACACAGTCATTCTGTCATTAGGAAAATAAGTAAACACCCATTTTAGAGATGAAGAAGCTGAAGCAGATGGGGTGAGTGATTTGGTGGAAGCTGTACGGCAATCACCGGACCAGAGCTTGCATCTTCACATGCTCCACATTTACCCTTTGTCATCTCTAGTTGCTCAGCCCTCCAGTTTTGCACTGCTAACTTCTGTACACACACCCAGGGGTGACCTGAATCCACAGCTTGCTTTGCACCTTTACATGACTGAAGTAGCACAACTCTTCTGCCCGACCCGGTCCCTTTGTACAACTTGGCCTCATTTCTCAAGCGCACGATGGTTATGAAGAAGAAACATCAGAATAACCTCGTTGTTTCCTTGCCTTCAGGGAAACGTTTTCTTGATTTAGTGCTGGCATTGTCATGGGTTTCTTCTATTAACAATTTCAAGGGGTTGATGGCTGCCCTATGTGGAACATTTATTATTTCATGCCAACTAAAGCAGCTTCTCCCAGTTTGAGACTGCAAACAGTATGGGAAGGTCTCATGCTATTGCCTGGCAATGTGTTAGTCTCCTGTATTGCAGTACCATAGAAAAATAGAACTTTAAAAGACAGTTACATTAAAAATAAGGAAGAAAGATCACCCAGTGTAAGAGATGGATCCAGCATTAATTATATTGAAATTATTTATGTGTCAGGTCATCCAGAAAGTGTCATCAATACTGAAGCTGAAGTGTATGCTGTGTGGCAGAGCCACTTCCATGGAGTTTGCTCACTGTTTCTCATGCAGTGTGCTCCAACGGGACAATGTGCCTTGCAAGTGTTCTGTACCTTTTTCTAAATGAAAGGAAGAAAACTCATGCAATTGATGTTTGGAAGCTTCAGAACATTGCAAGGAGTAGGCAGACCCTGTCCGACCTCCTGGGTGAATCAAAGCCAGAGCTGACACTAAATGGAGTGGGAGAATTCCAGTATTGGTGTGCCTGGGATAGCTGTCTTTACCTGCTGATGGGGAAATGTATTCATGAACCATAGGAAACTTCAGCCTGCAGCCCTCAAAATGACCTATAAAGTCATAGAAATTCAGCCAAAGCAAAAAGCAGGGGATTTACAGCTGGGAAACAAGCCTTGAGTAGATGCAGGTAGCAGTTAATTGTCCACTTGGGATTTAAAAAAAAATCCTACTCCAAACACAGAGTGGAAATTCACGGATAATACCAATATTATCCTGAATGAGACTTAAGACTTTTATTTCTATGATAAATCTTTTCATTTTATGTACAGGGTTGAGGGAATGGGGCATTTGGAGGCTGGGGGAAAAGATAGGAAAGAAGGGCTCTGAGTCTTTCGGTGCATTCAGCAAGCATTGCATGTAGCTCCCATCCCTGTTGCAGCCGCTCTGCCTGCAGCAGTGTGAGCAGCCCATGGATCCCTGCAGCTGCTGGGGGGGCTCCGGAGCGCCTGCATTGCAGTGCACTGGGGGGGCTGCAGGGCTCTGTGCAAAGCCCATCTGAGGGAAAATGTGGTGATTCTGTGATTCTGTGAGCGTGGCTGGGGGACGTGCTGCAAAAGCACAGGTGTGCTGGCCTCTAGGAGAAGAAACAAAGGGGGAAATGGTGGAAAATGGAAAAGGAAGAAGAAGAAAAGATGTCCCAATGCCTGAGAAATAATAATAATTAATACGTACATATATAGAGACAGAAAAGTGCCACTGGATTTGGAAGGCTCTATCTGTCCTTCTGCATTTACTTTTACAGCACTTTCACCCCTAACTGCAGCCCCTTTGGTGCCCTGGTGCACAAACTGAGCCTAAAAGCACTGAGCCCATCAGGACACCCCTTTGGTTTGGCTGAGAATGCGGCAGGGTTTGGGGTCCGGCTGTGAGCCCCATCCTCCTCATTACCAGAGCTCAGAGCCGCCCTGGGGGCGGTTAAAAAATGAAATGAATGGAATGAGATGAAATCGAAGGAAATAAGAAAAGATGCAAATAATAAAGATAACAAAGATAATTAAAAAAAAAAAAAAAACTACAAATTTGCTCGGTTTTGCTTTCGACAGATAAAAGGGAAGGAGAGAGCAGACAAGAAAGGCAGGCGGGGGGGAAGGCCATCTTTTGCCGGAGCTGGGTGTGTCTGTACCCCCCCCCCACCCCCGACCCCCCCCTCCTGGCTCCGCAGTTCTGGCAGCGGGCGGACGGGGAGGGACCGCCGTCAAAGCCGCCCGGAGGAGCCGGAGCCGCTCATTGCCGCCGCCGCGGACCCGCCCGTCCCTCCGCTCCATCCCCGCGCTGCGGGCGCTCCGCTCCGACCTCGCCTCCCCGTACCCAGCAGCATGGCCAGCACCGTGTCAGGTAGGGCTGCTCGTTACCCTCGTTCTCTTTATATACATATATACATAGATTTGGAGGTTTTTGGTGGTTTTTTTTCCCCCTGGGCTGTGCGGTTTCGGATGCATTGTTCCCCACCGCCCAGCACACACCCCCTGGTGCGAGGCAGTGGGTGCCCTTTTGATTTTCATAGCGATCCACCCGTGATAAATGTGCCTATTTATGCTATGGCTGCTGCTACGTTGCACCATCCGACGGTGCCGCGTGCCAATTAATTGTCATTTCTGCAGTGTGATGCAGCTTTCTTTTTCTTCCCTTTAAAAAACGTGCATGGGGTGTAGTTGGATGCAGAGAAATGCAAAATGGCATTTCCCTACAGTTCGATTGTGTGAAGATTATAGATTGCTTCAATGGATGTTGGAAAGAAAGACACGGAGAATTAAAAATCCCTTAAAAAAAAAGAAAAAAAAAAAAGGAAAGCCTAAACCCAACCTGGGTGCACTGCTGTGCGTTCTCCCAGCTCCCCACCCTGTGTTTCTTTCATCAGGAGATGCTCCAGGGGAGCGGTCCTCTGATGGCGCTGGTGAAGCAGTGCTGCAGGGCAGCCCCCCTCCCTCCTCCCCTCCCTCCCTCTCTCCTCCTGCAGCAGCACTGGGGCTCTGGGTGGGCTCTGCTCCCCTAAAAATGATCCTCGTCCTTTTGAGACGGAGAGCAGGAGTTGAAATGGCTGGAGATGGGGCGGAGGAGAAAATCCTGCATTGATACAGCAGACAGTGGGTGTGTTCAGAGGGTCTTTTTCTTTTCCTTTAAAAAAAAAAAATTACATAGAAGTTTCTGGAGAAAACATTTACAGGGCATAAAGAGGGGCTTGGGTGGGTGAAGCTGAACCATGCAGGGCTGGGGTGTGGGGCTGAATAGGAAGGGAAGACAAAAAGGAAATGTAGGGAGTGCTTTGTGCCCCCTCGGTGGCAGAGAAGCAGGCAGAAGGCAGAAGGCAGCAGGCAGCATCCCTGCCTCTTCCCCTGCCCTTTGCTGAGTCCTTCCTGGTGTTCCCTGTTCTTTTCTCCTTTTTAAAGGGACGGGAAGATGGGAGGTGTCGTGGGGCGGGTGAGATGCAGTGGGCTTTGCAGGCAGCTGAAGGTGGGGAAACAGCACGTCAAAAGGTGTCTGAGTGGTAGGAAATCTTCAGCCATTGTATGCATTTGTGCAAGTATCCCCATGCCAGGGCGTGCTGAGAGGTGCCCCCAGCTGCTCCAACCCTGTGATGGGGCTGGGGATGTTTGCAGCTGGGGAGGAGACCAAGAGCTGCTTGGGGGGACACAGCAGACACTCAGCCATGACACCAAGGGTGCAGCTAACCCAGCGTGGGCAAGGTTCCGAATGCATCCCCCGTTTGGTGCATTCTTGCTTTCCCAGCCCCACACCAGTGGCACATTTCACCTGCTGGAAGATGCAGTTTTACTGCCAGGGCAGACTTTGGATTGTGCAGAAGTGTGTGCAAAACCTTCACAAAACCTTGCATTTTGTGGCTCTCTGCAAGCAGAGAGGCGACGTCAGGGGGTTGGAAGGCAGGGCTGTGGCAGGAGGAGAGCAAGGCTGAACCTCGCCCAGCATTGCAGCGAGCAGCTTCCCACCAGCTGCCTGTCTCCATAGCAGGAGCAGCCTGGAAAGGCAGGAAAAAAAGGCAGGCAGCTCCTTAAAATAAGGAAAAGAAATCTTGTTTTCTCTCTTCATTATCCCCAGCCAAAGCTAATCTATGCTGCAGGGAGAGCAGCTGCAATTGTCTGCAGCTGGTGCTCAGGGGCTGATTCCCCCTTGGGAAGATTTTCTTGGGTTTGTTCAAACAAATTGCTGGGATGGTAAGAAACAGAGCTCGCTTCCCCCTGGCTCAGCAGCCAGCACTATCTTCTACCTTCATTTTTTGCTGGCCAGGGCTGTGCCTGCTAGTGCAGAAGCGGAGGGAGCAGCAGCACATGCTCAGTGCAGGTTCAGCTGCAGTGCTGCAGGGCCGGAGCCCCACACACCCTCCTGCAGCAGCTGGACAAAGCTTCATGCTTCCTGCAGCTCCTAATGGTATCTTGTGAGGCTCTACAGGGCTGGAGCTTTCCCCATCGTGTGTAGGTGTCTGGGTTGAGCAGAAGCCAGCAGCACCAGCTTCCTACATAGAGCTTATGAAATGATGCAGTAAAGGTGGGAGCCCCATGGGCTTTTCTCAGATGCTGGTGTCTGAGAAGGAGGAGCCGAGGGGAGCTGCTGCTTGGCATTCATGGATCCTAGAGTTTTCCCTCCTGCATTGAAACGTCAGAGCTCTATGGCCTGGTATGGGTTGCCCTCTTACTCCCTTTTCTGAATGATGTTGCTGGACACCGAACAGCATTGCTTCATACCTTCATTTCTACTACTGGTGACAGCCAGGGCTCTTTCTGCCGCACCCCTCCATCACAGTGTTCTCAACAAATCACTATTTATTTTCTATCTCCATTATTGATAGTGTGCATATGACCTGTCTTAGATATTTATGGTACTTTTACTGGGACTTCAGTTTTGCAAGCCAAGAGAACCTCTTGCAGGCATTTCTTTTTGATTTAATTTTTTAACAGTGTCTCAAGCAGAGGATCTAAATCTTTAGATAATATATTTTCTTTCTAAAATATAAGCCATATCTTCATTGGTGGCACCATGTTGGTATTGTGTTGATCCCACAGATATCTCAAAATTCTCCTGTGCAGAAGGGAGCTAAACTGTTGCTCATATCTTCAGCTGTGATTTAGAAATACAAAAGAGCTAGAGAGCAACCAAAGACCGTGTGAATGCACTGTAGCACTTTGGCACATCCCAGGTGGTGAAGAGTGGCTCAGAATATTTTCTAACAGCCCTTTTACTCTTTTGAGGTACCTCTACATGTTTACTGCAGATTCTTGTGTTCTCTGAATGTGTTTATACAAATAATATCTCTGTATAAGGTGCAAGTACAATAATTTTCAGTTAAGGAAAAGGAAACCAAAATCCAAAGAGACCAAATGGCTGCCTGTGGCTCAGCATGGCACTGAGCTCCTGACTTTGTCCCATGAACAGCTCATCCTATTCCAAGCTATTTGATAGCAGCTTCTCTTTGTCTTATCCAACCCTGACTGTCCAAATCTGCATTTGTCCCAAACCTGCAAACACTATGGGACAGCTGCCTCCATTTTGGCTCCTTCATCTGCTTTAGCAAGCAAGCCAGTCCATGCTTTTCTACTTCCTGGTGACCCTTCACTAACCCACTCAGGTTCTCTGCTGCACTGCTCAGACCCTTGCTCAGCTAGAAGGGGAGATTTCCTTGATTATTTTCCTGCAAAACACTGCACATGTTCCAGCATTAGATAGTGAGAGATTTGCTGATCTATTGGCTGTGTATAATGCAGGTTGATGTTGTGTACATGAGTTGCAAATGAAACCTGGGAGGGACTGAGCCAGGTAATAGGAAACCACTTCTGGGGATGGCTCAGCAGATGACAGCAGGCAGAGTGATCTTCATGTCCATCCTCATGAGCGATTCCACATGCACCCACAGCACCTTCTGGGTCTCTGTAGAAATGGAGATGCATCAGCCTTGTTCCTCAGGATCCCACTGCTTTCATTGGTTCCCCTTCCTTTTTTGGCTGTGCGAGCTCTCCTGCTGCTCTGGTTGAGGATGTTGCGGAGCAAGTAGATGGAAGTGAGTTGGACTGAGGCAAAGGTCTCACCATCAGCTTGATGGCAGTGAGAGTATCTCCATCCTGTTTGTACTCTCGAAGCTTATCAAGGGTTGTGGTTGCATTTATTGTGCATGTGACACGGCATTCTTTGTGCTGAAAGACCTGGATTGCTGATCTTCTTTGCCTTCTGTTTGTATTTTAGCTACATTTATAATTGGACTATTCTCTTCTTATTGTGGTATAATATTCTTCACAGACACAATTTTTTACTTGTCCAAAGTTATATTTGTAAAACAAGTAATTTTCTTCTAGTAACCTTCCTTTGACCTTGCTACCAAATACAGCACATTCAGTCTCATCCATTTTAATTCTCTGAATTCACACAAGTGATTCTCAGTGTGCCTCTGGTTCATTATGATTTACACTGTATTGGTGTTGTGCCTTACCAGCCCTGTTCTATTTTGCTGGACATCATTAAACATCTAACAAAAGGCAGGGTAATCAGACAGCCTTCAGCTTCCTTTTATCTGGTCAAGAAGTGAAGAACCAGAATTTTTGACCAATATTGGGTTGGAGACGGGGAGCCCCATGGTCCGTGCACATCACCAGTGGGAGGTGGTTCATGTTACTCATGCCCTGCACCCATCCCCAGCCACTTCTCCATTTCCTGCTTCACAGCCACTCAGGGAGCAACTAGATAGTATCCCTAGGGCCTAACTTGTAGATAAACGGTTTACATGGACGAATGCTGTGTGTAGTGCTCAGGGGAAGCAGCAGGAATATGAAGATGCATTATGTACTGCACAGCACTAGAGGGAGCACAGGAAATGGGTCACTGGAGAGAAAGGAAGCTGAGAGCCTGTGCACTTCTTGACAGGTTGGTAGAGGCTTTGATAATCTGCCTTGTTCTCCTTGCAGTGGGGAGGAACTAATCTTACTCATGCAATATGGACAGTGCAGGGAAAAGTTGGATGAAACATTTTAATTAATTCTTGAATGCTGTGTGCAGTGGAATTGAAACAGAGAAGAATCAGACTGTGCTTGTTACTGGGCATAAATATTCAGAAGTACTGCACCTTTTTAGATAGTATTGTTGTTTAATAACTACCTGAGATCCCACGAAACCAAAAATAAAGTTTACCCCACCTTACAGGCTGCTTAAACAAAAAGTCCATCTTTTCCAGCCTAAATGTTATTGAAGTATGTAAATTTGTGCATTGGAAGGCACACGATCTTTCCTGGCAGGGTTTGATTGCATGTAATACTCTGGCCAACCAGCTGTCTTGTCTTGCTTCAGAGATTATTATTCCCCCTGACATAAATATGTCCTCAGAACTTTACATCTATTGGTAAATGTGAGTGCAGACACTCCTGAGGTAAATTGATTAGTGCAAGGTTTTCAATTGTCGTCTTTTGCCCTGGGAGCTCTAAGCATTCTCTTTCTGATGCAACTGAAATTGAAAGTCTTGCTTCAGGAGACCTTGGTTTTAATCTCCTTTGACACACTTTCTTAGACATTGACTCAGTGGTTATGTTCCCTACTTTTATTTGCAGTATTAAAGATCTTCCCCAGCTGAGCAAAATAGAGCTCTCTCAAGGGATCATTCCAAAATATACTGAAAAAAAAACCTGACACCGAATTTGAGACCACTTGCAGAGGAATGATTGCCTTGGTGGCCTGACATAGTGGAGCCCATACAAATGCCCTGAGTGACAGGTGTGACTGCTCCCCTGGCTGCAGTATCTGTTTGTAAATGTTCAGTTTGGTTTTGATTAATTGTAATCATGTTTACGTGTGAGCAATTGTAAAAGAAATTTAATGGTCCAGCCTGCAAAGTTTCAATCTGCACCAATGAATCATCAAGTCCCAACACACAAAAATAACTTGCCCTAGGCAACCTTAGAGTAACTTTTTTTTCTGAGAAGGCTGGACAGCCCTCAAGATAAAGAGGTGAGTAGCAGTGAACAGACTGATGTTCAAACAAATATCAGCAAATCCCCGGCTGAATTCAGCTTCCCATCTCATTAACAGTGCCAAAGCAAGCCGAACTGCATAGAACCAAGTTCTCCCACTGCTCACTGAATTTATCTTCTTGTCTTAGCCTATTGACAGCGTTTGGGGCACATGTAACGCCTATTGTTCTAAAAAGTACCTGAGGATGAGGTCTTGTGATGATTCTCCCAAGTTTCAGTCTTTCCCCTTTTTCACGCAGAAACTCCCGGCCTTGGCGCTGCCCGGGGCCTCCGGCGTGGTTCTGAAGGGACAGCTCCGCACGTGGGATGGCGGGGATGGAGGGCGGTGGTGCTGAAGGGACAGCTCCGCACGGGGCCGTATCCTGCCCGGGGCTGGGCCGGGGGGGTTCTCCCCCTGCTGCCGCTTTTCCCGTTGCTTTCCCCCGGACCAAGCTGTGCAGTTGCCATGGATTTGCATGGAAACGAGAGCTGCCCTGCCGGTGGGGCTCTTTGGCACTTCGCCCCGCAGCGCGCCGATCTCTGGGGCTGGCAGCTTTCAGCCTTGCTCCTTCGGCCCATGTGCCCACACGCTGCTAATTGCATCTGACGGCTGGCGCCGGGGTGCAGCTGCTGGCTCCAGCTCCGGGAGAAGGACGCAGACCACTTCCAGGGCTCATTAAAGCACTGCCGCAGCTCAGTGGAGCGATGTCCTTTTGTCCTCTTCTCTCCTCTTCATTTTAATTGACAGAGAGGGACAGTCAGTTTATGCTACAGAAGGGAAGCAGGACAAGGAAGATCCCAGTGGAATGAAGGCAGCTGCTAAGAAGTGAAATCACTACAATAGGCCTCCTGAAATGCAGGGCTGCAGCGGGCACTCATCTACACAGAACCACAGAATCAGAACTGGGGAGCTACTGAAGTTCAAGTAATGGCATATAAAGCATTGCGGTTTATAATAAGTGCTAGGAGTTAAACTGGTGGGTCAGCAATGTGGCACATCTGCTTAATGTCTTGATTTCACCCAGGATCAGGCATAATGGTAAAGCAAGGACCTTCATGCTCTCTGTTAAGTGGTAATGTCTCTCAATGGGTCTATGGATCCTCCTCTGGGCTCTTGGCAGCACATTATGAGATACAGTAGCTTAACTGATATGTACCACTCTTCTAGTACAATGCTGCACTCTCAGAGGCTTTCCAAAGTCTTTTCCATTAAGAACAAGATCAAAGATGTCCTGCTTGGATTGCTGATGTAAACTATTCCTATCTGGCATGCATTTAATAGCAGAACTGGACAGGGCATTAAAATCAACATGTGGCATGAACTGAGAAAAGTTCAGTACAGATCTAAGTGGAAGGGATTGTTGGTTATCCAGAGGAGGGTGTTAAATACGATGACATTTTGTAGTTGGCATGACAAATAAGTGCTGATATGAAGTATGCAAATAGACCCATTTTTTTCCCCACCAGATTAGCTAAGGGAAAGTGGAGGAGAAGCTGCGTGCACTGCTGTTGTTAGGGCAGCAGCACATGCACTTGTGATCTCTGAGAGTGCAGTGGTGCATCTTCCAGCTGTGGGAATGCTGAGCAAACTTAATGGGTCACAGTGGCAGAGCTTCATGGGACGATGTATTTCCCATCCTTTGCAGAATGCCATGGGGACAGCATTTGCTGTGATTGCAGTCCAATATCCACCTCTGTCTACATGCACCTACCTATGCTGTCCCTTGTCTGCTCCTGCAGTGAAGGAGGTACACTGGGAAGTTGGAAGTTCTCCACACAACTGACGGCAACTTTCCTCTTGACCCTGATGTCAGGAAGTTGCTGAAGGTTGAGAAATGTTGCTAGGTGTCAGTGGGCTTCTGAGTCTGGAACTATGATGGAGAAATTGTTTGGACAGCTGTCCCTTTCTGGTTCACTACAAGAGCAATAGTGTGTCTACTCCTTAGTGGGAAAATTTTCCTCAGCAACTTACACCTCTGCAGATGGTAAAATCCTACTGTGTGTCTTCCTATGACTTTTTCTACACTGGCTGATAATTTAGTTTGCTCTACTACTCCTTGGGGACACTTGGAAAACCCATAACAGCCTGGAAATCTTCCACAGAAGCTGGTAGCTGTAAATGGTTTTCCCTGTGCCTACTAGCTTCATTTCTCCATGAAAAGGGGCTACTACTGCCATCAGACTCTTGTCATGGCTATTTCTTCTTTTTCAGCCTACAAGGAGAAAATGAAGGAGCTGTCTCTGCTCTCCCTCATCTGCTCCTGTTTCCACACCCAGCCACATCCCAACACCATCTACCAGTATGGAGGTACGTAACTTGCTCCCACAGAAGCTGCAGAGCTGTTAGCAAATGCTGTGGCTCACATTTCGGTACCAGTGTGGGCACTCTCTTCCTGGGGCAGAAATCCCCACCTCAGCCCAGGGTCCTTTTGCTAGGCTTCCTTCTCCAGTTTATTCTGTGTAGACATGACTCACATTTCCCCTGAAGGAACCGATCCCAGAGACTGTCTAGTTCCTACTGGGGTGACATGAACTTTGTTAACAGTAGAATGGACTTTCTGTAATTATGCTGTAATTTAAATGAATGGAGTTGACTTAGAGGGGATGAAGCTGATGACTAATCAAGGCATTCTGGAAATAGAACAAAATTATCCAGGTCAAGACATGGAATTAACACCATTGTTGCTATGTGGAGTGGTGCCCTCAGGTGAAGGCTCTCCTGAGTGTCACAGGTACACAGAGCTCTTGTTTGTTTGGTTTTTTTTTCCCTAGATATGGAGGTGAAGCAGCTGGATAAGAGGGCATCGGGCCAGAGCTTCGAGGTGATCCTGAAGTCTCCTTCAGATTTGTCTCCTGAGAGCCCCATCCTTTCCTCTCCCCCCAAGAAGAAGGACCTGTCCCTGGAGGAGCTGCAGAGGAGGCTGGAGGCTGCAGAGGAGAGGAGGAAGGTAATGAGATGCCCTGAAACAGCAGTGGTAGACGTTGCCCCAAACCCTAAAAATGGCTGACCAAGAGCAATCTAAAATGACTGCTGATAGTGTTCTTACATATTATTCAGCTATAGTCAGCCAGGTGAGACATGGGGAGGATGCAGTTCTGCAACCTGGTTTAGGCAGGAAATTGGATGTGGTGGCCATAATTGTCCTCTGTCCCTAAAACTGTACAGCTGTATGGAGCCCTGTCTGATCCCACATGCGTGTCCAGGCCATGGGGATTTCTTAACAGCTGATGCAGGAGATGTAACAGCTGGTCATACAGCCAGCTCAGCCAAAGCCTTGCTGTTAGAACAGCTGCCTGTGCTATTTTCCACATCACTGTGAACACCTTCTGGAGGGAGGTGGTCAGCAAAGCTCTGCAGGTTCCAGAGCAAGGCTGAGGGGTGCTGTCCCGTTGCCTCACCAGACCCAGGAGGCTCAGGTGCTGAAGCAGCTGGCAGAGAAGCGGGAGCACGAGCGGGAGGTGCTGCACAAGGCACTGGAGGAGAACAACAATTTCAGCCGCCTGGCTGAGGAGAAGCTCAACTATAAGATGGAGCTGAGCCGGGAGATCCGCGAGGCGCACCTGGCTGCCCTGCGGGAGCGGCTGCGCGAGAAGGTGAGTGTGTGGGGTGCTGGCACCCATGGGTGGGGGCTGTGTGGTCTGGGTAGGTCATGGGATCATAGGGTCATAGAATATCCCGAGTTGGAGGGGACCCACAGGGATCGTGGAGTCCAGCTCGTGGTTTCACTCAGAACCTCCCAACATTCAAACCGTGTTTCTGAGAGTGTTGTCCAAGTGCTCCTTGAACTTGGTGTCATAAGCAAGGTAGTGGATGCCCCATCCCTGGAGATGTTCATGAAGGTCAGGCTGCTGAGGCTCTGAGCATCTGACTGAGCTGTGGGTGTCCCTGCCCATTGCAGGGGAGCTGGGCTAGATGGCCATTCAACGTCCCTTCCAACTCAAATGATTCTATCATTCTATACCACTGCCTTGGGGAACCTGTTCCATGCCCAGCTACCCTCTGGTGAAGAACCTTTTGCTAACACCCAGCCTGACCCTCCCCTGGCACAGCTCTATGCACTCCCTCATCTGCAGGGCTGCAGCAGGTTGGTATTACTGCACTCCTGCCCTGCAGTGCTTCACTTCTTGCAAGTGAATCCCCCTGTCCTCGGAGTGTGTTGGTGTGAAACCACCCCGATAGCTTTTCTTTGGCTGGTGCACATCATGCACGTGGGACAGGAGGAAAATGGATCTGGCAGGAGCAGACACTGTTAGCTTGTACCTCTCTCACTGCTCACCCACAGCCCTCGGCTTGCCCTTAGGACTGACTGCCTCGTGTCTTCTCTCCTGTTTTTGCAGGAGCTGCATGCAGCTGAAGTCCGCAGGAACAAGGAACAGCGGGAGGAGATCTCTGGATAAAGGGCTTTTCTACACATCTAGCACCTGATTCCTGTTAACAAACCGACCGACCGACACGTTTTATTTTGTTTGTCTAGATGCAGCGTTTGGTTCTCCATCCCCCCCCGTCCCCTGGTGTTTGTCCCCCAGCAACACGCTTCTCTGTCTGCATCCTTAATCGTTCGGTGCTTGTGGGGAGTCACAGGTCGTAGGGACCTCTCAGCAGAATAGCAGCTAGTTCACATGAAGTAGAGATCAGTCAACCAAGCAGCTTCTTTGGAGGGTTTGTCCTTTTTTTTTTTTTTCTTAAAAAAAAAAAGAAAAAGAAATATTTCTTAAACTGGTGTAAAAATTGAGATATTAATAAATGCAACCAGCAGTGTCACGGAGATACAGAATTCTTATCCGGGGGCTTTTGCTACTCTTGGTGTTTGCTCTGAGCTAAGTATCGGAATAATAAGGAGTGATCATTTCTGTATGTAAGCAGAGCAATGAGCAGAGTGTTAGTGGAGAGGGTCAGGCCGGCTGCATGGCACTGCCACGTGGCTCCCAGCCATCCCTGCAGCCAGGGTAGGCAGGAAGCAAACATCCTTATCTCAGGTGGACCTTTGGTAGCCAGTGTGGAAATAGGGGAGGGTCTCAACACAGAGATTGGTGCCGTGTCATAGAATGTACCCAATCCCATCCTTGTCCACAACTCCATCCCCGTCCCCATTCATGTCTCCCTCCCCATCTCTATCCCCATCCCTATCCCTGTCCCCATCCCTGGTGGCTGCAGGCTGAGCCCCCTGCCCCCCATGGGCTCTGTCACCTCGGCTCTGCAGAACCCCAGGAGGGCCCTCAGTCTGCAGTCTGCCAGCCCTCCACGACCCCCTCGGAACGCAGGGATGGGACGCGGTGGTGAGGCCGCCTGCTGGCAGGGAGGACGTCGCTCTTCCCAAGGATGGATGTGGCTCAGTGGATGCTGAGGACAGGGAGCTCCTGGGCAGCGCTTTGGGATAAGGACTTACCAGCAGCGCTGGATGAGGTGGAGCTGAGCAGGAGCAATTCTGCAGGAAGGGTGAGGAGGTGTTCCCGTGTTCGTTTCTTGGCTATCTTTAGCTTTTCAAAGCCTATTTTTATGCAAACGTTGTCTCTTGGTGGAGGTAGGGACGAGTGGAGGATATGCAAGTGTGACAGTGGTGGGTGACAGCAGTGTGATGCAGACAGGTGGCTGCCAGCCTGGGGCTTCCTGTGCTGCCATTGCCACGGCTTTGGGAGGCAGCTGAAGTGCCAGCACTGCAGGGCTGTGCCCGTGGGACCTTACACCCACTCTGCTTCTGCCTTGAAAAGCTGAGAGCAAACAGTGCATCCAGAATATTGCATGGAATTGGGTCCAACTGTGCACGGGATGCAGTGCTGAGCAGCCAGCCCGGTCTGTGGTAGGATTCGGGGCAGGAGGTGATGAGGGTTCCCCTGTGCAGTGCTTTGGTGCTGTGCTTCGGGGAGGGCAGCAAGCAGGGGGTGGGCTGCTGGGGTCCCCTGTGCTGTGCGTGCAGCAGAGGAGGATACCCCAACCCTGGAGGTCGGATGGGGCCCTGAGCAGCCTGACCTGGTGAGGGCAACCAGCCCACGGCAGGGGGACGATCTTTAAGGTCCCCTCCAACCCAAGCCATTCTATGACTCCACGATTTACACCACAGGCTGTGTGCGCTTCCCTCTCCATCCCTCCCCAAAAAGCACTGCCGGCTCGGTTAGGACCTGACGTTTTCTGTCTAAGGTGTGCTTTAATTACACACACAAAACAAATGGTTTTGACCAAAAAAAAAAAAAAAAAAAGGGAAAAAAAAAAGAAAACCCACCAAAAAGCCAAAGGGCAGCACTGCTGGGGGGCGGCCCTGAGCTCTGTGCTGATCTCCCCACAAGACCCCGAGGATCCGGGAGCGACCCCTCCACAGCCACAGAGCAGCTGGGGGGAACTCTGCTCCTGCAGGAGGGCCCCCCCCCAGTGCTGGGGTACTGCAGAGCGCTGGGGGCAGAGAGGGAACCGGAGCGGAACCGAGGGTTGACTTTCTTAGCAGTAGCCAATGATCCGTTTATAGTAGCAGCTGTCTTAGATACGCATCGTTGTAGAGCGCGGCGCCGCCGCCAGCATCACCTCATCCATATAGTGACGAGAAATTCAAAAGAGAGGGGGGGGGAAAAAATAATAATAATAAAAAAAGTTAAAAAAAAAAAAGAAAAAAACAAACCTAATTTTAAAAGTAATTTAAGCAAAATGTTTGTGTGTAAGAAAGGGTTGAAACCGTCACACGTCTGTGTCCCACGCCGGTGGGATCTGAGAAGGTACCCGCGAGATGTTCACCCCGTCCTGCTCTCTGTGGTGCTGAGTGTTTGCTTGGTGTGTACTTCTGACCTGGAGCTTGTTGTAAATACTGTTTTTAGTACTATGATTATTACTATGATGATGATTATTCTCCGAAATGTTGTACTCATGAGCAGGAGTCCTAAAGGAGAGAGATGAGCACCTTCCCTGTGGAGCGGGGCTGCGGCACCCAGCAGGGATGGCACGCAGATGTTCATGCTCCCGTCTGTGATTTGGCATCAGTGCCTGACAGTGAGGTGCAGGGAAGGGGCTCACGCAGGGCTGAGGCTGGGGAGCCCGCCGGTCCCACCCTGTCGGTGCCACGAGGGTTGGGGGATGTGGCTGCAGGATGCATTGCTGCAGGCTGAGTCATGCGTTGGTGGCAGCAGAGACAGGCACACAGGTGTGGCCAGGTGCTGCCCTGCCACGCTGTGGGTGGGTGCTCCCAAGGTGGGTGCCCCACACACCACTGCCAGGCTGAGCCTTTCTTTGTCTCATCAGCCCTGAGCCACACAACTGCTGTGCCCACACGTAGGGTTACCTTTGAGCCAACCTTCTGTGGACAATTCGTGAGCGTGTGAGCCCTACACTGTGGCCAGCTGCTATTGCTGCCCTGTTACCTGGGGGTGAGCATCCTTGGTGTGGGTTCTGCCCCGCTGCAGCACTGCGTGCGTGCAGAATTGCACCCATGGGATGGGGTTTGCACTCGCACTGTTGTGCCACTGGGAGTGAGGCAGGGAATGGCTGCTCGTGGTGCTGGAGGTTTCTCACACCCCAGAGAAGGGGCTGGGGGTCCCATCAGCAGAACCCACCACTGCCCGTGGGTCCCACGTTCCATTCCCAGCCAGAGGTGGTTGTTGTGCAAGAGAAGCGATGATGAAAGACAAGGAAGGAAAGAAAGTGGGTCTGACCCCCACGTGTGCCCATCTCTCTCCGTGAGTTGGTTGTTTGAGTTCTAAGGCTCCTGTGTGTATTGTGGGAATACCAATAAAAGGCATTAAACAGAAAACGAACCCGAGGGTTTTACAAAACGGAATCCAAGCCTCTGTATGTTAAATGAGTACTTTGCACCCGTACGAAAGATGCAGAAACTGAACCCATCCTTTATCACCATTCTCAGAGGAAAAGAAAGTAATATAATGCTCAACTGCAGGCACCACCCTGAGCCCTGCACTTAGAGGTGAGGGCATGCAGCGGCGTAACAGAGGACGAGCAAAACGTTATGAGATGATTGCAAATACAATAAATCCAGTTCTGGAATACATGTGAGCTTCTTTTCTTTTCAACGCTCCCTCCCCTACCCTCACCTCCTGTGTAATGTTTCCTAAAGGCAGCACAGCCCCCCCCAGCATCCCAACAGAGCCCCGGGGTGAGATGCTCCCCAAACATCCCCAGTGCTGCAGCATTCAACTCAGAGCCCTTTGTGATTCCCTCAGGTGCTGCCCTGAGGAATCCGCACTGCTGCCGTAATGGTCCTTCACCAGAATAGGCATTGCCCACCACCCCCAGCCCTGCTGGCCCTGTAGGGACATTCCCAAAGCAGCATCCTTAGGGAGTGCCCCGTGTTTTGGGGCCCTGTCCATATTTCTGTAGGAGCAGTGCTGGGGCTGCCACACCACAGCTCTTCCCACGTGCACAGGACGCCACCATCCCCACAAACAGCAATTCTATTTTTGCAGTGTGACCTTGGCAGTTTGGAAGATAAGAGCCCAAGTGGGGACACAGCACAGCTCAGTGCTCGGAGGTTCTCTATCAGCAGCTGTGGGCGTGGGGTCCTGGAACAACACGGTGATCTGTCCTGTGTAAAACAGAGCCCGGGTGCCCATCCCCTGTAAGGCAAACCCCTCAGCTCCAGCTGAGCTTGCAGCAAAAGGGAGATTTTGCTTCCCAGGAGATCACAGACTACGGACTCACTCTCTTTATTGCACTTCTGCCATTGGCCTGCATAGGGGATGATGGCAGAGGGAAGTTCCCATGGAAAGGGGCTTTGTGATGTCTGGTGGGTGAGTTGTCCCTACTGGTGATCCGGCGGTCTTTGGGCAAAATAAATCTGATGGGTGGCAGCCCTGCCCACAGCATCGGAACGGGATGGTGCCAAGCCATGCTATGAGTCTGTGAGACTCTGTGACACCAACTGGGGAGGTGACACCCATAGGAGAGGTGTCCCGAGCTGCACAAAGCACTCCTACAGACACGGCCGCTGTCTCCTCCAGGTGCAAAGCACACATTTCTACCTCCGGTTTGATAATGCACTGCTGATAAAGACAGCGGAGCAGTCATAAGAGAACTTATTTCTTCAGAGCTCAGGATCAGTGGCTGAGCACCGTGGCACAGCTCTTGCAGGGCTGTGAGCATTGGGGAATGAGGATTGGAAAGCAGCTGCCTGCAGCCAGGCACAGCCCGGGCACCAGGAGCTCACCAGTGGCACCTCGGGGTCTCCCCTGAAGCACTGCATGCCCTGCACGGAGTGCTTTTTCCCTATATCCAGTATAAATTTCCCCTCTTTCAGTTTGAAACCATTTCCCCATGTCCTATCATACAGCCTCTGCTAAAGACTGTCCCCTTCCTTACAGCCCCTTTAGATCTGGGAAGGCTGCTCTCAGGTCTCCCTACAGCCCTCCACCCTCCACACCGCACAGCCTCAGCTCTGCACAGCCTCAGCTCTCTCAACCCATCCTCGTAGGGAGGTGTTCCAATCCCTTGGAGCATTTCTATGGCCCTTCTCTGGATGCGTTCCAACAGATATCCACGTCTCTCCCGTGCTGAAGATCCCCCTCGTGGATGCAGTGCTTCAGGTGAGATCTCACAGCACAGAGCAGAGGGGCAGCACCACCTCCCTGCCCTGCTGGCTGCACCGCTTAGGGTGGAAAATCCATGCATAAGCACTGCTCTGCACTCCTGAACGGAATGAATGCATGGAAGTGCATGCACATGCCTCACTGGGGAGGGATGAAGACAGATATGCCCGGCACCCCACTACACTTGGCTTGGGTGCATACACTCCCCGTGCACACCATGCCCTGAGGTGGGGGTATGCATGAGGCTGGCTGCATTTGGGAGCAATGGCAGCACGCGCAGTGCGTGCATGCAGGAGTCTGGGTACATGCATGGCTCCCAGGGGTCACGCACGGCCCGGGGGCATGCACGAGGCCTGAGAAGCATGCACGGTGCGTGCAAATGAGCGCAGGGGGGAACACACGAGGGGTCAGGAGAGGAACGGAGAGGGAGGAGGAAACACACGGCAGGCCGGAAGGGACACGCAGGGCCGGCAAAGGAGCAGGGAGAAACACGCAAAGCCGCAAAAGCACAAAGCAGCAAAGCCGGGGCACTCCGCAGCGCGCTCCCGGTGCGCGATGCACCCTACAGGCGGCGGCGCGCGCCGTGCCCCCGGCTGCCCCCGAGCGCCCCCAGCCGCGCACGCGCACTGCGCCTCCCCGCCACTTATTTCGCAGGCAGCTCGGGCCGCGGCGCTGCGCCAAATAAGTCCCGAGAGCCGAGCCGGGGCCGTGCGCCTGCGCGCTGCGCGCCGCGAGCCGGGGTGGGGGGGGGCCCGAGAGCCGCGCGCGCGGCGGAGCCCCGCAGCCCCCAGCCCAGCGCCCGGCCCCGCACCCGCCGCCCCGCACCCGGCCCGGCTCAGCCCCCGCCGCAGCCCCCGGAGCCGCAGCGAGCGGGGCCGCGGGGCCTCGGCCTGAGGTAAGCGCCGGGCCCGGGCCTACCGCGGGGCTTCGCGCCGCACGCCGCGTCCGGCCGGGTCCCTGCGGAGCGTCAGGACGTTACGGCGGCGGCGGGAGACGGCGGCAGCGCCCGGCCGGCCCCCCCCTCACCCCCACCCCTCCTCCTCCTCTTCCCCCTCCCTCCGACGGGAGCGCGCCCACGCGCCCCCCCCTCCCCCCCCCCCCCGCCCGGAGCCACCTTCGGGAGCGCGCAGCCCCCCTCCATGCGCCCCCATCCCCCCCACCGCGTGCTATCGCCTCCATGCAGCTCTGCACCCCCTTCTTAACACCCCCCCCGCCTTCCCCCCTTTCAGGTGCAGCCCCCCATAATACCCCCGCATGCCCACCTACACCCTTCCATGTGCACGTGCCCCCCTCGTTGCTTCTCCCCTCCATGCACCGCCTCTCTGCCAAAGCCCCCCCAAACCTCCCAGTGGTGCAGTGCTGTTCTTTTCTCCCCCCGTTCGCCCCCCTCAGTCTTTCGGGTCACTGAAGTTGGCGGTGTGGATGGCACTTTGCATAGTGGGAGCTCCGTAATGTGGGTGCTGCCCCCCGGCTGTGGGGGTTCACCCCAAAAAGGAGCGGGGGGGGGGGGGGGGCAGGGAGAGGTCAGCTAAAAACCTCCAGCAGTCAGCAGTTGCAGAGCTGTGCTGTGTCCTTGCAAGGAGGGGATGGAGCAAAGCCTCGGCTTCTGGTGCTGCCTGCTGTCCGGTCGGCCTCGTGCCTTATTGCTGCAGCAATTTGTTTCGTCTCTTTCCCCTTGCTTCTTTCCCATGCAGTGAACACACTGTAAGGGCAAGCTGTTAATGAGAAGTGGCTTAGTGAGGGGGGGAACAGCTTTGCTTACGCTGCTGCTTGTGTTGCGCCAAGCTCGTGGCCCTGCGAGCACAGCGGTGCCTTTGGATGGGGGCTGAACCTCTCCTATTGCACTGAGTGGCTCAGAGCTGGGCACCAGGAGCGCAGTGCAATGGCAGTGTGCAAAGACAGGGCTTCTCCTGCCTGCACTTGGCTGGGGTTACTCACTGTGAA
This sequence comes from Gallus gallus, assembly GCF_016699485.2. Lineage (NCBI taxonomy): Eukaryota > Metazoa > Chordata > Aves > Galliformes > Phasianidae > Gallus > Gallus gallus. The sequence continues at coordinate 10,059,652 of NC_052551.1, forward strand.
GTCCCTGCCCATGGGGCACAATGGGGGTGACAGCATCTGGTGGGGTCGGTGGCTCTGTGGAGATGTGCCCGCATCGGGGCCTGTTGTAAGCATCCCCCAAAACCTGTCTAACTCACCCCTGTCCTGCTGGGTCCCCTCCTTGGCACTGCTGGTGGCAGAGCAGTCACTCTCTGTGCTGTGTCCCTGCAGAGCGCTGCTCCCACGGCCCCGCCATGGCCACGCCGGACGTCAGTGTGCACATGGAGGAGGTGGTGGTGGTGACGACGCCGGACACGGCAGTGGATGGCAGTGGGGTGGAGGAGGTGAAGACGGTGCTGGTCACCACCAATCTGTCCCAGCATGGGTAAGAGCAGAGGGGACCTGGTGGGATGGATGTGGACACCGGTGGCTAAATCAGTGTTTTTTCACTGTTTCTTTCACAGCGATCCACTAAGCTCCAGGCAGTGGATATTCCTGCAGAGCTGCTGGGCACGGTGCAGCAGGGCTTGTGCTTTGGGGTTGGGCTTATCAATGAAGTGCTGGATGGGGCAGCACCGATCCAAAAGCAGAGCGAGCCTGGGTGACATCTGCAGCCCTCTGCACCCAGTTCCTGCTCCACCTGTTGCCAGTGAGCTCTGTTTGGGTACAGCTCAGGGACGCGTGGGCTGTTGGCTTCTTTCCTCCTCCATCTTTTCTGCTCTGTGCCCAGCATGCATTAGTGCTCCAAGCCCGTTTTAGCAGGCAGAAGCCCCCAGCTCACATCTGGCGCTGGCTTTGGGTAGCTTTACCCACCTCAGGCATTCTCATGCTCCCACAAAGCGGGCAGCAAGCGGCTACTTGTTGCTCTCCAAAACACTTGAGTCTTGCTGCGGTACGTCCTGCTATTTCTGTGCTCTGGGGTGGGGCGTCGTGTTTCAGCTTTTGGTGCACGAAACAGCTGCTGTGCTGCAACCAGAGTCAAATCTGAGCAGGCTCTGCTCCGTGTGCAGTGCTGGGACCGGTCAGCACGATTCCCTGAGCCACAGCCGACATGGAATGGGAGCTGCGGCTGTTTGGATGCTGAGCTTGGGCTGCTTTTCATGTGGCTGTGAGGTGTGGAACATGAGCCATGGCAGGGACTGCCTTGTTTGGTTTGGTTTCCTTTTGTTCTTTTCTCCCCCTCCTATTTTTCTTTGGAAACCTCTCCTTGCCCCACCATCAGAGCAGACAGACCCCTGCAGGGCTTTTTGAAGCATCCCAAACCGCTGCTCCTGGGCTCCCATACTGGAGCATTGCTGTGGGAAGGGCATGGACCTGGGGCTTGTGCCTCTGCTGGGCTCCTCTCCCTCCCTGGCATGATGGAAGCTCTTCAGTTGTAGCTGGTCTGTGGAGAAGGCTCTGAGCTCTTTGTTTTACGCTGCTGCAAAGCCCCAGAGCAGCAGGAGCGGCTCTTTGGGCTCAGTACATTTATCTGCTGCTCTCTTGGCTGTGGTTTTGCTGTTTAAAAAAAATAAATAAATACATAAGCTGAGGCTTAAGAGCTTAATTAGCTCCCGCGTTTTAATATTGACTGAAAAAAAAAAAAAAGCAGAGGAAAACAGAAATGGTTAACAGTCAGCAGGAGGCTTTTCTTTCGCCTGTGCTTGGGAGAGGTCCGTGTTCCCATGCTCTGATGCGTTGCCTGTATTTCTGCTGCAGTCTTTTGCTGAAGGCTTTTCTTTCCCGAGCCCCCAGAGGAGGCAGAGGCAGGCACGGGGCTTCGCCAGCACTCACCCTCCCTTCTCCCACCTGCTCTGTGTGTCCTCCCAGAGACATGAGCAGCTGCATCCCAGTGTTGTCATGGCAACCGGTGGGGACGCTTCATCTCTTCCTGCTGCAGTCCCTCCAGAATGGGATGGGAGAAAGCAGAGCCAAAACCACCCCTTTTTGTGTGTGTGTTCCCCTACATCTCTGTAGCGGAGAAAGACTTTGTGCTGCTGCTTGGATTCTTCTACCAGCTGCTAAAGTCAGTTGTTCTGTCTGAAGGATGGAGCTTGGCTGTGTGCTGGGTTATTTCTCCCAACCTTACAACACCTTTTGGTCACTTCTGGAGCAGTGTGAGTGCAGTCCAAAGGTTCTCCTTCCAGCAGGTCCACATACCCCATAGGAACAGGAGACTGCTTCTGTGCTGCCAAGCTCCAGCCCCCTGCTCCAACTCCAGTGCTGGGGCTGCCACCCCACAGGCTCTATCCCATTCCAGCAGTGCTTTGAAGCAGCAGGATGGGGGAACCAGTTGCTCCTGAATTGACTGGGCCCTGCTGCTGGGGAAATGCAGCTGCTGCTGAATCACTACTTCCACTGCTTTAATTCACCCCAAACAGAGCAGGGTTCAGGCTTACATTCTCCACGTGGTCTCCACTGGGAAGTTGAGATGTTGAGGTTTGCGGTGTGGGGATTTTTTCCCCCCTCTCCCTCCAGCAGGACCTCAAAAAGGTCCAGCAAGCTTGCTGTGGAAATGAGACAGCTTAATGGCAAACATGTATCCTAAAGGCTGCTGGGGAATGAGGAGCAGATCTCGGGCTGAACTTGATCCTCAGCAGAGCTGAGTGCACGGGAGAGATGTGGATGTGTGGACCCATCAGCAAAGCTCCTGGAGAGGTCTGAGGGCTCTGGTGTAGGGGAAGATGAAAGTGGTCTTCTTCGCCTACATCAGTTAATTAGTGTTATATTAGTGTTGATGTATGTGGGGCTGTAAGAGGGGGAAACAGGAGTCTGTAGCTTGTGTTGTGTTCTCTGTTCCCAGATCTGTTGAGCTCCAGCACTGAGCTTGTGCCACCCTGTGCAGGAAGCAGCCTATGTGTACCAGGTGCACTGTGTGTTGTTTCCAGGGAATTCCTTAGGGAAATTTGGCAGAGGCTCCTAATGGAGAATCTGACCCGGAGCCCAGCTGGGCTGGCAGCATCTCCGCATCCCCTGCCTCTGTACCCACCACGGCTGCAGGGAGAAGAGTCAGATTTTGTGGGGAAAATACAGTAGGAATGACTTCTGAAGCAGAGTCTTCTCTAAGCATCGCACCAGAGACAGCAACTTCACACAGCTTCATTTTGCATTTCTCTCTCTTGCCAGCGGTGACATAAATGAGGACACTCTGGAGACAGAAAACGCAGCTGCTGCGGCCGCTGCCGCCTTCACAGCATCCACACACCTGAAGGAAGCAGTGCTAGGTAGGTCTGAGCTGCAGCTCATGGGGCTCAGCTGCTCGGGGGCTGCTGAGAGCCGGGGGGACCTACAGCTGCCTGGCAGGGCTGGGGGCGCCCCCGCATCCTTCTCTGCCATTGGGAGTGCTCCTTGGGGTCTGGGTGATGCTGCTTTGGGGTCTGGGCGATGCTGCTGTGCATCAGGGATGTTCTCCAGCGTCTGGGGAGGGCTGGGTGCTGCTGCTGCTTGCTGGAGCGCTGCTGCCCTCTCCTGGTGCGGGACGTGTCCCTGTGATCTTGCCAGCTCTTGGCTTTTCGCCGCGGACGGATGTGATGTTGGCTTTCCAGCAGCTTTGGTTTCAAGCAAAAGTGAATTCGGGGAGCAAAGGCTGTAACTGAGCTGGGGATGGGAGCGCCTGAAAAAGTTACATTCACCCACAGTTTGAGAATGTATAGGCATCCTAACACCACCGTTCCTTACGTGGTTATCAAGAAGTGGATTTGCAGCCCTGGCTGCTGATTTCTCAGATTTCATGCATTCAGACATGGGAGGATTTATATGGATGTTTCTGCGCTATTTCACCTGAGCAATTTGGGTGTGAAAATTGTGACCACAAAACACCATTCCCACCGTGCTCCTTGTGTGTTACCTACTTGTGCTGATCCCAACCTTCAGCACAGTGTCGGGAGCTGCAGCTCACGTTTCTCTCTGCTCCGTCCTTCCTTCTGTTCCCTGTGAGAAGTGAAGATGGCTGAAGACGAGGACAGCTTGGAGGCAGAGATCGTGTACCCCATCACCTGTGGGGACAGCAAAGCCAACCTCATCTGGAGGAAGTTCGTGTGCCCCGGGATCAATGTGAAGTGTGTGCAGGTGGGTGTGGGGCTGTGCTGCTGTCCCTGCTTCTGCTCCTGGCTGGGTTGGACCTGAGCTCCCTGTGCCCACGTCATCCTCTGTGCCATGCTTGGGGTTTGCTGACTCAGTGAGCTTTTTTGAGTCAGAACCACATCATGGTAGGAGAGGGGAAAAGTTTTGGGCGTGGTGCCTGCTACTTGTCTTGCTCCATCTGAGCAGACCTGGCTGGAAAGGTGCTTTCCCCATTTAACTGCTTTGCTGCAGAGTTTGAGCAGTTTGGGCTCTTCTGCTGTCTGTTCAGTTTGAGTGTGAGGATTTGTTGAGAAGTTCAGGTAGGGAACATGCTGAGCAGTGCCTGCTGTGTCCTGGAGGGCTCCTGGTTAAAACCTGCATGGATGTGGGAGGAGAGCCAGGCTTCATCTCTAGGAGCACACAGGGCATGTTGCCACATGAGGGCTTTGCAAAGGATGTTCCTCTTCCTTCAGAGGAAACATGGCCTTTTACAAAGAGAGCAGCTTCCAGATAATTGCTTTTGCTGCTGCCTAAAATCAGCGTTCTCTTTGCAGTGAAGCCTGTGCAACAGTTCCTTATGCACTAATTGTGAGCAAGCGTGCTCACCTTAACATCAGTTCACATGTGCACGGAGAGGAGACCTGGATGGTGGGAAATCTTTCCTAAGACTGCCCATAAAGCACTGCTTTGAGGTCTGCCTGACTCTGGAGGTTGCTTTTAGCTCAGCTCATGGGTCCAGATCTGGCTGGGTGTGTAGGGCAATAAATAAAGGGGCAGAATAGGCTCCTGGTACGGCAACACCAACTCCCTGCAGCTGGTTTTCTGTGCAAGCAGGTGTGCTCCAAGAGGGGTCAGAGGTTTCACTGATAGCAGTGGCTGTGCTCGGTAGCAGGAGGTCAGAGGCCAAACAGGCTTCTCCTTCCTCACTTACGCAGGGCTGTGTGCACAGGGCTGCAGGGCTGTGCTGGGGATCCCGTGGAGGCCATGTGCACTGCTGCTTGGGATCACCTGCATCAGCCCCAGGTGCTTTGCTGTGCAGGGCAAGCAAGCAGGTTGGGCATTCAGCATACCGCTCTGTGCTGCTTGTACCCCAGGCTTTGCCAAGCAGCTGCCAGCTCTATGTCTTCAGCTCTGAGCTAGTGATGCTCCAAACACAGTTTTCTCAAAAGTGGGGGATGCTTGCCAGCTATCTCCAATGCTGATACTTCATTTAAATGTGTTGAGCCCTGGCATGAGCTGCCCAGGCTTGCCTGGTCTCGTCATCTCCAGGGGGCACACGATTCTCATTGCTCACCACACTGATGCTGCTCTTCTCCTCCTGCAGTTTGATGGACACCTCATCAGCCCCAAGGAGTTCGTGCACCTGGCAGGAAAGTCCACACTGAAGGACTGGAAGCGGGCAATCAGGATGAATGGGATCATGCTCCGGTCAGTCTGCGTGGCAGCAGATGGGATTTCTTCTTGCTGGGGTGGGACAGAGCCTTCTATACGGTTGCTGTGTTGCAGAGGGCACTGATGTGCTGCTGAGTGCTGGCCCCAAATGTTGTCCACCTGAAGGCTTTGCATATCCTCGTAGACAGGGAATATTTTGGGGCAGCAAAACCCCAGGAGTTTTAGCACTTGAAGCCTTCTGCATTCCCATGAGGTCCTAAGTGAGCACTGTGGTGCCCAGGGGCTGGGCTGTGTTATGTGCAGTTCTGTTTGAGCCACAAAGCGTGGTCTGCTCGTGAGCTAACACTCCCATTGCACTAGGGCTGCTTTAGATCAGTTTGTTGGTTTTCTTATTTTCCCAAGGGCTTATTCAAAGCTTATTTATGGAAGCATTTAACTCCTCTGGCCTCAACTATAGCAATTAAATTCTTCTATGTTCTTGAACACCAGCCTGAGACAGGTTCAGTAACACCCACATCCCTGTCTGTAGGCAGCACCTCGTTCCCTGGGGATTGCCATGCTTTCCTCATCCTTTCACAGGGTGACATTGCATCTGCCAGGATCCTTCTGCTTTGATGGCATGAGTCTTGTACTCCTAAGCAGCTTTTGCCCCGCTTAGGTTCTGCATAAGAGGCTTGTGCTGGGCAGGGGGGGGTCCTTGGGGAAATAACGTGTGTGAGGGATGTGTGATGGGGAGCTTGCAGGCTGCGGGAGGATGCCAGAAGTTCACTTGGCTTTTTTTGGTCTTCCCAACTTCTTCTTTCGCACATGTGTCTGTGTGTGCAGCTGTGAAAAAGGAAGGCCGGGTCAGATTCTTCCATGAGATCTGGTTATTTTTCTCTTTTCTTTTTTTAGTCCTTCCTCCTCGTTTCAGCTGTTGAGGAAAATTTCCCTTGAAAGCCATCAGCCTGCTATAGGCACATGCTCTCCCTTCTTCCTTCTGTTCCCACACGGCTGCATTTTGCTGAACCTATTCAGAGCATCCTTGGGCATCCCTCATCTGCTCCTGGCACAGCATGGCAGGGCTGGGGGCTCTGGGATGTGCAGAGCAGTGGTCAAAAGCAAAGTATGTGAATCTCACCCCATATGCCTCCCTCTTCGGGGGGAGAGAGGCTCAGCCCATTGGCCGGTCCCAGGAGCCAGCAATGTCCTCCTGACTTGTCTGTGATGGCACCTCTCCCAAAATTCCTTCTCTTTTAAGTCATTTTACACTGTTTTCTTTCTTCCAAGTGGAGCTTGAGTAGCTTTAGTCAAACAGACGTTTGTTTTGTAAAGCTTACTCTAAAACTTGTGCTGGCTTAGAAAAACAAGGTAGTTGATCAGTTCCAGTGGTACCATCAAGTCTCCATCCCTGCATGAAATTTGGCCACAGGACCTCCGCCCCACTCCACACTGTGTTGTTTTTGGAGTTAGCATACCAGGCCCCCCCGGTGTTTGCTAACAGTGAAGGCTGCAGGTCACGTTGCTTAGGGAGGGAATGGATTATCCACCGTGTTCTACCCTGAAGGTTTCCCTTCTGTCAAGAAGTGGACTTTTCAATAAGCCTTTTCAATAAGTGACCAGCATTGAGCAGGCTGTGGTTGCTGCTTGAAGCAACTCTTAGTGAACGCTGCTTGTAAGGAGGGGAGAACTTGGCAAGGGATGCTCAGACCTTTGTCTCTGCCTCTCCAGCTCATGGTGGTGTGCCCAGCAGACCCCACAGGCATTCATCATGCCTCCTTGTCCTGCTAGCGGGCACTGTGCTGGGGGAAGGCAGAAGCAGAGCATGGCTTCACCTCTCTTTGGGATGCTGAGAGGTGAGGAGGAGCTCTCTGGGACGCCAAGGTGTTTAGGGGATGCTCTGCAGGCTGCTTCATGTGCTGCCTGGGCAGGAGCTGCTCCTTCAGCTGAGCGTGTGAGCATGTCCCTGTGTTTGCTCCCTCTCTTGCAGGAAGATCATGGACTCGGGGGAGCTGGATTTCTACCAGCACACCAAGGTCTGCTCCAACACGTGCCGGAGCACCAAGATTGACCTGACCAGTGCCAGGGTGTCTCTGAGCAGCCAGACCTCCACGGAGTACATCCCTCTCACTCCTGCTTCCACAGATGGTACGTGCAGCGATTCCTGGCACCTTTGCAGCAAGAGCTTTGCAGGATTAAAGCAGAACTGGTGCTGCATACCCAACGTTCCTTACGATTGCCTCTCTGCTACATTCTGCTTAGCAGTTTGCTTTTATTCTGCTTTTTTCCCCTTGCGTTGTTGCAGGATTTCTCATAGCAGCGCTAGGCGGTGTTCTCAGTGCAGAGAGGCAGTCCTTCTCCCCATTGCTCTGTAATGCTGCATGACCCAAAGAGCTGCCCTTCTGGCACCCTGTCCTGTGTCGCTGAAGCAATTATCAGTGAGCAAACAGCGGTGGGTGTGTGAGGGGGGGCTCTGTCCCAGCTGTTGTGTCCCATGCTGATCACAGCCCCCAGGGCCGGTGTGGTCCCCAGCAGTGCAGGGTCAGAGCCCTCCCAGGGAGCTGACTTCAGCTTGAATAATGAATGGGCTCTTGCTGAAGGCTCCCTGGCTGAATTATTTATTGGTTTTGTCTGATGGAAAATTAAAGAGAACTGAGGAATACAATGGGTTCTGTATCTGCCCTCGTGCATGTAGTTTATAAAACTGGATCTAAATGACGTTGCAGCTCTGTAGCTTTAGCCCTGAATAGAATTGGTCCTTTAATTACAGGCAGCTATTATATTGGAAGCTATTTCTGAGTGCTTTTTCTCAACTCCTTTTGCTTTTGAGAGTTAAGAAACACCCCTGAGGGCTCCAGAACGCATCTGTGGGGCAGAGAGCTGCCAGCATGAGTTAATTATGGCCCTGGTTATTAGTTCACTACTGAGGGATGCTGCAATAAACAAAGCCACTGAGGTTTGGTGGGGAAGGAGCCATCCCCTGCAAAGCTTTGGGACCCCCATGGTGTGTGGGTCTGGCAGATGGCGAGCTGGCCAGAAGGGATGCCGGGAAATCAGGCTTGGAGCACTGCTTTGAGCAATAAGGGTGTATGCAGAGGGGGATGGGAGGAGAGTGCTCTTGGCCTTGTGTAAGGGTTGCAGAAGTAATCCCTTTGGTATTGCACTCCAGTGTGGAAAAATCAGCTGTGGCCTCACAGCGCAGCCGCATGGCTCCTGTGAAAGTGGCCCCACCCAACAAAAAGGGGCAGTTCCAGCAGTGTAGGAAGGAGAGCATCCCTTGGAAACAGCCTGTGAAAAATACAGAGAAAAACCAGGACTCGGTTTTCTTTTTTTTTTTCCTTTTTTCTTTTCTGCTATTGGTTGCAGTGAACGGATCCCCAGCTACAATTACCATAGAAACATGTGAGGACGCCGGCGATTGGACCACCAGCATAGGAGGTAGGGCTGCATATGGGCGGAGGCTGAGGGCGATGTGGGAGAAGTGGGGGTGGTGGGGACAGGGGTCAGGGATGAGGACCAGAGCCTATTGCTGGAGCTGCCCTGCTCAGACCTCCTGGTGCCAGCCCGTCTGTCTAACTGCTGCATCGGCTTGGGTTGGAATTGTTTCTAAGCACTGGAATATCTAAGCGTGGTGTGGCTTTGGGGTTGGGGGGGGAACTAATTGGAGAGCCACGAATTGTCTTCTGTGTTCCTCTGGTGTAATTGGAGCTGGGGAAACAGGTGTGGGGCTGAGGGCATTGGGTTCTTGGAAGAGCTGTGCTGTGGTCACAACCTTGCACCTGTGTGCTGAGTCCTGAGCTGGAGGAGTGGGCTCCTCTGGCACCATGTCCTGGCTGCTCTGTGTGCTGCAGCAGGGTGGCATTTGTCCTTCTGTCTGCCCTTTGGGTACTGCACACCCACAGACCTGGGGGACCTCACCCTTATATGGGACAAGGCAGAGAGCATATCGTGATCGCTTGGAAGCTGGTTAATGTGCAGCCCCTTTTTTTTCCCCTAAGAGCCATGAAAACCCCACTTCCACCTCTGAGGGTTCTGAAGACCTCCCTTTCTCTTCCTCCAGATGACACCTTTGCGTTCTGGCGAGGCCTGAGGGACGCAGGTCTCCTGGATGATGTCATCCAGGAGTTCCACCAGGAGCTGCTGGACACCATGCGGGGTTTGCAGCAGCGTGCACAGGACCCCCCCCTGCAGCTGGGAGGTGAGCAGCTGGCAGCAGGCACGGGGCTGGGGGTGTCCTCTGGGAGCTGTCATGACTCAGACTTGTTACAGTCAGAAACAAAATAGAAAGGAAACTTTTAGCTTATCATCATAAATGCGAGCAGATGGCCCTGTTCTCCTTGATGCTGGTGCAGGAGGGCAGCTCTGAGCAGGGGCTGCAGGTGGCCACGATTCCTTCAGGTTCTCTGGGCCCCAGGCTTCCCCTGCTGCCTTCAGGACTCTGGGCGAGCATTTGGCTCTGGAGCTGGAAGGAATTTAGGCCATTGGAATAAAGATACAACAAGCAGCTGCTGTGCCAGGAGGCTTCTTGTCAATCCCTGCTAAGTAGGAAAGTGCTGCTTATCCAGGAGTGACCTCCTGCACTTTCTCATGACTTCTCCTCCTGCCCAGCTCATTGTGTTACCCTCACACAGGCTTTGGCTGTCTCGGCTGAACACCTTTGCTTTCAGATAGCTTTTTACCAAACCATTTGGAAATTTGTGTTCTTCAAAGACCTGTCTCTCCTCTTTAAGATGCTGTTCTACTTAACAACGTGGTGCAGAACTTCAGGATGCTGGACCTGGTCAAGAAAGTCCTGGCCAGCCACAAGTGCCAGATGGATCGCTCCAGGGAGCAGTACACACGGGATCTGGCAGGTATGCTCCTGCAGTTATCTGACAACGTGGGTTATTTTTATGTAAGGCTGCAGCTTTGGTGTAAAACTGGTGCTTGTGAGGCCCATGCTGGAGCCGTGGGGATGCTCCGATGCGCGCTGACCACACTCTTGTTGCAGCTCTGGAGCAGCAGTGTGACGAGCACCGCAAGCGTGCCAAGGAGCTGAAGCACAAATCGCAGCACCTCAACAACGTGCTGATGACTCTGACTCCCGTCTCTGTCCCCACGCCTTTAAAACGCCCCCGGCTCACCCGGGCCACCTCCGGACCGGCTGCCATCACATCCCAGGTGCTGTCCCAGCCGGCGCAGATCGCCGTCACCCCCGCCGTGCCGATGTCGCAGCTCACCAGCCTGCCTCTGGGCAAAGTGGTCTCAACCCTCCCACCCTCGGTGTTGGGTAAAACCCCATCCCAACCGCCTGCCGCCAGCTCTCCAGCCTCCCCACTGCTGGGTGGCTACACCGTACTGGCCTCTGCTGGCAACGCCTTCCCCGGTGCAGTGGAAATCCACCCGGACGCTCCCAACGTGACGGTGCTGAGCACAGCGGCAGCGACGGCTCAGGACAGCAGCACAGTGGTGAAGGTGCTCAGCCCTTTCCAGCTGCTGGCACTGCCGGGGCTCGGTGCCGCCATCCAGAACGTGACACACGTGGGTGGTGGCGGTGCGGTGCTCAGCGTGCCCTCCGAGGGTCCCACGGCCGAGCACACCGCTGCCATCGAGGTGACGGCGGTGGCCGATGAAGCAGAGCAGAAGTGAAGGAGAGGGCCCTGCCTGGAGGGGACATTCGTCACGGCGCTCGGGGGAACGGCCTTGGGTCTGCGTGGTGCAATGAGGGGCGTGGGTTAAGGAGGCTCAGGGCGGCTGGAGCTGGGAGCAAGGAGGTGTGCGGGGCAGGCAGCGAGGGGAGGGAGGATGCCTGGAGGAGATGAGGGCAGCAGCGTGCTCTGCTCTGATGGGAGGAGGTCTGGAAGAAAAAAAAAAAAAGAAAAAACAACACCAACAAAAATAATTAAGGCTAAGTTTTTATAAAGCTTTCCTCCCTGCTCTCTTGGGGCAGGTACTCCACGCTGTGTCTGAGGAGCAGGGTGGGATATAGTGTGAGCTTTAGGAGCACGGAGCGCTGAGCCGGCACCGAGCCGGCTGCTGGGAGCCCACAGGCAGCAGTGGGAGGAGTGTGGGGCCGCTCGCCGTCCCTGTCCTGCAGCACGGAGGGGACACAGAGCCCTGGGGCTGACCCTTGGGTGCAGGCACTGTGGGCGGGTGGCCCAGGTCAGAGCGAGGAGGATCCCAGGTTGTGATTCCCCAGAGAACAGAGGAACCCAGAGGGCCGGGAAGAGCTGCAACTTCTGGGGTTTTAGGGTCTCTTTTCTATTTTTCTCAAAAAAAAGGAAAAAAAAAATCCATTTTTAGGATTTTTTTTTTTTAATTAAAGGCTGTGAGCACATTACTGGAGTAAGGCAGAACGGGGGGCTGGGTGCAGAGCGAGGAGCTGAGCGGCAGCAGCCCCGTGCCCAGCATCATCTTACTGGGTGCTGGCATCCATCACCTGCTGCAGGAGGATGCTCTGAAGGAAGGGGGCACTGGCCTCAGGTATGCCCCGGTGTTTGGGTGCTGGGAGGAGCTGGGTGCCTCAGGTGGGGGTTTTCTATGAACTCAGTCTGGCAGCAGCGATGGCAGGTTGCTTCTATCAGCTAATAAATGTGGTTTTTTTTGACAGAGTTTTGCTGGCCTATTGCCTTTCTGTGTCTGGTCCTGACAGCTTGGGGCAGGAGCATGTTCTTTAAACTGAAAACACAGTACTCATAAATACCCACGTGCATATATACGCTGTGCTTGCTGCCATGCACCCATCAGGGCTGGGAGGAGGAGTGGTTCCTCTCTCCAGGCATGAGCTGTGTTTGCTTTCCCGTGCCCTGATCCACTGCTACAGCCCCACGTGGAGGCTGAAGCTCTCTCTCTTCCCAGGGCTGCCAGCCATTAAGATAGCACTGTGATTTCTTCCTTGCAATCTCTGTACTTGGGACTCCATCGATAGATCTGACCAAGGCACTGCAAAGGGGTGTAACAGCCCCTGGCCTCTGACTGCCCTGCAGTGTGAGCAGCAGCACCGAGCTGGGATGCAGCAGGACAGGCTGTGCAGCATCCCCTCCTCACCAGCAAAGCTCTCCAAGCCCAGTGCCCCTTGGAGATAAAGCAACACAAGCTCTGTAGGAGGACTTGGGCTGGGAAAGTTCTCCATCCCTTTGCAGCAGCGGTTGCACAGTGGGTATGGGGTGCAGCCGCAGTGCCCCAGCTCTGTAGCATGCTCTGCTCCAGGGCAGGAGGGCAGTGCTGCCACGTGTCACCATGCTGTGGAGGTGTCTCTATTCTGCAGAAGCAGCCCATGCAGCAGAGCCCCTTCATGGGAGCTGTGTCCCTCAGCAGCCCTACGGGGTTTCCACACTGCTGCTCTGTGCAGTAATGCTTGGGATGTGGCACGGTGCCTATGACAGGGATGGGTTTGGGACTCCACGTGTGGAAAAATGAGTGAGTGGTATATGACAATATATAGAATATATACACAAATAATGACACAAGGCTCGCTGGCCTCAGGCTGAAGGCACCAAGGATGCACCCATTAGAATGCAAACAATGCACCCGAGGTAAAGGTCCCATGGCGCCGCGTTTGGTTTCTCTTCTGGTTCTGCAGCCCCGTGTGCAGCAGTGGTAAACCACCACTCGTGGGTGTGTGCCTTGGGGAAAGGCTTTTGCCCTTTGCTCGGTGGCACCGGGCTGAAGGCTGTGCTGCAGCCCTCCCTGCCCTCACCTTCTGCAGCCCCGTGGTTCCGTGTGGGTGGGGAGCACCTGAGCACGGCTGCTTTTTGTTTTCCCCTTCCAGCTCTCGCAGCGCAGCACGCGGAGCTCAGCCTGCATCCGCCCCACTGCTGCCGTGGTCTGCGGGTGCTGCAGGTGCAGAGATGCTCCAACCCCATACGGACCCCCATAGGCAATAAGTGCCGAGCGCTGAGCGCAGGGCTCCAGGCTGCCGGGGACTGCTGGTGAGCTCCACCCCCCTCCGCCCCCCCCTCCCTTCCTCCGGCAGGAGGAATGGAAACCGAAACCGGGCACTTACGGCTGGGTTTGTCTGCCTGAAATGAGCGAACGCCGGGTTTCGGCACACCCCCACCGATGGTGCCGTGACGGTGGTGCAGCTTCCCCTCCTCACGCAGCTCCTCCTGCACGTTCGGTAACAGCCGCGCTGCTGCTCGGCCACTCTCCTTCTGCTCCTCACCTCCCTGCGCTGTGAGCACGACCTGCAGTTTGCTCTGTGGAAAGCCGATGTCCCCCCCCGCTCTGACCCCCAGAGCTGCAGCGTTATGGGAAATATCCCACCTGTAAAATAAGAGTGAGCCCTCAGTGCTCTGTGTGAGCCCATCGCTGCCTGCGTCGTGCAGGGGAGGGTTTGTTTGGCTTTTGTGGTCGTGGTGCTTTACTGCTGAGCGATAACGCCCGGCCCAGCACCGCCTGGAGGGGGATCTGTGCCCACGGGCAGCACTGCTGCTCAGCATCACAGCATCTGTGCCTGCTCTGTGCTCAGATGATGCCTTCCTCGGCCTTCCAGTTGCATTTTCATGGGGAAAAAGGATTGGTTCCCACCCCAGGGTGACCCCGCACTGCCCCACAGCAACAGTGCTCCCAGTGAGGAAGAAGCCACCAGGCTCTGTCTCAGCCTGGGGTGATGGCAGTCATGTCCTGGGCCGCCCGCCCTTTGCTGACAAAGCACAGCACAGAGCGTGGCCCCGCGGCTGCGGCCCCACTGCCATCACGCCATGGGGCTGGCAGGGAGTGGGGTTTCAGTGCGTAGACCAGAGCTGTCCACACGGCCGACGGGCCATGACCCACTGCTTGGGTTGGGTCAGGTCCAGCTCTGTGCTGTGAGGCTGGGAGGTGGCGAGCATCATACCCTGCCTGCTCATCCTTGTTGACAAACAACAGGAACTGCCCCTCCTTCCCCATCTGCTCACTGCTGCCTGTGAGCTGCCTGCAGGCTCCTCTGCACTTCCTGCTGCTGCTTGTCCTGCAGATGGGCTTTCTTTCCGCTCACCCACGATGGTTTGCATCTCTGCAGCGGGACTCATAACCCCACTGCCAGCACTGAGCCTCTCCCTGCTGTCCCTGGGCCCTTTCCCAGCTGCTCACATCTGGAGGAGCCTTAGTGCTGCCCAATCTCTTTCCAGAACGTGCTGGATGTTGGCATAGAAATAACTTTATGAGGTGGGAAAGCTGAGGCTGCAGAGCTCTGAGTGCAGTGCCCATCCCAGTGCTGTCCCCTTGTCCGGGTGGTGACACAATGCACAGCTGCAGCCCTGCAGCTCAATGGGGGCTGCCACACTGTGGGGAACCCTCCTGGGAAATGCCATTGGCTTTCCCATGGGTTTGTGTGTATCTGGGCTGTTGTCAGGCTGCACTGCCAGCAGGGTAGGCTACCTGTGCGTCTCACTCTAATGGAGTGCTGCTGCTTGGGGTGGAGGCTTGTGGGGTCTGCGAGTGAGTTGAGAAGGGGTAAAGCAAACAGGGGAGGGATAAAACTGGGACAGGTGGGGGAGGGGCACAGCTGGAGGCCGAGGAGACCCCAAACTGCTGCTGAGTCCTGGAGGTGATGCCTGCATGGTGCCATGCCTGCTCCTGACTCCCTGTGCGCTCACTTCTGGGGGTGGATTGATATAGATGTATTTTTTTTCCGGTTCGAGCTTGAACTTTGCGTAGCTGGCTGCACCTCTTCAGGCAGGGAAAGGAATGGAAAACGAAACTGATGATAAACAGAAAGGAAACGGAGTAAACCCTGCCCCTCCCGGAAGCCTTTTTAAAGCCCCGATCGCCGGGTCCGTTCGTACCCTGTACCGGGCTGCAGCGCTGAGCTCCCCACGACACTTCTCCATTCGTTTCGGTCTCTGACGGAGGCGGCGGACAGCGGAGAGGTGAGCAGCGGGGAGCGGCCCCGACGGTGCGGGGACGGGGAGAGGGGCCGTGAGGGGGGACCGCGTACCCCGACCCTCGGGAGAGAGAACGGGACGGGGAACTCCAGCAGGGAATGGGGGGAGAGGCGCCGTCCCGCTCGGTGCCCGGGGCGGGCAGCGCCCGTCGAACCCACCGCTCCCGCGCATCACTCCCAGGTGTGTCCCTCCCGGTGTCGGTCCGCCTCTCCTCGGTGCCGCTCCCGCCCGGTACCGCGCAGTTACCCCCCCGGTGCGTCACTCCCCGGTGCCGCCCGGTCTCCGCGCATCCCCCCCTCCCCCCCGGCTCCCCGCGCTCCCCGCGCTCCCCGCGCTCCGGTGCCGCTGCAGCTGCCGGTGTCGGCTCCCCCCGGTACCGGCGGGAGGAGCGGGGCGGGGCGGGGCCGCCGTGATGCAATTTCCGCGAAATCCGGCCCCGGTTTGAATGCGGGGAGGCCCCAGTAAAGAAACCACCGGCGGCGGCAAAGGGCCATTCCCGGGAGTAACTGCGGCGAGAGCGGTGCGGCTCCGGGGACGCCGGGTGTGATGCGGGGTGAGGTGAGGTGCGCGGGGAGCTGCGGCGCGTCGGGACTCGGGGGGGAGAGCGGGTTTACCGGGTGCTGCAGGGCACGGGGCTCCCTGGAACGCGGCACGGCCCAGGGCACGGTGCGGGCGCTGTTCGGCCCCGGGTGGCCGTGGGGGGCTGTGGGGTCCTGCGAGGCACCGGGCGGTCCGGGGTGATGCACGGTGCGCGGCTCAGCCAGCGCTTTTGGCTCGCAGCATCGATCGCTGGGATCGGGGGGGCGGGTGGTATGAGGCTGAAGAGGACCGCTGTCGGGGTGCAAAGTCCTGGGCTGTGCATTGTGGAGCTCCCGGCCGGCGGGGCGCTGGGTGCCACCTCAGACGAGCAGCCCCCCGCCCCGCTCCTCTCCCCGCTGCCCTTCTGGGCTTTGGAGGCACGGTCTGAACTTTTCCAACTCGGAGAAGTCAAAAGCGAAGAGCTGCGGCTGCCATCATGCACCAGAGCCGTGCGCGACGCGGGGTTTGCGCTCCCCGTCGGCACTTGGAAGCCCGGGGGTGGGAGAGCCGTGCTGGCACCCCGAGCCCTCCGCTGTCACACAGCAGGGACCGAAATCGGGGTGCGGGAGCGGATCCCCAGCGTGCCTCATTGCTGCGGGGAGGAGCAGCCCCGGCGCTCTGCCCCACGCCGCTTGGCTCGCAGCAGCGGGGCGCGTTGCCTAATCTCCCGTCAATAATTAACGAAGGCAAGGACTGACAAAAAGCCGCCCTCCTCCCCCAGCTGCTCTCCAGCGTGGCAGGGCGGGGAGGGTAGAGGGGTGCGCGGCCACGTCGGGGCGTTCCTCTGCTCGCCATTGCTGGGGAAATGCGGTTGTCCCACTGGGGACGGCCCCCACGGAGGACGATGCTGTGGCAGCGAGACTCAGCCCTGCCCCACGGCTGTGTCCTCCTGAGATGGGGAAGTGCTGCCAGCGAGGTGCTGCCTTGGCTCGGTTTGGTTTCAGACTCGGTGCACATAACCGCGTTGGTGGGGGTATTAAGGCCAGTTGGGACTGAGGAGGATGCTCGTGCTGGTGGTGCTGGGTGTGCAGCAGTGATGCAATACACCCAGTGATGTGAGCAGCTCGTTGCTCCCATCAGTGGGATGAGTGGCTTTAACTCCAGCCCGTGCTTTTGGAGGCTCGTATGAGGAGGGGCTGTTTGGACAACACACCAAATCCGACCTGCAGGTTGCAGGGATATGTCTGTGCCTCTTGACCAGCTGCCGCTGTCCCTGGGCCACGTGGATTTTGTCCTGTTGACATCAAAGCCTTATCACTGTGAGGAGGGCTGCTCTATGGGACAGCCTCCCTCAGCTCCCTCATGCTCTGCATCTCTCTGCCACTGTTTGGATTTCAAAAGCTCCTGCAGCTTTTTTTCCCCACTCTGTTCTGAAAGAGAAAAAAAAAAAAACCTGGAGTTTGGCTTTAATGCTGGTGGCGCACAGAGACCTTAATAGGGACATGCACTTCCCTTTCCTCTTCCCTCCTACTCACAGACCCGAACAGCGAGCGTGCTGAAAACCAAATGCTTTCTTAAACTAATAAACAATGGCAAAATTGACCCTTTAAAGCCAGGATATTCCCCCACGGCTTTTTCAAGCTAAGACATCCCGCCCTTGGCACGGATTCCAGTGCTGCCCCTGACCCCAAAGGCTCCCACTTGCAGGAGCTGAAGCTCTCCGACTTTGCCTGGGAGTTTGGCACTGTTGCGGGGCCATGGAGAGCCGTGGGGATGGGGCAGCTCTGGCTCCATGTTCCCCTCGGGGATGCTCTTAACAGTTGAGCTAGAGGCACGACCAGCAGCTTGGTGGGGTTTGGGGACTGGGTACATGCAGGGCACGGCACGAGGGTGATGCTGTATGAGCGAATCCAGCGTGGTCCCTGCAGCCTGTGTAGGTTTGGACCATTTGTGCAGCCCCGTGTCCTGCTGCCATCACTGCCCGCCGCCTCAGCGCCCCACAGGTGGGCAAAGGGTTCACGATGAAAAGCATTCGTGCTGAAGCAGCACGAAGTTGGACTCCCTGCTTTGCAGTTTGTAGGACCACGGCCGTTAACTGCCGTTCTTCCCGTCTGGCTGAGAGCTGCACCTTCGGGGCTGCGGGTTGGGAGCCCAGGGCTGATGCTGAGCACGGGACCGGTGGCTCTGCTTGGCGGCACGTCCTGCCCCAGTCTGCCCGAGCATCGCGTCCCGGCCGGCTCTGAACCCTAAAAGCCCCACGGCATCCTTTCTGGGGATGCTCCCTGCCCCTGGTTGCCCAGGAAACGGCTCGCGGATGCTCCCGCCTGTGGCACGGAGCACTGAGTCACCGTCCCCACATCTGAAGCCGCAATGTCTGCAGCCGGATGTTTACTGGCCGAGCGTGCCCGGCTCCTGCCCTCGGCTGCTGCGGCCGGGGAGGAAGGAGGGCGGTTGCCGTGTGAAAGAATCCTAATTAATCTCGCAAGCCACGGGGAGGAGGGCTGGGGGCTCGGGCTGGGGTTGCTCGGCGTGGTGGTGCCCCAGCATGACCCGGGGAGGGGAACAGAGCAGGAAGAAGAAAGGGAAAAGTGTTGGGAGTGTGCAGAGCCGGGGGAGGCGCTGGAAGCGGGAAGAGGAAGTGGGATTGTCGGGCTCTGCTGCAGGAGGAGGTCGGTAGCCACAGTGGCCCCTACTCACGCCGTGCCGCGCTGCCGGCTGTTCCTCGGTGTGCGCTGAAGGTCCTCGGCCTGCGATGTGCCGTGGGCTGTGCTCAGCCTCCCCAGCGCCCGGAGGGTTGGCAGCTTGCTACCTGCATCGTCTGGTTCTCAGAGACCCACGGCCACTCGGTGCTTTGGGAGCAGACCCCAAGTGCTCGGGTGCTGTGCGTGAGTGTGGCTCTGGCTGAGTTTTGCTGCTCAGCCTGGAAGTATGACTGCAGTGTCCCCGCACAGCAAAGAGCCCAACTTAGCTTCCTGCTAAGTCACTTGTTGCTTGTTTCTTTGCCAGGCTTTGTGGGTTCGCACCAATGGCCGGTGGGTGTGTAGCCAGCTAGCACCACCTCGTAGAAACTTCCCCGCACCGCCACCATGCCGAATGCCAAAGCCCCCCCGGTGCTGCTGGACAGCCTGCAGCGCCAGGTGGAGCTGCTGCTGGTCTGCTCCAAGTGCAGCATGAGGGAGGATGAGATCACCTACCACCCGCGCCCAGTGGAGCACAAGTGCATGTATGAGATCCTGCTGGCCCGTTGCCGCAGCCGACACGGTGTTGCTTGGAGGAAGGTGTTCCGGCGGCCAGGCTTCCCGAACCCGGCGCGCTACGCCGTCTGCAGGTATTACAGACTGGGCTTGGGCTGCAGCAAGCATGGCAACCAGTGCACCTTTGCCTGGAGCCCGGAGGAGGCCCTTGTGTGGAACTTCGAGAGGGAGCACCGGCTGGAGCGGCGTTGGCTGAAGGCGGCGGTGCTGCTGGCGCAGCTGGGGGGCAGCTCCAGCGCTGAGCCCCTCAGTGCCTGCAGTGAGATCCTGAGTGAGTTCGGGGGGCAGTTCCAGGAGATCTGCAGGCTTTGCTTCTTCGGATGCCCTCAGCGCATCTCGGTGGGCGGCCACGGGCAGCTGTGTGAGTCGCACCGCGTCTGGGACCCGCTGCTGGTGCATGTGGTGGCTGACAGCCGCTGCAAGAAGCAGTACACGGCCATCCGGCCCTGCCCCGAGTTCATGACCAGCTTCAGCTACTGCCGCTTCGTCTCCAAGGGGCAGCCGTGCCGGCACGGTGAGAAGCGCTGCCAGTACGCGCACAGCGACGTGGAGATGGCCGTCTGGGAGGCTGAGAAGGAGCACGGCCTGGCACGCTCCAACCTGCTGCCAGCACCAGGGCCGTGCGTGGAGAATGGCAAGCCCTCAGCACCCGCCCCCGTGCACTTCTACTGCCGGCTGTGCCTGGTGACCTTCAGTTCGCAGGAGAGCTTTGAGAACCACTGCTCCTCCGTGGAGCATGTACAGATGCTGTCGGTTGACACCTCCGTGCAGTGGATGCACCGAGCTCCACCACTTGGGCTCAGTACCTTCAAGCTGTGCAGCAGGTAAGGGGCTGGGCAGCAGGGCGGGCAGCGTGGGTTCCAGGTGCGGGTGGCAGCTGGGATGGCTCTCTCCCGACAGAGCGGAGGTGTGCGAGATGGGGGACAGCTGCACCAAGGCTCACTCCAACGAGGAGCTGCAGGAGTGGATCCAGAGGGTGAATGTTGCTGCCAAGAAGAAGAAGCGGGCCATAAAGGAAGGGTTGGTGTCCTACCAGGACCGGCTCATTGCTGAATATCAGACGTGCTCCAACGAGGTGCTGATTGTAAGTCATGGGCAGTAGGGTGGGAGCAGTAGCCCCGTACATCTCCTGTGGTGTGAGAAGCATCTGGTGTGGGAAGGGAGCCTGTGGTCTGCAATGGCCTCATTGCCAGAGTTCAGCTTGGGAAGGGAGTTCGTGCTTCCCAATGGCCTCATGACCGTAGTTGAGTGAGATGCAGGAAGAGAGACATCATCCCTACATCTTCACCCCATCCAGACAGCAGCCAGGCACTAACACCTGCTCTGGATGCCTGAACGTGCTGCTCTACCCTGAGGCCTTTTGTTTCCCAAGGCTGGGAATGATGAGCAGGAGCACGTATGGATGGTCCTGCTTGGGGGATGGATAGAAAAGGGGTGGAAACGTTGCCACGGTGTGGTGGTTTTCCCTCATCCTTCTCTTCTCGTGCCTCTCCCACAGATATCTGAGTATGTCGAGGGCATTACGGTGGTGTGCCAGGAGCCCCTGGATGTGCACTCGGAGGACAGGCAGCTGAAGTACCGGTGGAAGTTCAAGGTTTACTCCCAGGTAAGCCCAGCTCTGTGTGATGGGTTTTTGGGAGATCTGAATGAGAATGTGTTGGTAGTGCTCTCAGCACCTCTGTGTTATGTCAAAAACAAGAAGATCCAGCCACGCTCCTGCGTGGGGTCTTGTGGGTGTTCGGAGCAAGAGGATGGGCCTAACTGTCCTCTTCCAACTGAAGAGGTCTCCAGTTTATGGCAGACCATTTTAACTGCTGTAAAACTGAAACGTGAGGTTCCTAAAAGCTAAAAGGAATTTTCAGTGGGGTTGCATGTGGTGAACGTCACGAACGCTAGGCGTTGGTTCCTGCAGCAGCTCTCGTGGGGAATGGCTGCTGGAGGACTTCACGGCCTCCTATCTCCCCTGGCAGAAGCCCCTGCAGCACGTGGCGCTGCTGAAGCGAGAACCCGGAGCCAACTTCTACCTGTCGGGAAATGGACTGGCGAAGGGCCTGCAGTACCTCCGGGGCGAGCACGTGGCCATGCTGCCATCCGACCCACCCGCGGCGCAGGTGGAGGTCTCCTTGGAGTGCTGCACGCTGGGCGTCTTCGAGCAGTGGGTGGTGTTTGATTTTGGCAGCCGCCCCGTCCTCATGAAGAAACTGAAGGTGAGGGTGGGCCGGCGGGAGGCCGCCCAGCACGTCCCTGCTGGCAAGAGGAGTGACCGCAACATCAACTTTGTGCGGTGGAATCGAGGCAATCGCATCATCGTTCCCAGCGTGGTGAGGACCAGTGAAGACATGGATCTGTTGGCCAAGTACAAGCCTGTTGCTCTCTCCCTGGACTCCCAGCGTGAGAGCAGCGCAAACGCTGTCATCACCCGCCTCAACTACCGCGAGAGGATGCACAGCTTCCTCTTCCGCGAGGAAGAAGCCGAGCAGGCTCTGATTGCCAAGTAAGTGCCAGATGTGGATCCAAAGGGGTTCCTCCCATTGAACCCATTGCTGTCCCTGCCCCTGGGGCCGTGCTGGTGGTGAAGTTGCCATCTCTTCCGGGTTGGGTCTGTAAGACCTTCCCAGACAGATGGAAAGCTGCCAAGAGGTAGCTTGCTGGGGGGTGATAGGAGGGGAAGGGGCTGTCCCATCCCATAGCTGTGGATTAGCTAGAAGCAGGTGGCAATCTCCGCTCTGCAGTGTGGAGGGCGGTTGCTGATGAGCTGATTGGCCAGTTCTCTGCTGTTAATTTGGTTGTTTCTTTCTTCCAGACTCAACCTGCGGGTCCTTATCTCACTGACCCACATGATGCAAAACCTCTCCATGGGGATGAAGTTCGCCCAGGCTGGCGAGCTGTTTGCTGAAGTGCCTACCCCTTATAACCTCTCACCGGACACAGACGAGGGATATCTACTGAACAGATCCGTGCCCACAGCTTTCCTGGCACTTGACCCCCCTGTAGACAATCGAGTTTATGAGGTTAGTGTGGAGAATAAAGCCACCACGGAGAAGACAATCTGGCTACAGATACCAAAGAGATGTTGCTCAGAGCTGAACTTGAAGCCAAAAACCTCCCACAATGTGGAGATCCAGTTTCAAATCGACCAGCTGCTGTTCCGGCAGTGGCACCAGGCTGTTGACCGCCTGTTGGATGAGAGACTGGTCCTACCTGATGTTGCCAGTTGTTCTATCCCCTTCTGCCTCCAAGAGCCACAGATAGGGAACAGCAAACAGAAGTTGGCCATCTCCTTCATCGCTGGCCAGGCAACCAGCAGGCGGCAGGTCCCACCTCTTCTCATCTACGGGCCATTTGGCACAGGCAAGACGTTCACGTTGGCCATGGCCACCCTGGAGGTCATCAGGCAGCCCAACACGCGTGTGCTGATCTGCACTCACACCAACAGGTTAGCAGAGGGTGAGGGAAGAGGCATCTGGAGTTGTGGCTGGGTTCCTGCTCTGGGTATTGATCGTCCAGTGTGATGAGAGGGAGCCAGAGTCTGTGAGAGGGAGCTGAGCTGGCCTTTTTCCAGTTTGCTTTTCAATTACTTGTTTAAATAAAAATGAATTATTTATTGAATATGTCTTAAACTGCCTTGGCACTCCTGCTAGGAGGAAGCCTGGCATGGATGGAAGTGTTTGCAGAAGAGGTAGCATATTCCTGCTTTTTTATACAATGGGGATGGTGAGACCATATTTCTTTCTAGCCTTTAGTGTGTACTGGAAGAAATGGAAGGGAGTCTGCAAATGCTCTGTGCACATGTCAATGTTTTGACTTTTCCAGGAAGATTATAGAGAAAGGGAAACGCAGATCCGATCGCTGTTGAGTCTGCCTTGAGAGAATCCAAGATTGTTAAAATTAGAGCAGTTATGTTAAGATGGGTGTCTCCATCCCATCGTGCAGGCGGTTACTGCCTTGGTTTTTAATGTATAATGAACAGGTGACTCCTAATCTTAGCCTGTTTCAGGCTGATTGCACTGAAGCTTCTGTTGGCATCATCTGCCTGGGCTAGGAGTGCTGGGAGGTCAGCACAGTAGAGGTGTTGGGCCACATCTGTAGGATTTGGACCTAGAGAAGCAGGGCCGCTTACTGGGCGTGTTGCTTTTCAAATGATTTTTCCATGTGAGCACTGGGTGATGCCCAAGTCTCAAGTATCAGCTCGTATTTTAAACCATGCTCTGACAATATGGTTGGACTTAGTGGCTTCTTTGCACATGTGTGAATATTTCTTGAGAAGAATGCCTTGTCAGCCAAAGCTGGGGGAGATTTGGGCTGCTTTGTGGTGAGTGATCAAAGAAGACAATGGTCTTCATGGTCAGAACATTGGGAACACCAGATACAATCCCTTGATAATTTCCCCTTTTGTTCTTCTCCAGTGCTGCTGACATCTACATCCGGGAGTACTTCCACAAGTACGTGACCAATGGGCATCCCTGGGCTGTTCCCTTGAGGATTATAGCCACTGATCGCCCCATCAACCTGACTGACCCCACCACCCAGATGTACTGCTGCCTCACTAAAGACCAGCGCTCCTTCCGCCACCCCACGCGGGAGGAGATTGACAAGCACCCAATCATTATTACCACCTCCATGCTATCCAAGCACCTGAAGGTTGCCCCGGGGTATTTCACCCACATCATGATTGATGAGGCTGCTCAGATGCTGGAATGTGAAGCTTTGATTCCGCTCTCCTATGCCACTTTTGAGACCCGGATTGTCCTCGCTGGGGACCACATGCAGATAACCCCAAAGCTGTTCTGTGTTGCGGATGGGCAGTCTGCATATCACACCCTGTTAAACAGACTCTTTCAGTTTTACCAGAAAGAGAAGCACGAAGTGGCCATGAAGAGCAGGATCATCTTCAATGAGAATTATCGTTCCACTGCAGGCATCATTGAGTTTGTCTCCAAGCACTTCTACATTGGCAAAGGCAATGCTATCCATGCCAGTGGGAACATTCCACCCCACCCTGAGATCTACCCGCTCATGTTCTGCCATGTTCCTGGTGTGGCCGAAAGGGATATGTCCATGATTTCTTGGCACAATGCTTCTGAGATAACACAAGTGGTTGAGAAAGTGGAGGAGATATATCAGAGGTGGCCACACGAGTGGGGTGCTCAAGATCAGAAGAGGATCTGTGTGGTCTCCCATGGGGTTCAGGTATGTATGAGAATGTTTTCCCTTGCTGGAGGGGAATGTATTCACCACTGACTGACTGCTGTCCTGTAACCTTACCAACAGATGAGGGACTTTGTAGCTTAGAGGTTGGCATTCCTGTGCTGAAAATGTGTTCAGCTGTGCCTCTTTCTTCCTTACCAGGTTTCTGCGATAAGACAGGAGCTGAGGAAGAAGCAGCTACCAGAGGTGGTGGTAGAAAACTATGAAAACTTGCCAGGTTTGTGTACTGTGCAACAGCTAATAATGTCTGGTTGCATTTCTAGGTCTCCTGCTTGCTAGGGAGGACTTTCCCAGTCAGGTTTGTGGACAGGAGAGTCTATTGCAGCTGCAGTCACTGTGTAATGGGCGAGGAGTAGGGGCACTGGGTGGTTAGCAGAGCATCTTAATGTTGTCCTTGTTGAAATGCTTGAGGGAGAGCTGATGAAGCAAATGGCTCATTATGGGCATTCACCCATGGCTGGATGGCAGGGTGCTCTGCCTTTCCTTGCTATGTCTGCCATACAGCATTTTTGCACATTTCTTGTGCTGGATACCCAGGTTAGCTAATGCTCATCTGGTGAGTGCCCATCTGTACACTTCCCTGCAAATACCCCAGCTGCTCTCATGGCAAAATGCCTCTTGGGCTGAGTGATGTGGGGCTGCCAGCAGAGTCCCACTGCCCTTCCCCACAGCTCCCCACTGCTGCAACCCACATAGTACTGATGAGGAGGGAGCACCTAGAAATCGTCTGGCTGATTTCCATTCCCGTCTGGTTGGTAACTCCTTGATTTCATTCTTGCCTTAGTCAGTAAGATTTCACACTGAATTAAATCTGCACCCAGCCACCAACTCCTTTCAAACTTACAGATGTTGCTGGGCAGGAGGGTGGGAACCCTGTAAGTGTAATCCCAGAGCCGTCAGCATGTATGAATCATGTGAAGCCCTCAGGTACTCCCAGGGATGCCAATGGAAGGGAACTGAAACCAGCATGCCCTCTGGGTGCCAATCACAGCAAAACTGTAGAACAGTTTCTGAAGGAGTCGTCTGTTGTTCGTGATGATGAGAGAGGGGTAGGGCTGGTTCAGTTCTCTAGGTGACTCTTTGTGTCTCATCTATGTTTTTATTATTACTGTTTTTTATTGTACAGCCAGGACTGCGCGTGGTGAGAATAACTGACCCCTGGGGTGTGTTCCTGATCTTCACACCCTTTCTTTACCATCTCTTAGCTTGGAAATCACAGGGTGCCTCCTGCTGTTTGCTACTTGCTGTGCTGGCAGCACTGTCCTTGAGGGTAGAGGGACACTCGTGAAAGGGGCACTGCACTGACCTTGCCACTGCTTCAGTGCCCAGCCTTTCCCCTGCCTTCACAGTGCATGGGTGGTGGTGACTTAGCATCATAGACTGGCTTGAGCTGGAAGGAACCTCAAAGATCACCTCGTTCCAACCCCTCACTTGGTGGCATCCATCCCAGATCACGGACGTTGCAATCCCAGAGAGCTTTCCTATGCTGAGTGATTTCTCCCTTGTCTCCTTCGGTGCAGGCCGTGAGTTCCGGGTCATCATCATCAGCACAGTCCACACCAGTGAGAGCCTGCGCGTCTCGGCCTCCCACAACCATGAGTTCTTCAACGAGGCCAGAGTGCTCAACACCATCATGACGAGGGCTCAGTCACAGGTCATTGTGGTGGGGGATGCGGTGGCCTTGTGCTCCCATGGTCAGTGCAGCAAGGTGTGGAAGCGCTTCATCCAGGAGTGCATTGAGAAGGGGAGCATCTCTCCAGCAAACCTGACCATGGCCCAGATCAAACAGGCAGCGTGCGACAAGGAGAGCTGGTGCAGGAGGAGCCCAGAGGGCAATGATGAGGACAGTGACACAGATTCCTGGAGCTCTGAGACTGAAAGCATGAATCCCGACGATCCCATCCTCCAGGAGCTCTTAGATGAGAGCAAGAACGTGCTGGTAACAGTGTCTGAAGAAGGGCTGCTCAATGTGAAGTCTGACACTTCAAACCAATGGGAAGACAGGCAGGAATACGTCAGCTTCTCATCTCAGATGATGCAGAAATATCTGCACATGCACCCCCAAATGTACAAGAGGTGCGAGCTGGTCAAAGAAGGGTTTGACAAGGCTTCAGCCTTCCCCCTTGACGACTCTCCCGCCGTTACCATTCAGATCAAAGGCAGAGTGCACTGCGGGACAGCCTTCACCGGCGATGAAGTGCTTGTGGAAATCCTGCAGAACGGCACAGCTGACAGCAGCAGCCTGCGGCCCCAGGGGAAGGTGGTGGGCATCCTGAAGCGTGCCGAGAGAGAGCGCAACTTCATCTGCACAATGGACGAGTTTGATCCCCGGGTGATGATACCCATTGATCCCACTGTCACCAAAATATTTGTCCCGGGGCTGAAAGAGAAACCTAATGTCATCCCCATCCGCAAGCTTGTCAATGGGAAGTACAAAGTGGTCAGCTGCAAGAAGATCAACCAGGACACGAGGAGATGCCAGATCTTCTCTGTCCAGATCATCGCCTGGCGGGAGGGTTTCTACTACCCTTTGGGGATAGTAACTGAGATTTTGCATGTGGCTTTGACTTCAGAAGAAGGCTTAAGGATTCTCAACTTAGAGTATGGCTTGGAGAGGAAACACCCAGCTGTCGTTACCAAGGAGTTAGCCAAATACAGCACCTCCAGTAAACCAAACCCCAGCAAGGAAAACCTGAGGGACTGTCGGAGTTACCTGACTTTCACTGTCGATCCTCAAGGTGCGAGGGATCTGGACGATGCTGTCAGTGTCAGGGACCTTGGACATCAATATGAGATTGGGATCCACATTGCAGATGTGGCCAGCATCGTCCCCAAGGGCAGTGCTGTGGACGTGGAAGCAAAGAAGCGAGGTGTCAGCTACTATGCTCCTGAGCAGGAGCCGGTGCACATGCTCCCACCCCGTGTTAGCAATGACATCTGCAGCCTCCTGCCACAAAAGGACCGTCGTGTGATCTCCCTTTTTGTAATTGTAGAAAAAAAGACTGACAAGGTGACTGATGGAAACTTCACCCTCTCTGTGATTTGCTCAGACTGGCAGCTGTCCTACGAAGAGGCAGAGCTCTGCATTCAGGACCACTACCGGGGAGGTGCAGATGCGCTTCGTTTTGATACCCTGGAGGACTGCCTCGCTGTGGCTTATCATTTCTCCAGGATGCACAGGAAGTCTCGGTTGAAGGAGGACTGCTTCTATGACCAGCTGGATGAGGGAAGCTCCCCAGGCAACAGGAGGTCCCACCAGATGATAGAGGAGCTCATGATCATGTTCAATAGCTTTGTGGCTGCGTTCCTCACCAAGAAGGAAGTCACCAAAAATGTCACTCCTGTCCGGTGTCAGGGTGAGCCAAACCCTCAGCAGCTTTTACTCATGAAAAACAAGTATAGCCATATCATTCCTCTGTCCCTCCACCTCTCACACTGCCTGGGAGATGAGCCTTCTAACCAACAACCCCCCCAAAAAGTAGAGTTCTGCCTCCTAGGCCCCATCTGGGAGCACCTGCAGTCCGCCGCACATCTCTCTGACCTCCATAAGATTCTAGACCTTGTTGTTACTGATGACATCCACCCAAAACTAGCTCCTGTGGCCCTGGAGTTCAGGAAGCTGCTTGGCCGCTCCTATTTCTGTCGCTCCAACTCCACTGCCCAGTCCAAAGTG
Source organism: Gallus gallus (assembly GCF_016699485.2). Lineage (NCBI taxonomy): Eukaryota > Metazoa > Chordata > Aves > Galliformes > Phasianidae > Gallus > Gallus gallus. The sequence goes on from NC_052551.1 coordinate 10,087,521, forward strand.
GGCCATTACTCCCTGAAGGTTGACTCGTACACCTGGGCTTCCTCTCCCATCCGCCGATACATGGACATTGTGGTCCAGCGGCACCTCCATTCTGTGCTCCGCAAGAAGCCCATCACCTGTTCTTCAGATGACATTGACTTCCTTTGTCATGACTTCAACAAGAAGAACTCCAAGGCAACGATGTACGAGAAGAGAGCCCGCTGCATGCAGATGGCCACCCAGCTGAAGGGCCAGGTCATGCAGAAGATCGCCTTCGTAGTAGATATCGAAGGAACAGACAGGTACTTTAAAGCTCTGTTCCCACTGAATAGAGAGAGCCTTCCTGATCCCCATGTAATCAACTACAGGGCTCTTCAGCTGATAGAGCAGCCCACGTTCCTGCAGAACCAGAGCAGTGTTAGGCTGACATGGAAGAGGAGGATGTATTCAGTGAAGACAATGAAGGAGCACAGCCTGACGCCCCGCCATCTCCACGACCACAGCGTCACCCTCTATCAGTCCAAGACGTGGCAAGATGTGCTCATGGCCATCAGACAGGAGAAATTTGACATCGTGCCCTCTCTCCTTCAGAAGAGCAAGGAGCTCTACAGGCGGCGTGTGGGCTGGGTGAGGAAGAGTGATTGCTCACACTATGTGGAAATCATGGTGGAGCTGAGCGCTGGTGACACACTGCAGTTCCAGCTCACCACTGATGTCTTCCGGGGCTTCCTGGTGCCCTTTGTGCAGCTGTGGTGTGTCACGCCAGGTTTCGATGTCTGCCTACAGCACACGGAAAAGCCGATTGACTGCTTCTCTGCATACGCCACACTGCCATCCAAAGACAAGTACAAGCATGCTGGGGAGTACAGCAAGGTGTGGACGCCAATGAGCGCCATGGAGTCTGCGTCGTGTGCAGTGGCTGAAAATGACTCCATCATCCTCCACGATGTCAAAATATCCTGGGCAAATCAAAGGACAAGCAAAGGGCAGCTGCAAGGAACTTTCCGCCTTAAAAAAAGCTTTCTGGAGGAGTGTGCCATTGAGGTGGACTTCAACCACTGCTACTTGTGCATTCGCCTGGGTGGGCTGAAGCTCAGGAGTCTTCAAAGTGACGAGGAGTGCCTTAGCCACAGCCTCCAGAAGCTGACCCTGGGTCACAAGGAAAGATCCGAAAACAAACTTGTGGTGGATCCGGATACATATACCTGGGTGGCTCACGGGCTCACTGAGGAGTTTGGTGATGATCACAAGTCAGACAGGAGTAGTAAGCAGACGCTGAATTTTTACATCAACTACATGTCTATGGAGAATGTCCCTGCGGAAATCTCGCAGGCCTCCGCCAGGTTCACCGTGGAGCTCATCCCAAAGATGCTGCCAGATGTGTAAGTGTGCTTACACTCGTGCTCCGGTTAGCCCAGCGGGGCAGAGTACCTTTTCCCATGGGTCTCCTCTGCCAAACCCAAACAGCCTTTGCTTTGCCTGAAAATGTCATTGCGCAGCCCCAACTGAGCTCTTGGGCCATTAATGTTTGGACGAGGTGTTGGCTTTTCTCAGATCTGTTCTCTGGATGCCTTGTGTTCTCCCAGCTGGCAGTGAGGATGAGGCTGGGGATACAAAGGAAGGTGCCATGCTGAGGTTTCCCTGCACATCTGTTTCTTCTGTTCCTGAATTGCTGCAGTGTGTAATAAAAGGCACAGTGAAGCACTGAGGCAGGGTTTGCTCCCTGATGTTCCAGTTGTTCTCCTTTGTTGCTGTGAAGCATTGTCTGCTCATACTGAAGCAGAGTTGATGAATCGTTTTCCCTTCTTTGCCTGCTAATTGCATCCATGACTGCTGTAGCTGTTGGGGGTAGAATTTACTTCCCTTCGTGTCTTAAATTTTAGGAAAAATTGGAAGCTAGGCCAAGAAAATAGAGTGGGACCATAACAGAATGAAGTGGGGACAGAAGCTGTGCTCCTTCCTCTCCACATATTTGCAGGCTTATCTGTTCAGACAGGCACGAATTGCCCAATAAGACTTATATGCAAATCGTTTTAAGTTCTTTCTGGAAGGATTTGACACAACTCCAAATCAAGAAGAGAGCAAACAAGACAAGTGTACAAAGCTGTACTGTTGTTTTCACTATTTTATGCTACACTTCAATAATGCTTATTTCTCCTCACAGGCGGAAAGAAAATGCAATTTGGAAGCTCCAGAATGCCTCCGATCTCGCTAAAAGCATTGCCCTTGGCCATGAACCTCCATCAAAAGGTAGAGAAGACATTCTCCATCCTCATACTGCAGTCCGTGCTGGCCAGGCAGGTGCCCTGGAGCTTCTCTGGGCCTTTGCCATGGGGGTTCTGCTCTCAGGCCAGGAGGTTTCCCTGTAAAGGGTTGGGGCAGCTGCTAGCCCAACAGAGTGCAGGTGGCAGAGGTGCAGGCTCCTGCTGGAGCAGGTGCAGGTCGGGTTTTATCCCTAGGACATGCAGAGAAGTCTCCTGGGTAGACCCTTTTGGCATGGGATGGGAATTACATTTGGACGCTCTTGTAATTGGACTGCAATTGTTTGGAACCTGACACATCCTCCTGTTGAACTGCATGCGTGCTGTCTTCAGTAACCTTCTTTAAACTGGTTTTCATGTCTCTTTGCTCTAACAGTCACCAAGTCCAAAATCCTGCAGCAAAAATCCTTTGATCTCCCTGGCAGCCAAAGGAAGCTCAACCCAAGTCAGAACAAGGCTGTGCTAAATGCCTTAACAAAACCCTTCACGCTCATCCAAGGCCCACCAGGTAAGGCAGAGGATAGCCCTTGACTACTTGCTCCTTAAAGGCAGGTGAGAACTTGTCTGTTGCTTTCCCTGGGACAGATGAAGGTAATGCAGGTTGGCATCACCTCAGGCTGTTCAGGGCAGTCCCCTTGGTTCTGGGGTTTTATTTGTGGCTGATCATTTGGACAGTGATCTAGAGCAAGAGTATTGTGGTTAAAGCATTCTCAGTAGCATTCTTGCTTTTCTAGGTACAGGCAAAACTGTTGTTGGAACTCACATTGTCTACTGGTTCCATAAGCTGAATGAGGAGGCCACCGCGAAGGAGCAACTGCCGTGCCCTGATGAGGATGAGCCCCAAGGGAAAAAGTGCATCTTGTATTGTGGCCCATCCAACAAGTCTGTTGATGTTGTTGCTGGTAATTACATGTTCTGTGCCCCTGCAGTATCTAGTACTGGTGGGAGGGAGATGAACAGGTGTCTGGGAGACAGGAGAGGCTGAGCTAGTGCCATCTGAGCAGCCTTTTTCTCCTCCTCCAGAGATACTGATGAAGATGAAGAGCCTGAAACCACTGAGAGTTTATGGGGAGGCCATAGAGACGCTGGAGTACCCATACCCAGGGAGCAGCCGGCACCTCTCCCGCAAAGCCTTGCGGGATGCAAAGCCAAACCATGAGCTCAGGTAGGACCCGTGCAGCTGAACAACGCAGAGCAGCTGTGGTTTCCAGTGCAGAACAGCACTATTAACCTGCTTTTTTTTTTTTTTTTTCTTTCTTTTCAACTGAAGGCTTATATCTAACCCATGATCTAGTCAGAAAACTCAGGTGGTTGAAAATACAATAGATTTTCTCCTTTTTTCAACTCTGAAAGTCTCTGACTTCATTCCTGCTTGCAACCATCAAAGGGTGGTTGCTGTATTTAGTCCCCAAGGGCAAAGTGAGAGTTAGCTCTGTAAAAATGTACAAATCTGGTTGTGACTTCTTCAGCTAACGTGATTTCTCCACATAGGCAGGTGTGGCATGCTTCACTGTAGAAGCTCGGGTCTCCACGGGGAAAATATTTATATATTGTCTCTTTATTCAGCACGATAATTCTGCACCATCGGATCCGACAGCCATCCAACCCCAAATGTCAGCAGATCTGTCAATTTGACCGTCGAGTGAGGGCAGGAGAGGAGATAACAGAAGAAGAAATAAAGCAGTGAGTAGAAGGAGACCCTGGTGAGAGATATCTGAAAGTCAGCAGGTTTGTCCTGGCTCATGCAAACCAAGGGACCAGGTGAAAACATTAAAAAGGACTAATTAGCTCTGTGTTTAGAATGATGGTAAGCAATTAGCTGAGGGTTAGTGCTACAGTTAGTGGCTCAGCATCTCGTCTGCTCAATGCTATTGTTCTTCTGGTCCCAAGGTCTCAAGTATGTGTGTGCATCCCCCATCCTGACTCTCTGCCCTGTTGAGTTCAGAACAAATGCATTTCCTGCTGTGTGTGCCTCAAGCCCTTTTCTGGCAACACCAGCTTGTTCTGGGGTGGTTAACAGAGCCATAATCATTTAGGGAAGTACAGCTTCTGCCTGGTTCCTGCATGAGGAACCTGGGGATGTTTCCGTTGCGCGTAACCTGGTGTCTTCTGCATCAATCACCAGGCACAAACGTACCTTGATGGAAGCTCGTGCGTATGAACTGGCGTGCCACGACGTCATCTTGTGTACGTGCTCCTCTGCATCTGCTGGCTCCCTGGAGAAGCTCAATGTCAAGCAGATACTCATCGATGAGTGCGCCATGTCCACAGAACCCGAGACCCTCATCCCTTTGGTCAGCCATAAACATGCTGAGAAGGTCAGTCCTTTCCAGAGAGCTGTCCTAAAGACAGCTTGCATCTCTGCTTGGTTGGCTCAGCTCCCTTTTTTCAGTGAATCACTTTAGGGATCACCTCAACCATTATGGGGTCAAACCAACCATGATGGAGTGATTCCATAATGGGGTTCATGGACTTTTATAGCATGAACCCAACCATGATGGATCAGCCCAATAGTAATGGTGATCTGTGGCAGGGTAAAAGTCAATGGTGGGATTCTCTGATCTTTGATAGGATCAACCCAGCCATGATGGTGTCCGTGATTGGGTTCACTGGTCTTTTATGGAGTTGACCCAACAAAGATGGAGTCCACAATAGAGGGATTTGATCTTGCATTTGGCTTTCAGCAGGGAAAACAAGTTGTGTGGATGTGGTTTTGGTGACTTTTTGCAAGGCAAGCATCACTGCCACCAAAATATGTCCTGAACCACATACAAGTCATCAACATGGCAGGAAGCAGAGGGCAGATCTCCACAGACTTTCTGTGTGTTGTTTTTCTCCTGTCAGATGGGAATAAGGCTCTGCATTATCTGGGTCATTGTTTTTATATAATACACAGCATGGCCCTTGTTTGAGGTTGCTGTAACTGTAACATAAATAAATGGCAACAAATATCTGAATATGAATGGTCTTTCAAAGAGCCGATGACCTTCACCATTGCCACTGCCCTCATAGCTGAAGCATCCACCATTTGTTCCAGGTTGTTTTGCTTGGGGATCACAAACAGCTGAAGCCTGTGGTCAACAATGACTTCTGCAAGAGCCTTGGCATGGAGACATCTCTTTTTGAGCGCTACCAGAAGCAGGCATGGATGCTGGACACGCAGTACCGCATGGTGAGGCTTTCCTCAAGCTGCAGGAGAAAATGTTATCAGCAGGGTTTGGCTGAAGCCATCGGAAAACAGATATTCTCCATTTCCCTTGCCAGAGCAACGAATAATGCACTTGCCCAGTAAAAGCACAGTGGCATGGCAGGTGGAACCTGCTCCAAAAATGCTGCCAGTTAGGAACGTTTTTTTTTTTTTTCCCCTAATGTTATTGTATAGTTTTATTTATTTATTTATTTATTTATTTATTCCAGCACAAAAACATCTGTGAGTTCCCATCCCAGGAGTTCTATGAACATCGCCTGAAAACCTGTCCCCAGCTTCTTCGCATACCCAGCGTCCTATACCACAAGAATAACCGCTGCTGCCCCATCATCTTCGGGCACGTGGAGGGGAAGGAGCAGAGCCTCGTGATTTCCACCGAGGAAGGAAATGAGAACTCCAAAGCTAACCCAGAAGAAGTGGAGCAGGCGGTGAGCAGGGCCCTAGGGTTGTGAATGGGAGGATGCCGCGTTGGGAGGGATTGTGGATGGTGAGCTGTGAGATTGGATGGGAATCAGTGGGGTGGGTGCAGGTCCTGCTCGTGTCTGCAGCGTGCCGTGCTGCTCCTGGCCAGAGTCAGAGGTAGGGAAGTGAGACCGAGAGGTGAGCAGAACAGTTGGGCACCATTGCTGCCCTGGGGACGTGCTGGAGGTCTGCTGGAGGTTCCCAGGTGAGCAGAATCATGGTCTCTGCAGGTGAGGACTGCGAAGCAGCTGACACTAGATGGCACCATCCGGCCGCAGAGCATCGCCATCCTCAGCCCTTACAACGCCCAGGTGTCCGAGATCAACAAGCGCCTGCTGAAAGAAGGCATCCGCGGGGTCACCGTCTGCACCATCATGAAGAGCCAAGGTGGGGCTGCAGGGAAGGAGAAGGCACTGCTCCTCTCTCCTGAGGGCTGGAGCAACTTCTCACCGAGACAAATCCTTCTGGGTGTCTTGTGATGATGATAAATTACAGTGCCCAAGTGGGATGAGGCTGATGGGAGCAGGAGGCTCAATGGAGAGGACATCTGAAGGGGTTATTAAAGATCTACTATTGGAAGAGCTCTGCAGAGATCAATGAGCAGGAGTTGGGTGGCTTTCAGAGCTGGAGAGACCCACTTGGTGCTTGCAGGTTGTGGGTCTTGAGTAGCGTGGAGTGGCCAGACACTTCCACCTAAAATACGGGGTTCATTTGTGCTTTCTAGGAAGTGAATGGAGATATGTGATCCTGTCAACCGTACGCTCCTGCTCTCGACACGAGATCGACAAGAAGCCCACCAAGAGCTGGCAGAAGAAACACCTGGGTTTTGTCACTGACCCAAACCAGGTCAATGTCGCCATCACCCGTGCTCAGGAAGGACTCTGCATTATAGGTGGGTGAGCTGGGAGTGTGCACAGCCTGCAGGGGAGCAGCGTGATTTGCAGAAAAGGATGGAGGTCCACATTAGTAAAAAGTGGTTGTCTTGCTTTATTCTTCCGCCCTTTGGACTCTCTGTGATTTTGAAACTGGGCTATATGGGCAACATGAGCAAAGCAGAGATTGTGTGTGGCTCACATGCAGCATGTATAGTTAGTTTCTCTCTGCTTTGGACCACGTTGTTTCCATCACTTCCATCCTAGTCCTCCCTTCTAACAGAATTTACTACTTAGTTTCCCAGTAATTGTGCAGATGTAGGCTGTGATGTGTAAGGAAACTGCTGGCAAATGTGGCAGAACCAGAAAGGGTGCTGTGGTTTCACAGAGCTCTGGCAGACAGGAATATCCCCAGGGTTATCCAGCACTGCTAGCAATGTTAAGCAGAAGTGTCTGTGGTGGTACTGCATGAGCCTCTTTTGACCACTGCCTCCCTTCCCTGTGCCAACAGGGAACCGATACCTCCTGGAGTGCAACCCTTTGTGGAGGAGACTGCTCCAGCACTACATAGATCATAACTGCTATACGTTAGGCCAAGAGATTCGCGTCAGGAGGACTTCACCCTTCCGCCGATGAAGATGAGTTATGCCTTGATGAGCTCGTCCCTCTTCATCCAAACTGTGCTACGCGTGCCTTGGGAAGGACGCAATCTTTCCATTACTGGGACAGGAACCACCACACGAGTCAAATGCACTGGGAAAGTCGGGATCTCTCCCTGCATGTTGACAGCTCATTCTCAAGATGTGCTTTGGTGACTTGTTTTTTGTATCGCCGCAACCTTGTATAGGAACTTTCACCTCTAGCAAACCAAAAAGCATTGGAAGGGGGTGGATGGGCAAGTGTGACTTTATTGATGATTATTTTTTTTAACTAGAAGATGCTCAGTGCAGCCACCGTCCTACCTGTTAGTGCAGCTGTGCTTAGGGGACCAAACACATATTCCATTTGTCGGAGGTGGAATGACTGCATGTGGCAGATCCACACGGCAAGCTGTGATTTGCCCTATGGGACCAAATCTTTTGAGTAGCACCATTCATTTTAAAATCAAGGCCAGGGGATTTTTAAGGCTTCTTATTTCTCAAAGCAGGAAAATAATCTCTTGTTGGTTTGTTTTCCTCCTCAAGAGAAGGAAGAAAGCAAAAAGAGAACCACGTTCCATGCTGTCTAGCCAAAGTGCTGTTCTCCGAGCTTGTAAATATCACTGAGCCAAGGCTAAGTTGGTTTTGTAAATAGCTTTTACTCTTTGTACAAGGGAGGCCATCCTCACCAGTATACATTTATGGAAGCTGAGGACTGCTCCTGTGAGGAAATGTTGGAGTTTGTAAAGATATTTTAAACTGTTCTGAGTTCTATTTGAAATCTCCTCCTATAAATCCCCCCCCCCCTCCCCAGCCCTTACTCCTTAATTTTTTTAAAGCTGCTTCTAATTTATTAATGTTTAAATCTGTGAATGTGTTTCACAGCCTATGGCCTGAGGTTTTTAAGAGCGGTGATGGAAACTCGGTGAGCTCATCACATAACATGTATGTCTGTAATGTATGTTTTTATTTAAAGCAGCCAAACTGCTGTGTGCTGGAAGCTGTGATTTGCTGGGGAAGGTTGCTTTGCACAGGAACCCACGGCTGAGAGGGATGCGCTGTGGTGAAGTGGTGCTCTCTACTGAATTGTGGAGCTGCTTTTAGAAGTTTTGAAGGAGAATTTCTTCATTTCATTTCAGTTCTGAATGTATGAAGTGCCTGCTTCAGCTCTCCCTGAGGCCACGTGGCTGACTCTGGATGTTCAGATAGGATGGGGCCAAGATGCAGTCACAGCATTTTTGCACTACCTACATAGATGTGCATTGTGCTGGGACACAAGTCATCCCTGGCATAAAAGAACTTCACAACACTATGGCAGAGATGAATTTTGTCCTGTGATTGCAGCTGAAAATGTAGCGTGGCTCTTCCCAGCGTGAAGGAATGTGCAATAAGAAAGCATTGCGTCTGGCAAAGCCCTTTAATGCTGTGTTACCGTGTTCTGACTCCATTAGACTTGAGAACTTATGGAGCAGTTTTTGTCCCTCCCTTGTTTTAAGCTACCCTCCTGCACTTCTGCATTTGATGGGTTTGATCTGTACATCCATATTCTTGTAAAAACTGAGAGATGGTTGCAGTTCTCCATGGGACAACAGCCTCTGGGAAGTACTGCTGGTTGTAAAGGTGGTAAAAACTGATGTCCTTTGTTCCTCCTCAAAGCCATTCCACCCTGGATCTTAACAGTTCCACGCCAGCCCGCTTTTGCAAATATTATTGCAATTCCAAAACGAGCTTGTATAGGAATAATTTTGTATAGAAATAATCTTGTGGGTGACTGAAATGCAGTCATCTATCTCAGTGATGACTGTGGGTTGGAGAACTGCAACAGGTGCAGCACTACCAGCCATCCCAGGCTGCTGGGTGCTTGTGCTGCGATCAGGTATCTCTGGAGTGGGTTGTGTAGCTGCCATAGTCAGGGCTAGCAGAAAGTGCAATTAACCAAACTTCTTATAGACTGTTAGTGCCAGCTGAATATCATGTTCTCGTCCTCGTGCTCATGAATAGAGAGAATCATAGAAATTAATACAGAAAACAAGCTCAAAATGGCCAGGTTTCATTTGCATAGAGTTTTTAACTTACTTTTGAAAGCCCGCTGGGCTGTGTTTGAGGGCTTGGGCTGAGCTGTGTAGGACAGTTAATTTACTGCAATAAATCGTTGTTTCTTTTTTTAATAGAAATGAAATGTTAAGTGTCATAAAGCGTAAGTTAAGGAACCTTAAAGGTGGCAGGTTTTTATTTTTTTGTATGTCTGTGACTTGAAGCAGACCTCAAATGACTCTTTGGATACAGATATTTTTACCTGCTTCTAACGTTTGTAAAAATGAACCTCGACATTCCTCTTTATATATATATATACATATATATTTAAGCCATAATTGTAAAAGTGATCTGAACTTATTTAAGTAATAAATTTTATTACTAAAAGTTCTGTTTACGTGGCAGTTTAATTAGAAGCTGTGTGGGGATAGCTGTGTTTCGAATTAACCAAATGGTAAAAAAGAAAAGTAGCACTGAGTGTGGCACACGGCAGAAAAACTGCCTTCTAAATGTTGGTCTTCTGGGTCTGTTACACTTTCCTGTTCTGACTGATTATTGTTAATTTCCTTGCACTGTAAGGGGTGAGCACGAAATCATGATCTCTGGTCACCCCATACCTTATAATCACCTAACCATGACTTCAACGTGTGTGTAAAGCAAGCAGTGGGCTTGCTCTGGTGAATCTTTTGGGCATCTTTTGATGAATGGAAAGCACTGGGAAGTAGGGATGTTTCTACCTCCTGCACTTTGCACCCATGGTATCCTGCAGAACTGTGGGTAGCTGCTCCCACCTATGAGCTCTGAGTCCCAAATGCTGTATAAGAGTGTTATTTGTTCAGAGAAATTTGGGATTGGTTGCTGTTAACGTGGATGAACTTGTGGAGGGCATGTGCTGTCAAACACAGAACAAATTCAAGGGGGAAAAAAAACCATAGCTTAACAAAATGCTTAAATATTTGTTTTTTCTGTATTCTTCTTCTCGTTCACTTTTTTTCAAATGGAAAATAGGAGAAAACATTCTTGTCAGCCACCTCATCCTTTGGTTCTCAGGTGCTTCTGTCTTCAGCTGTGTTAGCTTTTGTCGTCAGTGTGATGGTGTCATGCCACAGTTCATAGACAAGCGTGTATATTTCTGCTCTTCTGATCATGAACTCGTAGGATCGGTCAGGCAGCAGGCCCTGGACTACACAGGTGTTGGTGGTGCGTGTCACAAGCCCACAGTGTCCAAATTCTGCCTGAGTTCCACGCTTCAGTAACTTAAAATGTAGTTCATATTGCTCATGGGGTGACTCTTGATTTTCGGTAGACCATTTGAGATGGGCCCAGTTCTTGTGTGCAAATGATTCGTTTCGATCAAACATAACTGGCATCTTTGCACAGAGAAAAAGCCTAATGTCTGGTATTTTGCTACCTCTAATATCTGCACATGACACCAAACGGTGCTTGGTGTAGAGTCTTCTTGACACTTGAATGGAAAGGAAATCGTTCATTGTCTTGGAGAGGTCTGACATTCTCTGCTCAATTAAGTCCCACTTGGAGAGGAAAGTTACCATGTCACACGTCTCTACATAGCAGACCAGCTCCTCCCGACCTTGTTGCAGCTCTTCTAACAGGTGGGTTAAAAGCTGCAGGTGGATTTCAGTCTGGGATCTTCCCAGTTTCTTCACCCTCAGGAATTTCCAGGGGTCAATTACTTGGAAGATGCTGGTAGGAAGCGCCAAGAGATTCTGGTCTCTCAGGATCAAAAACGTGGGCAGAACCTCAATGTAATAGCAACACTTCTTCAGAAGCTCTACTCTCTTCTGATGCGTCTCAAGGAGGTGGAGGCTCAGGTCGGATTGCAGGTACTGCCGTACGAGGCTGCTTCTCTCATTGTACCTCCTCCAGATGGCATTGTCTTGTTCCTCTGTGCCGCGTACAGTATTCTCTGAATTGGTTTCAAATTCATTCAAATTCACATTCATGATTCCAAAACTTGCTGTTTAGGAAAAAAAAAAAGTGGCAGTAATGAAATTAAGAAGGTAAGAAAAAGCAGCTGTGAATGGAATTGTGGCTGTGACTCCTCTCTCTCAATGATTAAAGCTTAGCTCACAGATGTATAGATGAGAAAGAACTGTTAAACTAGATGTATTTTAACAGGAATTTTCCTTTCTAGCTGTATGACTTCTAATATTTTGTGCAGTCTACTCTCATATATTTCTATCACCTGGCTCCTGTTAGCCCCCTGGGACTGCTCACACTCTGTTTAACAGATTCACTGCCAGAATTATTCTGATATACTCTGCCAAAAATTCTCCCTGTCTTATTAGCTCTTTCACTCTAGACACCTTTGTGGTCCCATACACAGTTTCTCTCCATTCTTCTAAATCTCTGAACACATCTATTCCTCTCTCTTTTGTAATCTGCCAGGCCTCTTTACTCGTTCTGTGCAGCTTTCTGGTCATAGTACCTAACTGTGATGTTTTTGTGTCTTGAAGCTAGGTGGTGTTATCCAGTTGACAAAGAAGTTTCTCTTGGCCTGGCTTTCCCTAAATAGATAATGGAAGTAATAATACTTCCTTCTTAGAGTTTCGGGAGCTAGTAAACCTGCCAGAAGTCTGGCCTCCCTGCAATTTACACTATTTCACTCATTCACACTAAATCTTTTTTTTTTCCCAAGAAAGCTGTCAACTTAAAAAAACAAACCGTATTTCCTTTTCACTTTTTCCCTCCAGAAAAATACCCTAAAACCAAAACAGTGACGCTTCTTGGCAGCCCAGCACGAAGTGAAACAGGGACAGCACGCACAACAGGTTACACCAGTGCTTTCAGAGCAATTTGGCTGTCTAGAGTGGTTTGTTTGCCCACAGACGGAGATGTGATTGTGGTTGTTTTCCTTTCTGTTTTTACATCTCTCTTTTCCTGCCAGAAACGTCTGTTTTTCAGCAGCACTGCTAGGTTGGGAATAGCAGCACTGCTAGGTTGGCAATAGCAGCACTGCTAGGTTGGCAATAGCAGAGCCTGGTGCTGCATGGCTTTGGAGAGGGCTGGGGGTAGGAAATGGGAACCACAGGGAGCTGGACCACCGTGACCCACCTTGCCCAACCTTGGGGAGCCCTCCCTCCCCCTGGCCAGCCAGGGAGCCCCGTCCCACTTCTGCACCCCTTGGTGCTCCCAGCCTGGCCTGGCCCTCGCCTTGTGGCCTGGCTGGCTGCAATCTGCAGGCCTCAGCCGTTGCCATGGCAGCGCATTGTGGTGTATGAGGGCTGAGGCCTGGGGCAGGCCTGTGGTTGGGGCTGGGTGTCTCTCCCTGATCTACCAGCAATGTGTGCGTGCATGCCGATAGTGCTGTCTCAGACTGCATTAATGAGCTGGGTGCTGGCTGTCCTGGGGCTGAGGGGCTGGGTTTTGCTTCTTCGCAAGCAGCTTCTATCCTCAGCACAGCCTGGGCTGTGCCAAGGAGCCCTGGGCTGCCAATGTGGTTTCCTGGAGAGCGGTGAAGGGATGAACAGGAGTGCGAGCGTAGCTCCCTCCCCCTCAAAAACAAGCCTGTTTTGTTTTACTTCCCATTTTGTGCCCTTGCTGTGGGCTATGGGAGCACTAAGCCAATGACAAGGCTGCGCTCTGAGGAGTCCAGGGTTTGTGCTCACTGCAATATCCAAAAGACAATTCCCAAAGCTTTGATTCCCTGTGTAAGGCATTCTCATTGCTCCTCCAGCACGCTTCACCTCTGCTGCTTGGAGCTAGGCAGCAGCTTTAGAGCCTTATCATCTCTATCTCCAAGTCCAAAGAGCCTGACAGAGCCACCTCACTGTGGACCGGTTTAAAGGCTTTGTTCACTGCATGGGGCCCGGAGCTCAGTGGGGAACACCGTGGGGACACAGCCCCAAGCCAAGGATCCCTGCAGACAGAGGTGAAACAGCTGTTGCAGGTCATCCATGTCTGTGCAGCAGCCTCAGAACAGGGTGTAGGGCATGCGGCACTGAGCAGAAAAGCTGGCTCCATCTTGGGGAGCCCTGAGCTGTCTGTACCCTGGGAAGTGACTGCTCCATTAAGTGAAGCAAGCTTCCATTTGGGTAGGAAGGGATTTTCCTGTTCTGCTGTGCTGAGGGACCCGCCTGGCCAGTCTGCTCTGTTTTATTGCAGAGGAGAGGCAGGCTCGTCTGGTACACAGCAATAAGCTCCACACCGCGACCGGTGCTGCCATCAGCAAGCTGGACAGACATCCTGGGTCTGAAGGTGCTTTCATACTCCCTGCGATTAAGTCTTTGGGTCAGGGCTTAGCCTTAATGCTGTCTTGGATGCTTAGCTGGTGCATCTTTGCTAAGCTTTTTTAATTGAATGATAGCCAAGATCCATAACACTGTCCCTGAGCTTCTGCTTGAGCATCGAGCAAGGAGGTGATCTGTCATTTTAAGAAATCAATGCATCTTCTCATGGCAGCCTGAGCTTACTGTTTCATTTCACAGCTGCCAAGAGATTAACTATACAATTGTCAGGTGCGATTCTGTAACAGATGAGGAAGGTAACAAATGCAAGTGAAAGGAGGTTGATATCCTTGCTTGAAGGAGGTTAACAGAGATCACTATTTGGTAATAAGCATGCCAAGTTTCTGCAAGAAATAAATGTGCTGAGATGTCATAGATCCCCAAACTGTCACTTAGGCAGAACGTGCTGGGAACTGGAGCTGTCCTTGTGTTCTGGGCTTTTAAAACAGCAAAGGTGGAGTCCTTGGCTTAGCCAGTGTTACTCTTCATTTTGGCGAGGGTAGGATGCCATCAGAACACCTTCCGTGAGCACAGTATGATGTGAGATTGAAAGTGGATTTGTTGCTGAAGTTGTGCAGACTTCTGCACTGAGCTTGCTTGTGATTCTCACCGTCGTAAGTGAGAATCTTCATCCCAAATTAGAATGGAGAAATGGAATTCCTTTGGTTACCCCTATCCTAAACAGCTGGCCAAGTTTTTGTCTTGATTTTAGGAACGTGAGCATAAACCTGCTTGTAGCCTTCAGTATCGTCAGTATCTTTACATCAGGGATCAATTCAACTGTAGGATCTTTTTACAGCTCCCCGAGTTTCTTTGAATTAATACAAAGCGTGTTTGAAGCCATCAAACTTCATACACTCCTCTCTCTCCCCTCTCATCAGCTGAGCTACCACTGCTGAGAAGCTGACAGCTGCTGTCTACCATTTGTCATTCTGCCCTGTCCTCCTGCCCACAGCATCAAAATAGAGACCTTGTTAGTCTTTAAGATCAAGATATAAGCAGACAATTGATTTTCCTCCCTCTTCTCATTAGCAAGTTCTGACACTTAATAAAACATGTATTTCCACCCTCGGAGCAAACAAAACACCCGGATAGTGCCTGTCAGAGAGACCTGGAAGCTGGAATTCATCTTTATGGAAAATCAATAGCTGGAACAGAGAAATTGGCAGAATCCAAATTAAAAGTCACTGGCAATTTCTGTCTTCATATTTCACATCTATTGCATTATGAAATAGTAATCTGCTGCAAAGAGGAGCAGGGAGGGTGATGGACTTTGTCACTGGCAAGTGCACGGTTCTTCCTCTCTGCTTTGTGCAGGGGTGGTCAGGTCTCCTGGGTGAAGGTGGGGGCCAGGGGCTGCTGGCAGCAGACACAGGTTTGGAGCAGCTCTTTGGGCAGCACCAGCTGCAGTGTGGCCCTGGGGACAGAGCTCTGCTCCTGCTTTGCCACTTTCCTACATCCATCACTGGTGGAACCGTTGGAAGGATCCAGGGCTCCTGCCTGTGTCCCTGTATCCCTTGGCCATACCCATACATCATATTTGGCTGACCCCACGGGAGCTGCCTGTGTGCACAGGGCTTCTTCAGCTCCCCAAATCTCAGGGTGTGATTGATTTACTCACTGCTTGCTCCCAGTTTCACTAGTGCCTCATACACCTGAAATAAATTAAACATTCCAGATAGATTATATCCCCAAATCTAAACCACGCACCAGTGAACTCAATTTGCTCATCAGGATGTGATTCAGAAGGCTCACTTTGAGAAGGAACAGGGAGGTAAGTTTTCTAAGGGACCCAGTGGGAGAATGGCTTTTCTGAGATGCAAAAGCTCCAGCTGGATTGGCCAGGAAGGAGTTAATTGCAATTAAGCAGCAATTATCTCTAACTCATTGCACCTACTAATGATGCTCTGGGAGGAGGCTACCAGCCATGGGCTGTGCTGAGCTGGGAGAGCTGCTTGCTGAGATGTGTGTGGGGTTGGAGGCTGCTTTGGGGGGCAAAAATCCTCCATGGTCCAGCCCAGCCCTGCCTCAGTGCTCAACCAGGAGATCTGCAATGGGCAGGGCTGAGTGCCTGGGACTGCATCAGGTAAGGAAGCCTTTGTCTGTCAGCTCTGGTTTCCTCACTTACCAATTGGTGGCTGGGCAGCTCTTGGTGCTAAGGGGAGTCCCGGGGCCACAGAGCCTCCTCTCCCCAGTGGTGACATTGATGTAAGATCTCAGATGCTTCGGTGGGCGTGAGAGATCCTCTGAACTGCAGGCTGCAGTGGAGGTGGGTTTGCAGATGATGCATCTCAGGAAGATGGAGTGGGGTTGTGGGAGCTCAAGTTATCTGACTGGAAGCTCATCAAAAGCCCATTCGGGTATCCTTGTGCCGTGCTGCGCCTTGCGAAACAGATGTCCTTGAGCACAAGCTGAAGGCAGGCTGTCGTGTCCCAGATCCCACAAGCTGGCTGTTACTGGCAGGCTTATGCAAGCAGAGAAGCATGCGTGCCCCCTTTTTCCATGAAAACCTCCTAAAGAGGTCACACATGCTCAGATGCAGAACAGGGAACAAGGGCTGGCACAGAGCACAGCACCTTCAGCACCGGCAGACAGAGCTGCAGCCTGTGTCCTGTTCATTATCACCTGCCCAGGGCTGGCACGTCAACCTGAGCTGGGCACAGGGATGCAGAAGCATGTAGAGGTGGCACTGTTCAGAGCACAGCCGTGTCCCCAAGGCTCATCCACGGGGCTGGGGAAGGCTGCAAAGGCCTGGCTTAGGAGGCAGGACGGCGGAGGTGAAGTCGACTCATCCATCTCTGCTGCTCGCAGGCTGGTCCCCGGGGAAGCGCAGGCTTTGGCAGCTCTAAGTGGGGCTGGAGGCGGATGCAATTCTGGAGAACAAGATTCCCATGCTAAACCTTAAGGAAAAAAAAATAATAATACTGAAGTTCTTGGCTGAAAGGCTTGTTTAAAGATCTCATCTCTGGCAGAGGAAATAACGCCTTAATTCGTTCCCTTGCTGCTGCCTCCCAACGCATCTCTTTGCGTGCGCTCGGTCCCCAGAGGAGCGCAGGCCATGAGTTCTGCCAGGAAACAAGCTGGGGATGAGGAGGGTCTTTTGTTAGAGGAGCTGAGATCCACCTGCATTGACTGTGTGCAAAGCGGAGGGCAGGCACCCTGTGCAGCCCCACCAGTGTGCGTTTGGGTGGATGCCAGGCAAAAATACATCTGTTTTTCTGCCTTGGCTATCTCTCTTTTCTGAAGTTGTGGTTTCATTTTGGGGGTGGTTTGGGTGATGCTTCTTGCATGCCTCTGTGCCCTGGGTACCCCAGCATCCCTGGGGCTGCTGAGAGTGCTTTCTGCAGGGGAAAGGATGGAGTGGCTGTGCTGGAGAAGTGTTACAGTGCTGTGGGCAGTGGGGCAGGGGTTATTTAATGAGTGACACCCCAACGCCATCCGCAGTGGGGAGGCAATGGCAGAGCGCCAGAGCTGCCCCATCCCTGTGCCCAGAGCCCGTCGTTGTCCTCCTGCAGCAGAATGGCACAGGCAGCAGAGCCCACACTCACCAGTGTGCCCTCGTGTCATCGTCACCTCTTCCAGCGTGAAGAGCCTCGTCTGAGTCATCCCCTGGCTAAATGGAGTGTGTGGGCTTGTGCAGCGTTAGGCTGTTCATCCTCTGCTTGCTGCAGCCTGACACTGGGTAGAACAGCTATTCATCAGCGCAGGGATGAGGCGAGATGGATGTCCTGTGCTGCAGCACGAGCCTCGCTCTCCTCCCACCCGCGGGACCGGAGCGGTCCAGCGTGGATGACTGAAGTGCTCGCTGCCTGGAAAGCTGGAGAGATCTTGAGAGAAATATGGACTTGTGCTTTGCGCCGAGTGACTTTCATGCTCCTGCTCTACAAGTGCTGGAGCCTCTGTAGAGTGCAGGCTCTTGAAAATGTTTCCACCACATGTGTCACAGCAGCTCCAGGGAGAGGGAGAGCGCAGCGCTGACGGCAGCATCTCGTGGCTGCTCTGATGTTCAGTCCTTCCAGTGGCCTTGGGGCTGCGGTGGCCACGGTAGCTGAACGGTTGTCTCTTTGGTGCCTATCCTGCCCTGGCCCTGCTGCCTTCCTCCTGCCTCCCCCTTTGCCATGTGCAGCTCCTGCAGGTGCACGTGCCCGGCTGATGAAGGGCCAGGAATTGTTGGGGTAAATATATATATTTTTCAGCTCTCAAGTAACTGAAGTGCCTTTGTGGAGTTTAGCAGCCCTCTTTGCATATGAAATAGGTCTCCAGAGAGCAAATCCAGAGTGAAATGTTTCTCCTTGTGACTGACACCAAGCTCTTTCTGCTAATGATGTTTAAAAGCTTTTTGGCTGTTGGCTGCACGGTCACCTGCACCTTCACTGTGCAGTGTGGTGGCACACGTGCCAGCTGACCTGGCTTCCAACCCTGAGCTCCATCACCATGTTTGCAGGGACCAAGCTAGCAACTCTGGGTTGCTGGGGGCCATGGGAGCACAGCTTGCCATGGGGGCTGCTACCTCTCCGGACGCAAAGCATGTTTTGCCATCAACCCCTACCTGGGGCTGCCCAAAAGAACCCTTCCACAGACATAAACAGGGGGAAATCCCAGCAGCAAAAGTCTTCTGCTGCAAATCCTTGTGCTGCTCCAAGGAGACTGGGGAGCACCAAGGGACCAATGGTCCATGCATGCAAGTGCTCTGCTAGTGGGAAATGGGCTGAGACCTCCCTGTGCGAGGGGGCAGCAGCACTGGCCTTTGCCTTATTGCACAGATAGGCTTCTGGTGTGCCACTGGTTGCCTGTTAACATTGCTGCAGCTGGGGCCAGCCAGCCCCATGGGGCTGGAAGCGTCCACATTGGGTGCCTGTTGGTAGCAATTACACAGCACAGTGGTGATGGCTGGGCAAGGGGAGCTGTCACACAAGGGCATAGCATGGCCCCGTGTGCCAGGACACTGTGTCCCTTTGCCTACTCAGGGGTGGCCTCATGTCCTTGGCACGCGGGACGTCACTGGCAGCCTTTCCCTTTCCCTGCATGAAGGAGGGTTTCTTGTTGTCACAGCTCATCCTCACCGAGCTCTTCCTATTGTGGATGCCAATGGTGGCATGGGGGCTCCAGGTGCTGTGATGGGCTGGTTTTGGCTTGTGCATCTCGAGCACCTGTGCAAAGCCAGACAACGTTTTGTAGCTACTAAAGGATCAGCTCTGTGGGGTATTCTCCTTGGTGGTGGCAGGCTGCTCGTCCTTTTTGGCTCTCTAAGCCTGTCCCTTGTGGATGTAACCGCCTCTGGCTGTGTGGGGAGTCCTGCCCATACAAACATGCTGCCAACAGCACGGCTGGGAACAAACGCACCGAACTCACGTTTTGAATGGTGTGGCTTTTCAACCCCAGCAAACAGCTTTATTCACACAAACGTCTCTTAATTTACAAAGCCTGTGCCACTCATACACATCAGGGTATCCACAGTGTTCAAAACTTAAATAGAACGACTCATACCAACCCGAGTAAACCAAGTACAAAAAATATGTATACAAGTTGTTCACACGTAGGTCCTAAATCACCAGCTTCTGTGCAAAAAAAAAAAGGGAAGTAATACAGATTCATTTACTAATATCATTAACTTTACTTTGGAGTCTGGGTTTAAGCCTTCTGCCCTCAATGGGGAACGGGTGTCCCCATGCCCCTCAGGTGGGACGTGGCATTGTCACACTGCAGCAGGGAGCAAGCAGCTCGTGTTCCTCCCATGGCATTCAGCAGGCTTAAACCCAGCCTCGGTACTGCATACAGAGGAGACGTACGACGCACACAACGGAGGATTTCCACGACGATGGTAAATGCTTGTTTTAAATCTTATTGCTCCAGAAAGGCTCTGGGAGCCTCTGATATGTGAAGGAGCTGGGTCCTGAGGAGTAAAGGAAGACCACAGGGGTAACTCTTATCTGTCACTAGCACCGTTGAGCCTCAAACACAGCAGCACAGGGGAGCTTACCTAACCCCTCTGCTCTCCTCTCCATGGACCGACGCTGCCTGCAGAGTCCAGCACACCCACGTGGTGCTGACAGCCGGCCCTGCTGCAGGCTGGTGCAGATAATGCGTTTCCCAATCCTCCTGAGGCTTGGCTTGTTCCCCACCCCACCCCCCCCACCCCACCTCCCTCTTGTAAACAGCAGTCAGAAGTAAACAGTTTCATACAATCACCCCCAGCGCTGGGCTCAGCCTGGACCCCACAAAGCCCAAAGGGCGGCGGGAGGGCACTCGGCTTCCCCCATAACAGCAACCCCCTCCACACCTGGATGCTTTGCTGCAGCCAGGAGATGGAGTTGCCCTGGCCCCAGCCTTGGAGTTGCTATCCTAAGCTCGAACATTCCCAGCGATGCAGCCCAATGCCAAAAACTCCCTCTGCAGGGTTCAGCCTGCAGGAGATGCTCGACAGATCCAGGTGGGGAGAGACACCCGACGCTGCCACCTCGCTCCGCAGAACAGGTTTGGTCTGGGCTAAAGCAATTGGAGGAGAGGTGCTAGGAGCTGTAAACACAAGGCAGCTTCATCTACAGTCCAGGAAATCGAGCGCAAACAGCAGCAAAATCATCAGGGAGAAATGCTCTGAAAAGGGCAAATTAACAGGGAAACATCCACATTGGCCAAAGGCTAGCAGCCTAGGGCTCGTCCTCAGAAGTGTTTGCTAACTCCTAAGTAAGGCACTACGGTCTAGCTCGCTAACATCAAGCTGCTTTACAAACACATCTGAAATGCAAAAGCTGAGGTGAAGATGTGTGGTTTGAAGGTGGCCTGAACCTGCGATGGGCCAGGAGGGGGCACTTCCCCAGTGCTCACCTCCCACCTCCATGTCCTGCATGCAGACCTCCTGCTGGGAAGCTCACTTCTCCCAGCAAAGGGCCCTTCCAGAAGATTAACCCGTGAGCAGGATGGGAGGGTATAGCCTTCTGCATGCACCAGTTCATGCCAGGGATGGGTTGTAACAGTCAATAAGCAACAAAAGCTCTACTGGGTGGAAGAACAAAGGTTTGGAGTAGGACACTAGCACTGTACTGTGAACAAGAGAGATCAGTTCTCAGCTCACTATGGCCCTTGGGGCAATGCTGGGCATGAGTGGGGCCGTCCAACCCTGCCCAGGAGAGGGGAAATGCCAACAGCTGGGAGGCAGTGGGATCCAAGGGACCCTCTTCTGCCTGAGCCCTGGTGCTGTAGGGGCTGAACAGTGGCAGTGATGCTGCTCCCCAGACTGGTTCCGACAATGTCAGCTCAGCAGGGAGAGTTTTAGCTTGTCCAGGCCCCAGAGGCTGGAAAAGAGGTGGTGCCATACACTGCATTTACAGTGAGCAAAGTCTAAAGACAAGCAGCATAGCCCCAGAGTGTTAGTGTTACTACAATACAGGCAAGGAGACTAAGTGTTAACTGATCGGCCTGAGGTTCCAGTCTCCTTACCTGAGCTGTATGACTGCAACCAAGCGACCACAATGTCTTTTGCTTTATTGAGACAGTTATCTAGCAGGAAGAAGTGTTTTAAAGCAGGCTAGAATCCAGCCCATGAGCCACTGAGGCCAAACCTCCTCTCCCAAGCACCACTCCTCACAACCGAAGATTGGCATCAAATGGCTCAGAGTAGTGGATTGTTTTCTGTTTCTCTTGTATGCAGACAAAATGTACCTACACATCCCCCATTAGCTCTGTGTCCCTAACAAACATCACTAGTGACACCCAGCTTAGGGAGACAAGGGTCTGCCCCTCGCAGGGCAGTGCTGACTCTCCAGCACCTTTCCAGCTTATGCTACTCTATATCTAACACCAGCTGTTTCTAGTCCAGGCAGCATGCACCTATCCAGAAGCTGCCTGGCTGTAAAGACATTCTACTGCTTGCAACACATGGTCCTTAAGACTCACTTCTAAAGCAATGCATTCCAGCTGCAAACCCATTTCCTAAGTGGAAGCAATAGCTTTAAACCCCAACCTGTGCCCAGCTGGGCTCAGCAATCCTGTGTGGCAGCAGACCACAGCTGTCTATTAACTCCTATCAAGTCCAACTGCAGAGCAGGGGGACATGGGGAGGGCTGGGCAGGGCAGCTCTGTGCTCTGGATCTCATTCAATGGTCTGGTGAGCACGATAAGTGCCCAGCCTCTGCCCCTGCAGCCCTCCTGTGCCCCCCAAACACCAACAAAACGCTCACCAACAAAACAAAGTTAACACCCAAACATTTCACATTGCCAGAGATCCTGAAGACCGAGGATCTTTTGTATTTTCACCTTCCCTTATCTTCACTGCCCCTCGTTGCACGTAATGGAGATGATGGGTCCCTGGTAAATAAACCTGCAGGAAAAACAAGAAAGGAGAAACAGAGATCAGATATGAGCATGGTTTTGTCCCAGTTACTGCAGTGAGACTTTGCTCCCCTTTGCCTCCGTTAATTAATTTAATTATGCTGTTTGTAGGATGTTAGTTCTTCAGTAAGGAGATGCTGTACATTGGGAGAAGATACAATCAATCACTGAATTGGGAATCAGGGAATTCTGCACATGTAGCAGGGAGATTTAGGTTCACCATTAGGAAGTTGTTCTTTACGCTAAGGGCAGTGAAGCAGTGGCACAGGCTGCACAAAGATGAGGTGGGTGCCCCATCCCTGCAGGCACTCAGGTCAGGCTGGGGGGCTCTGAGCACTGATGGAGCTGTGGGTGTCCCTGCACATTGCAGGGGGTTGGGCCAGACGGCCTTTAAGGGTCAATTCCAACTCAAGCCATTCTACAATGCTTGTAGCTCCCTTCCAACTCAGGGTATTCTGTGACTTTTTAAGTACACTTTAACTAAAGGAATGGGCTGCAAGGTAAAGCCCCAGCACTGCCCATGATGGCACCGTCCTCGAGGCCCTGCATGTGGCTCTGCAGAGACAGAACACACCGTGACTTTGGGGTCACACTGAACCTCTCGTCCTGTGCGTCAGCAGCAGCTCAGGCTCTTGAGTGCTCTGCAAGAGGCTGCTAAAATCCATTTGGATGCAACCAAGAGCAGTGCTGCACCCTGTGGAGCCCCTGAGGGTGCTCAGAGCCTGGATTCTGGGGCAAGAGGGGCAACTCTGCACTGCACTCAGGGAAGGCAGAGCTCAGCTCTGCACAGAAGCCTTTTTCTCCTGATTAAACAATGCACACCCCTTCAAACCTAGAGCAGCACACTGCTTCATGCCACAGTTTTCCCACAATTAACAGCAGCTGAATTTCCCCCTAAACTTCAGCTCTGAGCAAAGTAACATGGAGAAAACGTGGAATTTGGTTTCCCCTTCGCAGTGCTGGGGGCACAGCCACATCCCCCCCAGCTCCATGGACAAACTGCGCCATAGCCACTACCCAGCAAACGATTCAAATCCCTTAGTCCCAGGAAATCTCATTAAAGAAATCCATGCCTGCAGAATCCACTTTTAAAGGAAGAGACCACAGCCGCCTGCACTTAGCTGGAACCAGAAAGAGGCTGTTCTGTGTCTTGTGGGAGGCAATGGGACATCAGGGCAGGAGCAACAGAGTGAAGAATTGCCTGGAAGATTCCTCCTGTGCTGCAGCTCCATCAGCAAGCAGGGCAGTGCTGCTGCTACTCATGCCTCCCTGAAGCAGCTGAAGGAAGATCCTGGTCTGACCGCTTCCAAGCTCGCTGCACTGACGCACGTTGTTTCTGGGCTTGTTCAAGAGCTTTTAATACCCCAGCTGACGCCACTTCCAGTTTTAATCAGCTCGAATGTTCGCTCAGCATCAGCAGAACACGAACCAGCAGCCCACAGCCCTCACGCAGCACTGATGAGGATGACACTAACGTGCAGCTTACGGCAGATGGAGATGAAAACGTGGTCCTTGGGGTAGCACAGGGTCTCACCAAGGCAGGAAGACATACATAACCTGGCAGCTCCGGGTGCTCACATCATCCAGGCCTCTCTGGGGATGCAGGGTGAGAGGGAGGGGGGCTGAGAGCCCACTGTACCCCCATGTCCTTCTGCAAACACATGTGTGGGGCTCCCTGGCAGCTCCCTTCAATCCAAGCCCAGAGCCTTCCCTGAAGGGAACTGACAACAGCAAAGCACTGCCACGCATTGCCAGAGGTGCAGCCATCCAGCCCTGCCCAGGGCTCTGCTCCTCTCCAGTTGGACGTGACACTGCCTGAAGGATGTCGCTGCCCTGCAGGGTGGCCCAGAGGTACTGCAGCTGCTGCCATGGCCAAGAGGAACTGACCTTGCTGTTCTCACCCCATGGCTTGCTCTGTCCATGCCAGGACTGACAAACTCTGCCGAACACATTTCCCTGACATGCTGATGAGGTCCCTTCCAGCAGCATCAGGGCACTTTTACTGATGCCCTAACAGACACAACCTACCCCAACACAGCAGCCTTCTCGCTGGCAGCTCACAGCCAGACCCATTTCTGATGTGCACCGATCCCTGCCCTCCAGAGGTGGATTCCTGCAGGGCGGCTGTTTACTGACAGTGCTCAGGTGTCCGTGCAGATATGCTCATCACAGAAAGGTACCACTGCACAGATGAGCTTGCTCAGTATCAGCCCCACTGCACTGATTCTGTGATTTTGCAAATGCAAACAGAACAAGGCAAATGCCAGCAGTTACTTTCAGCTGACACCAGAATGTGTCAGAAAGTGGGGCAAAGCAGGGCAGCTGAGGGCAGCACCTCTGCCCAGCCCAAATCACTCTGCGTTCAGATTCCTGCCTTCTATCCTGAACATCACACCTATTTCACTCACAGAGTATGAACAGAACAAGCTGCCTTCCACGTGGAACAAAATCACTGCAGTTCGATATCTTGCAGGAATTAAAAGCACACATTTTCTCACATGTTAAATCGGGGTGGTGGGTGATGCTGCCCCTTGCTCTCTTTGTAATCCCCTTCTTTCTGTGGACAAGATTAGTGAGCAGCACAGACTCTCATTGCACCACACACCTCAACAACTTCTTGGGTGTTGCATGATCTTCATAGGTCTCTTCCAGTTCAGGACATTCTATGCATCTCTGGTTCTATGAGCTTGGCTAATGAGTGCCCAACGCATCCTGCACAAGCACTGCCTGGGAAGGCAGCTATGAGAATGATGGGCATAGACAATGCCCATAAAAAGGACCAGAGGAAGAGGAGATGAGGGCAGAGCTGCAAGAAACCAACTCAGAAAGGAGGGGACTGCACCTGGGTGTGAGCTCCAACTGCTGATGGGTGAATGGAGGCCCCTGGGGAGGAAGGGCAGCCAGGCACAGCAAGACAACTGAAGATCCAACTGCTTTCCAGTTTACAGGGAGCCTTCCTGTATCAGTAAGGAGGGGTGAGAGGTTGGGCTGTCACACAGCAATCAGGAGACCATCAGCAGGTACTCAGCACAATCCAACCACTGAGGTATAAGAAAGGCTTCTGACCCTTTGCCCAAAAGGCACAAAGGGAACAGCAAACCCAGGCTTTGGATAAACCTGTACTGCAAGAGATGGGGAAGCAACACTCAGAAAAGAGAATGTTATCCCCAGGGAATGCCACCACCTCCGCAGGACACACTGCTGCCCTGGGGTGCAGGCAGTGGTAAGCTCATCTCACCCCAGGCTCAGCTGAAAGCAAGGCCAGAAGCACCGTGCTGGCTGGGAGCTGACAGCAAATCCCTCTGCTTTGCAGGATAACAGCAGAAGAGGCGTGGTGAGCAGCAGGTCTGTGCAGCATCCGCAGCAGGACTGAAGGCAGAGCTGCTGGGATGCAAAGCACAATCGAAAGAGGTGAAGGATGAGGGAAAATCTGATTTCCGGGATCAGGGTTACAGTTTTCCAGGTCATGATGTGGGCCAGGTCTGCACAGGGGCTGAGGCTGTTGGGAAGGGGACCTCACTGCACAGCCCTGTGCTGCACGCAATGCCCGAACTAAGCAGGGAGGGTTACTTGGGTTTCCCGGTCAACTTAAATTACCTGAGAGCAGAATTCAGACCCTGCCCTAAATCCCATTTTAAGCTTCTCAAGCTTCCGATTTAAGCTGTGCATTAAACGAAAGCCCCACAGTAGCCAGAGGTAGGCTGGTTTGAAACATACGCATACACGAAGCATTAAGAAGCCCTATAGGAAAGCACACCGACCATTCCACTGCCCTACAAAAGCACACCAGAGGAATGCTCCCCCTGCACAGTGCACGGCTGTGGGTTTGTAGGGAGCATACAGCCAGTGCCAGGCTCCTATCTGGGCCACGCTGCCTTATGTAAGCACAGCATCTCCACTGCAGCTGCGTCACCCCCAGACAATCAGTGGCAGCTCATGGCAGAGGGATGGAGGGGGGCTCAGAAGGCAGCTGGGTTTTATGCAAACAGCCCCAGGGTAGGACTGTCCCCTCCATGTTTGTTATCCCTGCATGTACTATTCTGCAGATATGCGCAGGATGAATTTCCCCCGGAGGGCACAGGCTGGTTGCATAACTCAGCAGCATCATGTCAGCAGGCGAGTGATCGCAGATGGCAGCAGCAAAGCCTGACCCTCGCTGCACAGCCACAGCTCCGAGCAGCCACATCCCCGCCCTGCTAAAAGCCTCCTCCCTTGCCCCAGGGTGCAAGGTGGGGTGCCCTGCTCTGCACCCAGGACTTCTGCACGCCTGAAGCACTCGCATTCCTACAGGTCATGGCCCTGCTCTAATCCCCACCCCACATTCACAGTAGGACCAGCACCAAACCCCAGCCCCTGGCAGACTCTGTCACATCACATCAATTACTTGCAGTGGAAATTTTGAGGGAGTTGGTGCATTTTGTGCTAGGAGAGCAAAGGAGATGGCTCATGGATCAATTCGGACAAACCAGCAGGGATGACACCACACCTACCCAAGGGGCTTTCCATTTCTGTATCCCTGTTTCTCTGGGGTTCACTCTGGGGGGTGCATCAAGTACTTCCTACAGAAGGTAAGGGTGCCAGGAGCTGGATAAGCCCCAGAAGCCCATCCCCTAAAGGCACGTTCCATACTGGCTGCTGGAGTGCAGCAGTCCCAGGCAGAGGACCACCAAGAGATGCTGGAGGCAGCACAGAACCTACCTGGCACACTGCAAAGCTGTGCGTGCAGACCCTGCACAGATAGCACATCATTTCTCATGAGCTTGGGAATGCTCAAATGAGCAGCAAGGAGGATTTGGAACAACACCTGCCAAAGTGCCCTTCCCTTCCCCATTGCACCCTGCAATGGGGGTGGATGGCACACAGCCATTGACCACAAGGCTGACTGCTGGGTGTTTGCCAGTGACAGCAGCAGTTCTGGCTCTCTTTGCCCTCTTGTATCGGTGGTTCACTTTGATCCAGAAGGATCTGTTTGGTTTCTGGTGAGTAAGGACCAGGGAGCAGCACTGTCCAGCTCTGACACAGCCTGTGAAAGACCAGGGCTGGAAAGATGTCAGCCTCACCCTGCAATCTGTCATTTTTCAGTTTCATTGAAGTGTTTGGCCAGGAGAATCCCATAGTAACAGCTCTTGTTTACAGATAGCTTTACCATAAAGGCAGCACTGCTTATTCCTGTGTCCTTCCAGACCCCACTATGGACCAGGATGCAGCAGAAGCCAAGTTCAAGACTATTTAGGACCTGAGCCTGGGGGAGAAGGGAGGGACTCTGCATGAACCAAACTCCATCTGAGCACAGATGTTCTGTAAGCTTCCTGCATGAGCAGACTCAGGTCTCAGCTCAGATGTTAAACACCAAAGCATCCCACTGGGTTTATGCAACTGTGCTTGGCACTGAAGTCCTGCCTTCAGCAAGGAAATGAAATGAGATGGATGCACATGCTTTGCAAGTGAAAGCAAGGAAAACAGCCTTGTCTGTGCCAGAACCCACCTGCCGCTCAGCTCAGTGCCTCCCCAGCAGGCCAGCCAAGACCTGAGCTGCCCTGCCCTAATACCAGTGAGAAAGGAGCACCACGTTTGAGAGATAGGAGCTCTCACAGCTTTGCTGAAATCACAACACACGGAGGAGACAGAAGGGGCAGCTCCTTCCCTGCCTCTGGAAGTGACCAACGCACCCAAAGCTGATGTTGGGATGTTCAACATGCCTCCTCAGCCCAGACCACAGGAGCAGAGCTGTGCCTGGGCTTTGGGCAGCACCAGGACATGCAGCTCCTCACCTCTGTCTGTATTGCTGCAACAGAATAGGTGGGAAAATAAAACACCACTCAGAAACAGAGCTCTGATGAGTCACTATAGAAATAGCTCTGGGAACATAAAGGACTCCATTGTGTCACTACAAAATGCATTAACAGGCTGGACAGCAGACAACAATATAAAATCTACCGATCACTTACCCAGCTGCAAAGCACAGCAGTGCCCTGCCCTGAATTTAAGCAGCACATGTAACCTGGTCCATTCTGGTTTCAAGCTCAAAGGCATCAGGTCGATCCTGCGGGTTAGCAGCCAGCATGTCTTTCAGGAGCTGCTTGATCCCCTCAGACATGGAAGTCCTGCGCTTCTGAGGGATGTGCAGCTCCATCTTTGGGTTTTCTAGCAGCGCTTCCCCAACAGGCACAATCTCAGTCCCCTGCTTGATGTAGGTCCCCAGCAGCTCCCTCTTGGTCTCAGCATCAATGAAGGTGAGCCTCTCGATCATGGCCCAGATGATGATACCGAGGGCGAAGATGTCAGCCTTGGCAGTGTAGTGCCCCTCCCAGACCTCGGGGGCCATATAGAAATCAGAGCCGCAAGCAGAAGACAGCCAGTACTTGTTCACATTCACATTTTTGTTCTCGTGGCCACCCTTCTTGCCTCGAGCTGTCAGACCGGCACAGACTTTGCTGAGCCCAAAGTCAGCCACCTTGAGAACCGGGGTGCCGGACTTCTCGGTGATCAGGATGTTGTCTGGCTTCAGGTCCCGATGGACGATGTGGTTCTTGTGCAGGAAGGCGATGGCGCTGGTGAGCTGCAGCATGAAGCTCCTGTTGGTCGCAGGGTCGGGCCGTCGGGAGAGCACGTACTGGTTGAGGTCCCCCCCCTCGCAGAACTCCATGACGAACCAGAGGTAGCAAGGCTCCTCCGCGTAGCCCAGGATCCTCTCGCCTTACCAAAACAGAGCAAGAAAACAAAGAGTGAGTTCTGACAGGCACACTGGAAGATGCCCACACTAACTCAGGACAAGGGCAAGACATGAGGCTGGTTTATACAGATAGTAAGAGTTCGAGGAACTGGGTGCATTGGGACAGGCTGCCCAGGAAAGCAGTGGAGTCACCCACACACCTAACACTGCCAGGGCCAGAGCCCTGCAGCACACCAGCTGCTCTCAGGCCAGATCCATGCTGCTTAGGCAATGCATTTGTTCTAAGAGAGCTCTGACACTTTCCTACAGCTCTACTGAAGCACCAACAGGTCTTGAAAGAGAACTGGAAGCTCAAGTAGCCAACTATGTTTAAGTGCAATCTCAGCCATTCCGATGGATCCAACTGCCTCTACCACAGTCAGCAAAGCACAGGCAAGTCTGAGTGTTTGGAAACCACTTAAAGAACTCCACCTACTTTCCCAAGCTATTTTTTTTCCTCTTAGCAAAGGCCTGCAGACCATCAGGGAAAGCAAACTCCCAGCAGCAGGTAGAGCCAAGCACTACCAGCACCTCCGAGCCCCAGGCTCTCTGGCATCCACAATGGTCAGCGATTGGTGTGGGTGGGAATACTGGTTATTTGCACAAACAGTCTGTATCCATGGCTACTGCTATGGAAATGAAATCCTGCACAACACAAGGATTTGGCTGCATCTCCCTGCCCTCAGCAGAGCATGAGGAGTAGGGTTGGGGTGTGTGTGGGGGGTCAACAGCTCTCACCTGGGGTCTGCAAAATGCTGAGCACAGTGCCCAGCACGAGGGGTCAGGGAGCTCCTGTCAGCCAGCAGCACAAGGAACCACAACAGTGCCATGTGCACAGAGCTGGGAGCGTCACACCATAGCATGCAGGTGGGAGGAGACAGCATTTCCCAGCAGCACCATCCCAGGGGGAAGCAGCAAAGACCCGCTGGCTCTGACAGGCTGAGGTTTAGGCTCAGCATAACAAAGGCTCAGATTCAAGATGTGGCTCTACACCTCTGCAGGCACAAAAGGATGAAGCTGACCCAGCAGTAGCTGTGAGCACCGTGCACTTCACTTTGGGTGGAGCGCTGCTGGGAGAGGTCGAAGCCAAGAGTAATATTTCCTCATTTTCTTTCTATAATGTGAAAGTGTTTGAGTTGTTAAATCATCTTCCTGCCTTCAAAACAAACAGCTTTAAACATAAAGAGCTGGCAAGTCACTTCTTAAAGATGAGAGTTTAGCAAGACAAGCTGCCAAGAGCTGAAGGGATGCAGACAAGAGCCCAGAGCTCCGGCACCAACTGTGCATCCCTCCATCCCCATAGCCACCCCCTACAGACCATCCTGGGAGCTCATTAGCAGCTTGCTAATTTGCTTAGCATCAGTGGGAACAACCTAATGCCAGCAGAAGCAGCCTCCCACTCCCCAGTGTTGCATGGAACCTCTAACTGCCTCTGTGCAAAGATGCTGTGCTGGAGAGAAGGGAGCCAGCAGCACAAAGCCAGGCACCTGGACCCATGGGCAACGTGCCATGGAGCACAGCCCCAGCTCTGCTCACTGAGCAAAGCAGCTCTGCCCATCACTGCCGTGGGTCAGGAGCAGCTAACAGCACACACAGCCGTGCACAAGACCTGGAGGTATGCACGCATCGGGGCACTGAGCACACTGCTCAAGCCCACACCTCTCCTCGAGGCTCAGCATTGCGCTGCCTCTTCACGTTCTGCCCCAGATGAGATGTGGCGTAACCGATTCAACACGATGGAGATGATGGCTGAGCGCTGTAGCTGCGACCTGGCATAGCCTGGTATCCCGACAGCTACGCTCCTGATGCAGAAAGAGCCTCAGATTAATCCCCCCCACGCCCTGAGCCGGGTGCCTTGGCACAGCATCTGTGCAGCCCGTAAATAGCCGCGCTGCGGTCGTGCAGAATGGCACGGCTGCACGGCCACGTGCCCACTGCTGCCTCGGCCGGGAGTGCTGCGGGCAGGAAGGGAACACGGGCAGCTCGGGGGCTCTCCTGGCTCTGCTGTAACAGTATTTATCAGTACAGTATCAAAGCCAAAGGTGGAGAAGATGATGAGCACAGCCTCTGCCCCTGCCTGGGACCAGTAGATAATGCAGCTTGGAGGACAGGCACGGGGAGGGAGAAGCTGAAGTGGGACCAGGGCAGGCAAAGCTCTCCCAGCAGCAGGGAGGCGATTCTGCAAGGAACAGAGGGCTCTCCACCTGCCTGCAGATGGGTGGGGAGCACCAACAGCTCCCCAAAAGGCATGCTGCCTGTCAGCATGGCTAAGTGGGGCAAGAGACCCCAACCACAGGGAGCTCTCCATGCAGTGGGGCAGGCACCCACCCCACAGGGGTGCACAAAGAATAGGGTAGTGCCCTTCTTGGGGAAACTGCCTTGGATGTGCGTGTGAGGAGTGACAAGAAGCCAGGATCGGGGCCATGTGGGGACACACACAGGTCCAGACATGTTCCCGAGGGTTTGGGAGCTGTGCAACTGCTCAGAGGGCAGTTCTGCAGCCTTCCACAATGTCCACACCAGGGGACACAGGCATCTGGAGAGGCACTGGGGGCACCCAGGAGATGGGGCTCCAGTATTTTTCCACTTCTTCACTGCATGTTGGCAGAGCTGGGCCTGACAGCAGCCAAAGGAGCAGAGGGAGGGAGCACTTTGGAGATGTCACCATCACAGTCATTGGTGGTGGCAGGAGGTGACCCCGGCAGCCGCGTGATGCTGCCGAGGGGACCCAGGGAAAGGCGGCAGCCGTCCCTACACAGCAGAGTGGTGGAGAAACAGGGATGGTAGAGCACAGAGAACAATCCCAAAGTTGTCAGAGCCCATGGGAACACAGAGTGCACCACAGAAGTGGGATCACAGCCTTGGGGGTGCTTGGAGGAGATGAGGCTGCGCAGGGGAAGGACTGAGGGCACGCACAGGGCTGTGGCACTGGGCAGAGCAGCAGAAATGGGGTGTGATGGAGGGACGGGGGGGGGAGGGGGGTGCTTGAGCTTGGAGGTGACAATGGGATCACAATTGGGATTGGAGGGTTGCAGAGGAGAAAAGCGGGAGGAGAGGGGTCCCTGTGAGCAGCACAGGGAGGGAGAGAATGGGGCAGGGGGGGCACAACACAGGGGGGCAATGCTGGACTGCGTGGGGGACAAGTTGTAAAGTAAAAGAGATGGAGAAGAGCTGAGCAAGGTGGGGGCAGCCTGGGGAAAGGGTTGGGAGGGGGGGGAGGAGAAGAGCTCCCTGAGGGCAGAGGATGCCAAGGGGGGATTGAAGTAATGGGGTGACAAAGAGGGGGGAAGAAGGAAAAAGGGCACAATGGGAGCACCCATGTGGGGGTCTCCGGAGCCAGAAGGCCGGGGGAGGACACCGAGGGAGCCCACAGGGGGTACCCAGCGGCCCATAGGAGCCGAGGTAGGAGGGAACCCCTAAGAGAGGGGGGACGGGGACGGAGCCGGGGATGGGAAACCCGGGGCAGTGCCGGAGCGGGGCGGTACCTTTGAGGGAGGTCTCCACCAGCCGCAGGTAGAGCTGGCTGCGCTTGTTGCCGTGGCTCATGCGCTGCCCCAGGCCGTGCCGCTGCAGCACGCACTCCTCGAAGCGCACCACGTTGGGGTGCTGCCGCCTCAGGCTGGTGAGCGCCCAGAACTCGGCCAGCGCCAGCTCCACGTTCTCGGGGGCGTCGCAACGGATCCTCTTCACGGCCAACCGAGCGCCGCTGCGGCTCGACACCGCCTCGTACACCACGCCGTACGCCCCGCGGCCGATCTCGGCCAACAGGCGGTACCGAGGGGCCCCCGCGCCGCTACCGCCCGGCCCCGGGCCCGCCGCCGCGGCCTCCTCCTCCTCCTCGGCTACCACCACCGCCGCCGCCATGGGGCCGCGCCGCGCAGCCCGCCGCCGCCGCGCCGCCCTTTGTGTCCCTCGGCGGCCGCCGTCCGCCGTTTCCATGGCAGCGCCGCGGGGGGAACCCCGCTCGCGCTCGCGCCCCCCCCCCCGCCCGCCTGGCCCCGCGGAGCGCCGCGCCGGGGAGCGCCGAGCGGGCGAGGGGGCACGCGCCGCCGCATCGGAGGGCGGAAAAGCGCGCCCTGCCGGCCCCTTTAAGCGCTCGGCCAATCGCGGCGCGCCGGGCCGTACCACTGCGCTGCCGGGGGGGGAGCGCGGCGATGGGCGGGGCGATGCGCATCCCGCGGTGGGGGGGGAGCGGC
This sequence comes from Gallus gallus, assembly GCF_016699485.2. Lineage (NCBI taxonomy): Eukaryota > Metazoa > Chordata > Aves > Galliformes > Phasianidae > Gallus > Gallus gallus. The sequence continues at coordinate 10,120,458 of NC_052551.1, forward strand.
GGCGGAGACGCGGGGCCGGCGGGGCCGGAGGGGCGGGCGCGGCTGCGTGTGCCGCCTGCGGGGCTCCTCGGCGCGGAGGGCGATGGGCGCTGTGCGGGCCCGGCCGGGCGCCCCCCCGCGGGGTGGTGCGAGCCGCGCGGCTGTAAACACTGCGGCCGTGGGGAGCGCTCCGCCCCGGCGGGGCTGACGGTGTTATGTAACGGTGGGGCCGGAGCGGCTGTGCGGTGTTGGGGGTCGGTCCACCCCGCCGCGTCCGCCGGTATTGCATCTCGTGTTCTGGAACGCCTGCAGGGATGGTGACCTCCCCTCCCCCCCCCCCAGGCAGTCTGTGCCAGCGCAGCACCGCTCTTCCCCAGGAGGAATTTCTCCTAATGCCCCACCTGACCCCCCCGCCCCAACGTGAGGCCGTGGGGAGCACAGCCGGCCGCCCCCATCTCCTTTCAGGGAGCGGTGAGGTCCCCCTCAGCCCCCTCTGCTCCACACCACTCCGCACTCCGTGATCCCCCCGAAATACGGGACACACTGGGGGGGGTCCTGCGGTGGCTCTGCGGGCAGCGCGCACCCCACGTGGGCAGCCCCAACGCGTGCTTCGAGCTCCGTCCGCTTTGCAGTGGAAGCCCTTCACCCCCCCCGGCCCGGCAGGCGGTGTGGGGCCGTCCCTCCTCCTCCAGCCCCGCTCCGTGGGGCGCAGCGCGCAGCCAAAGGCAGCTCGGCACGAGGCCGCCCCGAACGCCGCTCACTGCCGCCCTCCGCCCGCAGCCGCTGTCCCTGCGGCTCTCATCGCCCCTTCTTCCTCTCCGTATCCCCCCCGCCATCCCCCGCTGTGTCCCCCCGGCACAGCCCCGTGCCGCTGCCGCTGCGTGCCGCTGCCTCCCACCCGCTGTGCCACGCACTTTCGTCCCCCTCCCCTCCGAACCCGCTTAGAACCGATGCAGTTGGAAGCAAACTTAACTTTTCTATTACCGCACATCTCTCTTACCCAGGTGCTTAATTACCATTGTCCCAGGGAAATGTCAGCGTGACTCACAGGCGGTTTCCCATTAGGAAGAGACGGATGAATATTAATTACGCTGGCAGGTGGGCGGGTTTGGTGGCAGCGCCTTTCCCAAAAGGGCCGTGTCACCCCCACGCCCACCCGGACCGCGGGGACCAGAACGCGTCCGGCCCTGCGCACATAGAAAGTAATGGGGGCTGCGGGGCTCTGCGGATGGGAGACCCCCATCTCTCCCTGCGGCGAGCGAGGTGGAGGCACCTGCTCCATCCCGTGCGCATGGGTCCGCCTCCAGAAGCCCCACTCCCTATAGGGCAATACCTGGGGATGGGGATGCTCCAGGTGTGTGCTGGGAGCCGGTGCTGCTGCCGGCAGGGCTGCTTTTGGGATGCTCCACACCGTGATCCCTGGGCACGGCACACACCTGGAGATAGGGCTCCCAGAGCAGCTACAGCAGGATGGGAACTAATGGTGCACCGGCAGGAGGTTGGTCCTGGGGACGTGCAGGGCGAGATAGGGACTGCTGCTGGCTGCATGTAGTGGTTTTGGTGTGAGAACCCTCTGTGGAAGCCCGTGGTGCTCAGTAGTGAGGGTGAAACCTCCTGGGGCTGCCCACACAGCACTGAGGATGCCAGTGTGGTTTGTGGCTGCCTTTTGTTCTCGGCTTTGTTCTGCTCCTGCAAACCTTCAGCTGGGGGTGAAAACACTGCTGTCCCCTCCCTGTGCGCTCACTGGGACTGAGCATCCCCATCGCTGCAGGACTGCTACCTCCCAGCACGGCTTCTGCGGGCTACATCCCCTATGTCAGCCCTGGGAAGTGGGGGATGCTTGGCCCTCGCTTCACCCCTCCATGCCCTGCTCCCTGGCTGAGCCAAAACCCACGCCCAGCAAAACCCACGAGGTGCCACGTGCTGTCCACATGTGGCACCCCAAAGGTGGTGGTGGCAGTGCAGGCAGCCAGCTCCCAGCCATGCCCATTCCCTGTGCATGGGGAAGGCTGAGCGCGGGCACCGCGTCCGGCAGCTGGTGCTCGAGCCGGGGAGAGAGGCAGGTTGCTGGGAAACATCCCTCTTGAGCACCGATAAAAATAGCTCCGTCTTCAAGGCGAGAGGGCGGGCTGTGCGGCAGCCGATGGGGCAGTGGGGATGGGATGGGATGGGATGGGGGTGGGAATGGGATGGGGATGGAATGGGCACAGGGTGCTTTGGTGTAGTGTGTGGGCACTGGGGCTGTCAGGATGCAGTGCTGATGAGGCACAGTGGTGCATGGGTTGGGGGTTCCCCAGCACTGCCCATCCCCAAATTGGGCTTAGAGATATGTGCCCAGGGTATGGCGCTAAGCGGAGGGTGCAGGGGCTCCCTGCCTCCCACCACCACTCTCCCCCAGCCCTTTTGTGTTCATCTCTTGGGGTTTGTCCCCAAGAGGAGTTTGGCTTTGCCCCTTGCCCTTTGGGTGGCCTCCATCCTCTCCCCAGCTTCACCACAAGGCTGGGGCTTCTCCCAAGCTGGGAGCATGAAGCTGAGGGCTCCCCATCTCCCACACCTCGGGCAGGGCTTGCATTCAGCACCCAGCAGCCAAGAGAGACCCCTGCCCACTGCCCACGCCGAGGACCCCAACGGGGTAGCAGCGACCAGGGGGCATCCTGGAGCGCTCACACCCGGCCCCAGGGGCTGCAGCGAGGGAGCCCACCCGGGCTGTGGCGGGGATGCTGCGGGGCTGATTATTCACAGCTTTCCTCGCCCCGATTGGCTCCGCAGCGCTGAGCGGAGTGGGGCCCCGCCGCAGGAGGAGACTCGGTGGCCATAAAAGCGGGCGGGCGGGCGGCGGGCGGTGAGTACGGTGTGCACCCAGCGTGGCCCATGCCCAGCTCAGCCTGACCCGAGAGCACAGCACAGCACAGCGGGACGGGGCACGCAGCAGGTAGGGACGGGGTGCATGGATTTGGGGTTCCCTTCTCTTTACCCGCACGCACCTTGATGCTGGGCATCGCTGCTGCTCGAGGGAGTGTGACTCAGTTTGTTTCAAAACATCCCCGAGCTGCCGTGCTGGGAGCATCTCGCACTTCACTCGTTGCTTTATTGCTTTATTTCAAGACTCACACGCTCGCTGCAGGTGCCCCACTCATCCCCCGGCGGTTTCGCAGCATCGCTATCCTGGGGCTCGGGGCGATGCTGATGCCATGGCTGTGTGCTCATATGGAGACAGCACAGCCCCAGAGCAATGCTGAGCTCAGAGAGGGGACGGGATGGGTGATGGCACAGCGCTGGGTGTGCTGTGATTTGAAAGGTCATTGTAAGGAGAGGAGAGAGCTGCTGGGAGTGGGCTCTGCTCCTCCACAGGTATCTGTGTGTCCCAAGCTGTCTGGGAGAAACACCTGCAGCTCGGGTGTGTGCACTGAGTGGTGACATCTCTGTGTAGAAATGCTCAGAGATGCAGAGGGTGACGGTTGGGAGCAAAGCCCTCCATGGCCGTGCTGTGCTCTGGCACCTGCTGCGCACCCGGGGCTGCTCTCCATTCCCCCATGCCGGTGCATCCAGGGCTGTAACCTGGAGCTGTGGTGCACAGACGCACCTGGGGCTGTCCTAAAGGCACCAAAAACCTGAGCAGAAAAGGGGCAGAGAAGGAGCGGCCATGCAGCACACACAGGACACGGGTAGGAACCCAGAGCTACCTCAGTCCCTTGCAGCACTGCTGTGATCGTGCAGACGCATTCCCCAGGATGGATGCTCCGGGCAGAGCTCACCTCAGGGTGCTCCAGGTCCCACGGTCCCACACTGCAACCCCTTTTTCTTCCTCTTCCCTTTGTCTCTCCCCTTTCTGAGCATCCCTTCTCACTTTCACATAAAGCCCTGCCTTGCCTCCCCTTTCCCTGCCCCGCTCTCTCCCCCTCCTGCAGCAGCAGGACGGCAAAGCACCGTGGGAGCATCTGTGCTGAGGTACGTTCACAGGGGGTGCACGGGGCACTGCGGGGCTGCAGCATCCAGGCATCATAGCACGGCCAGCACTTACCTTAGCAGCAGGTGAGTCCTCTCTCCTCGCTTAGTGCCACTGAGATGAGCAGGGGCTGTCAGTGCTGCTGTGCCCATCTCCGTGCCCATCCCAGGGTGATGCGCTCGGGCTGTGCGGCGCAGCCGAAGGATGCAGATTTCTCGACACACGATGGTGCAGATAATTCAAATTCAAATTTAATTTAGCATGAATTAATACTGTGGCATTAACATTTCTTCATCAGCGCCAATTAGAGTACATTAGCAGACAGTGCCGAAGAATACAATAGTCTCTAATATGCGTCATTAACGTGTAACTGATCCCTCTGGGTCATGCCTTCCCACCTCGGATTGAAGCAGGCGCGGAGGCGGTGGGATGCTGTTGGGTCGGCTCTTGCTCCTGGAACTGGTGGCACTGCGGCCCCTGGGTTCTGCAGGTGCTGCTCCGGGTTCTGGTGCCCCACTCCAACCCGCTGCACAGCACATGCAGCCCTCCTGGCCTCGTGCGGGGCTCTCGGAGCCTGGAGAGCGGTGGTTGCAGCCAGCAGGTAGGATTAAGCCTGGGATCAGCGTTCTGCCCCTCCCCACGCAAGCAGCAGGTGGGATGAGGGATGCAGGGGGTGCAGCGTGGGGTGAGGCTGTGCTGGAGGTGGGTGACCCCGTGCCCCTGTCCTGCCCTGCATCCTCCGCCCCCTTCTGCCCGCGGCTCCATGTCTCGGCACTGTTCTTCCCCGGCCAAGGGGAGGGCTGATTCATCCCCTCCGTGCCACGCAAACGCGCAATGGCAATATTGCAGAGAGCTGTGATGCTGGAAGGAACGAGAGACTCTGCCTGCAAATGATACGTGCCGGGCGGTGGAAGGGCTGGGATGGCGCTTTGGTCCTCGTGCATGAGCCCACACGGGTCAGTGTCCTGCAGCATCCCTTGGGGCGCTCCCCTGGGAGCAGATCCCAGAGGTGGGTCGTGTGGGTGCAGGCACAGCTCCCCAGGACCAGGCAGAGGAGGTGGGTGCCCGCTGCACACCAACGGGCTCTGGGCATGGATAAGTGTTGGCTCCCAGCTCTGGGATCAGATAGGTGATGCTCTGTGTACTCTCACCCTACCCAGGCAGCGGGGCACAATGGCACAGCGGGTGCTGGCGCTGGTACTCTGCCTGTCTCTGGCTGCAACAGCCTCCGCCGACTGTGCGACCCAGTGCTCCCTCTGTGCCAACCAGGCACGTGGCACCGAGAGCAGCATGCAGCCCCTGGTGAGTGTTGGCCCCAAGCAGCCCCCATCATTCAGCATTGGGGTACAACAGCAGGGACAACTCGGGGGTGTCACAGGGTGGTGGCGCACGGTCTGTGGGTTGTGGTCACTGGCACCCAGCAGTCCTGGGAAGGCACGAAGTTTGGCTCCTTGTGAGCTTGGCAGCATGGATCCGGGGGATGGGATGGCGATGGGTGGGGTGGTGGTACCTGAGCGCTGGGTGATGCCAGTGGTGCCACGGCCGCTGTCTTGCAGATGTGCCTGTGGCAGTGCCAGGGCTCCTCTCCGCCTGGCGCCGAGTGGGAGAGCTGCAGGAAGGCACTGGCACTCCTGGCCCCGCTGGTGGCCCTGGCCGAGGGGACAGAAGGGACAGAACCATCCCCAGCAGAGGCGGAGGATGAGGCAGAGCCGGAGCAGGATCCCAGCCCCGAGGAGCTGCCACTGGCACCAGCCAAACGCTACGGAGGCTTCATGAAGAAGCTGGCCAAGGGGAGGCTGCTGTCTCTGCTGCGCGACAACGCCCACAGCAAGGGCGGCCTCAGCAAGAAGTCGGGGGGCTTCAGCCACGGTCCAGGGGAGCGGGCGGCCCCTGAGAACTACCCGGGGCCGGGGGGGGGCGAGGAGCCCGAGGGTGCGGGGGCTGAGGGGCAGGAGCTGGCCGAGCTGCACAAGCGCTACGGGGGCTTCATGCGCCGCATCCGGCCCAAGCTCAAGTGGGACAATCAGAAGCGGTACGGGGGTTTTCTGCGGCGGCAGTTCAAGGTGACCACGCGCTCGGATGAGGACCCCAGCGCCTACTCAGGAGAGGTCTTAGACCTATAGAGCCCGGCATGGGACAGGTCCCCGTGCCACCAGCCCGACCCCTGCCGTCACCCCATCCCCATCCCTTTGTCCCCTGCTCCAAGCGGCTGCCACCACCCTCGCCTCATCGTCCTCAAAGGGCCACGGGCTCCGCCACCCCCACCCCAGCCCTGTAAATGTCCCAGTTCTGCCCCCCGTTGTCTCTCTCTGGTTCACCTGCACACCCTTTAGGGACCCTGCGCACCCAGGGGATGGTATCACACCCCAGCTGCTGGCAGCACATCCAGTGGGGATGCAACCCCAGCCCTGCCACAGCTGCAGATGCACAGCTGGGGCTGGAAAACATCGCAGCTGATGGATGAGGGAACAGCTTCCAAGCCCCAGGAAGGATGAGCCTGAGCAGGGCTGGGACGCAGCCAGCGGGGCCAGGGGGCTGTACAGTGGCCATAGGGAGGGGTGGCAGGGCAGCAGGGGGCTGAGCATCCCCATCCCTTCCCCAGTCCACCCATTGCACCCCGCTCATCCTAGCGCCCACCTGGTCCCGCTGCCTTCCCTGATACAAGAACACTCTCTGGTTCACCCCATCTGGGCCCCCTGCTCCCCCCACAGCCAATAAAAGGCAGATGCCAACAAAGCCATGGTGGATGCTGAGCATCATCTTCCTCCGGGTGGATCCAGTCCTCAGGGACGAGGGGATCACACACCCCAAACCAGGGCCTGGGGAGTGCTCCCAAATCCCATTGCTGCTACCCTAAGGCCACGCCGTGGTTGCGAACCCAGGCACAGTGACCAAACCATCCCATTCCCACACATGCTTTGAGCACAGTGCGACCGCCAGCAGCAGCTCTGTGCCAGCAAACCCCAACCCGTGCAGAACTTTTCCCTAGCCTCCCTGCCCAGGGCTGCATGCAACCTAAGCTGTTGGGGGATGCATGCTCAGGGCCCCAGCACCGACCACCCCAACCCCAGCATCACCTCTCCTCCTCCTTTTCCCTTTGCTGCAGCACTGGATGAACCCCCTCCAAAAACAACACGAGCTGCTGCTGGCCCCCCCACCACACACTGACAGCCCCGAGAGCCACCCACACACAGGACTTTCCACTTTTATTATAAAAATATCTCGCAAGCAAAAAGAAAAAAAAAAAAGAAGAAAAAAAAATCATGGTCAGTACAGGCAGTCACACAGATCCCAAAGCAGTGCCAGGGCTTCCCCCACCCCACACCAGTCCCATGGGTGCTGAAGGGGGGGGGGTCCTGGGGCAGGGGACACATAGAAGATGTGTGTCCCCCCCCACCCCAGCCTTGGCTGCAGGGAGCTGCCGGTGCCCCCAGCCCACATCCAAGCAGGGGGTGTCAGACAGAAGCTCTATGGGGTTTCTGGGGCTTTGACAGAGGCCTCGTTCTTCATTTTGCACACCTTACCCTAGTGCGACGCACACAGCAGTACACCCACGTACAACACGTGAAACATTGGGGTTGAGCTCTAGAAATTAAGAGTTACGTGGCAAACATTTAGAACATGTTAAACGTTACCAAGGGGTTGTGGGGGGCTGTGCCCGAGGAGGGGGGGGGGGGGGGGAGGGGCTCACTGTGGCCCCAAACACACAGGGCTGCGTGGCTGGAGGGGGCTGCGTGCTTTGTACAAGCCCAGGGCACAGATCTCTGGGCTGGGTGGAGGAGGAGGATGTTTGGTGATGGGGCAAAGCCAACGTGGCTGCGGCTCGCCTCCTGCAGCCCCCCAGTCCTATTGGCGTCAGTGCAAGAGCCCATGGAAGAGACACTTGGGAAGAGAGGTGGACACTGACATCATTCCTTTAAAGCCAGAGTTTGTTTTCCACGCAGCAGAGCCCCCAAAGGCAGGTGGGAGCCCATGGCCTGGAGGCACCATCCCGGACCCTAACGCACTGCAGCGCTCTCTCCAGCGACGCATCCTCGGGTTCCGTGAGCAAACCCAGTGCACAGCTCCCCACGGCCAAGGGTTGGGGAAGTCCCAAAGCCAAGGAGCCCTCAAACCGTCCCAAATGTCTGCAAACAAAAGTCAACCCCCAGGAGCAGGCACAGCACCAAAGGCTGCGCTCCCATCCCAGAACACGGGTACCGTGGCCAACAGCGCTGCTAAGAAAGTCCCCCTGTGGGGTGGAGGGGGGGAGGAGGGGGGAGACCAGGACCCCCGTGAGCCCCAGCCCCGCTCACTGCCGCTGGATCTGGACGCTGGCATACTCAGAGCTGCTCTCCTCGGGGCACGGGGGGGGCCGCCGGGGTGCCTTGCTGAGGTGCACCATGTCCAGGTCGGCGTAGGTCAGGTTGTCGCTGCTGCTGGCCGGCTGGCTGCTGCTGCTGTTGCTACCCTGGATGCAGGCGTACTCTGACTGCTGGCTCAGCTCGATGACGCGGCGGACGCTCTTCCTCTTCTCTTTGGCGAAGTTCAGGTCGGCGTAGGTCATGTTGTTGGGGTCAGACTCCTGGGTGGGACACCAAAGGGTTTTCTTTTGGAAAGCGCACAGTGAGTCCCCTTCCCACCCGTGCCAAAACGCTCTCCAAAGCGCCGACACCGTCTGCGCACCACCCGTGCAGTGCCATCCCGTGGCACACAGCCATGTCACCGAATGCAAAACCACCCCACAAACTGCCTCGTGCCTATGGGGCGGCTGCTTCCAGTCCTAAAGCCAGACCTCCCCGGGAGGAGGAGAGAAGGTGAAGACAGAACTGATGCTGGGAAGCACCGCAGCTCCTCCTCCCTTCGGCCACAGTGTGGAGACACTGAGACGCCTTGTGCACAGCCTGCACCCTCCTCTCCCACACTTGGGGGCTGCTCCCCCAATGTCCCCGAGGTAGGTGACACACCTGCGTGGTGGTGGTCCCGCTGCTCTTCTCCGGCTCGTGTAACCTGCAAGGGGAAACGAGGGGTCAGGTGCACCACACACCTCTTCTCACGTGATGGAGCACATGTGATGGGGGGGGGGGGTCAGATGCACTCACCTGGCAGACGGAGAGCTCTTACCTGCCGGGGGAGAAATAGCTTAGGAAGGAGATAGTTCAGAGAGCCCCCCCTTTCCCGAGGCCCATCAGCCCACATGCTGCATTTCTCAGAACTTCGACCTGATTTCAGCAGCTGCCCCCCGTGCCCCGCACGTGGTTTCCTTATCCTCACCCTTGCTCTGCTTCGTCCGGATGAGGTAGAGAATTGCAATCACCAGCAGCGCCAGCACAGTGCACACCACTCCCACGGCCACATAGATGAGACTTTCTACAACGGGAACTGCGTGTGAGAAACGCCACTATGGACCTGAAAGCCCCAGGGTCAGTGTGGTGACGCTGCATGCGCTGAAGGGGACATCGAGCAGCATCCCCCAGTACAAAGACCTCAACCCACGTTCTGGTGGGACTCCGAGCTTGTCCCAGGGGGTGACCTCCCACCCGTCCCCACATACACCCTGCAGCCCTCACTCACTGCTGTCTCCGATGAGGCCTTCATTGCTTTCCCCGAGGGCTGGAGGAGTGACCCACAGGATGCCCGTGCCGGAGATGGGCTCCTGGTCCTCGTGCACCACCAGGCAGGTGAACTTGAAGCCACTCTTCTCCTCCCCCGCCTGCACCGTCACCGTGTCGTTCAGCTCAAACAAGCCCCGGGAGGTCTCTGTTGGCTGCGTGCTGTTCCCCGTGTTCATCTCCGTCCCGTTCTCCAGCCAGCTGACATTCACAGCTCCCGGGTAGAAGCCCTGCACGCGGCAGGTGAAGTTCACCGTCTTGTTCACCTCCACGGCGCCCGACGGCGCGGCGACCACAGACACGCTGGGGGGAACTGGGAAGAGAAGCAGCGCCTGCAGCCGACGTCCCCGAGCCCACGGCTCAGCCCTGCCCGGGCCCCGGGGCTGTGAGCCTCACCTCGCAGGGCCTGGTGCAGCGCGTACGTCTTCCTCAGCGGGGCTGCCAACGTGGGGTGCTGCACCTCGCAGGTGAGCTCCGAGCGGACGTCGTCCTCGCTCAGCTTCACCTGCAGGGTGCTGGACATGCGGTAGGAGGAATTTGACAGCTCTGGGGTGACGTGGGGCGGCTCAGCCCGAACTAGAGTGCTGTTCTTGAGCCATTTCACCCGGATGTCACGGGGGGAGAACTCTTTGGCACTGCAGGTGAAGGGCACCGACTGCCCCGGCACCGCTCGGTGACTCGGCCCCGACACGACTGGCACAGAGGGTCTGGCTGTGGGAGAAGCATTGGCCCATCAGGAGGTGTCCTGCCCCTCCCAGCCCCAGAGGAGAGCCCACCACGACAGGCTGGGAGCCCACTCACCGTGCACCGACACCTCCGTGCCCCCACCCTTCGTAAACACCACATCATCAACAGTGCCTTTGCGAAACTTCACGCAGTAATAGGTGCCGGCGTCCTCCAGACTGACATTGCTGATGCGGATGGTGAAGTCGTTGCTGGGGTCAGGAACTGCTCTCATCACACGTGGGAAGGAGCCTTTATGTTCATAAACGGTCTGATTGTCGCTGCCCCAGCCCTTCACCCACTTCACAGGACCAACAGGACCCGATCCAGACACTGTGCAGTTCAGGGTCAGCGTGTCGCCTTTGATCACCACCTCCGAGCTCTGGGGCTGCTGCAGTTTGAAGTCCGGATACGTCTGGGCACCCACACCTGGGGACGAAGCAGACCCCCTTCAGTCCCTCCTGACCACAGGAGTGCCCGAGTCCAGCACAGGGCAGAGCTGTGAGCCCAGTGCCCTCAGTACAGAGGACACCCGCGTGCCACCTTCTGTGCAGCCAGAACACCGATCCAAGCCCACTGCCCACGACACATCCCACTGCCATCAGTCACGAGGACGCAAGGGCACGCGCTGCATCACACTGAAAACCAAGCTCTCCTCATAGTCACAGATGTGACACTGCTTTGTCTGCACTGAATCTCCCCCAGCTCCAGCCCCAACCCGTGCCAGAAGCTCACAGCTGCAGCTGATGCCGTTCCCTTCGCCACCGGCAGAGGAAAGCTGTGCCCTGGATGCACCATGGCTGCAGCTGCAGTGCTGTGCCTCCGCCATGTGCCCCGATGGGAGCACTGCACCTTTCCTGAGCCTCCCAGAGCCTCGGAGAAGTTCCCTGCTGGGAGCTGACATGGCCATGCTATGCCTGGAGATGGTGAGCAGCTCATGGGAGCAGTGTCACAACTGTGCAAAGACCACTGCATTTGAGCAGGGAGCTCCTGGTGCAGCTGCCAGCACTGGGACTGCACACACGCACTGAGGTAGGGCCATGCATGCACCGTGGTGCAGCTGCAGCCCCACAGCTTGCTCTCCGGCCCTTTGCACAGTGGGCCACGGCTGTACCCGGCTCTCCTGCACCAGGAGGTCCCAGGGCAGATTGGTGCAGCTGTACCCCGGCACAGCCAGGAGCTTTGGGCTTTGGTGCTTCCCTTTGGAGCCACAAAGCCAACACGTGGCACCAAAGCAAACCTGTGCCAAAAGATAAAGGTGCAAATGCCAATTGTCCCACCTGAGCAACGGGCTGAGCTGTTGTTTTCCGTCCTACCAGTGACCATGTGGGTTTCTGCAAGCAGAGTCAACTTTTGGGGTGACACCCAAGTTTGGGGAGCAGCCCCAAAGCAGAGCCCTGGGCACAAACAGCACACGGCACAGCCTGCTCAGCTGGTGAGCCCTTCCCAAACTCCTCCACTGCCCACAGGCTTTTTGCAAGAACAGTTGAGCAACGCAGAGAGGAAGTCATAAAGTATCACCTTTCCCACACTGCACCCACATGGGGATATGACTGCTCTGGGCATGGGGACCCACTGCCTCTGGGCAGACCCCCAGCTCCTTGATGTGCCAAGGGCAGCTGCATTGCTCCAGGGGTACTTTGCTGACTTCTCACTGCACCCGGTCCAGCAAACGAAGCTCACACACTAACACGAGGTGTTGCAACACAGGAAGGGTCATGCTGCAGGAAGCAGAGACCAGAGCTGGGCCCCCTTGGCACCGCGTGACGAGCGCTTCTCTCCCTGCTCCCAGCTACAATCCTGCAGAGAAGCGGCTTTGCAGCAGAGCAGCGTGCACCTGCACCCCATCCCCTCGGGCACCCACAGCACCCATCACACCCCGGGAGCCTGGTGCAGCCCCACTGAGCACAGCCCGCCCCAATCCACGTGTTCCCTCTGCATCCTCCCTCTCTCCATCTGTTGCGCTCCCGGTGAGGCACGCGCTGTGCCTGGAGGGGAGGAAGAACGCCTGCTTTGTGGTCTGGGGGCTTCGGAGCACACATGGGCACCAGAGCGGGGCTGAGACACGGGCACTGCTCAGCCAGAAAGCACATCCCTGGTTGGGGCTGCCAGGAATCCTGCTGGCCCCCAGCACTGGCATCTCTGTGCTGGCAGCTCTGGGGCTCCGTCATCGCACGGCTCCAAACAGTCTCTCAGCTCAGAGCGAAATGCAGCTTTTGGCTATTTTTTTCCTTCTTTCATGTGCTAATTTAGAGATTTTCCCACAGATCTGCTTGCCCAGCGCTCTTCAGATTGCTACATTCGGGATTTGCAGGAAATCTGTTATATACCAGCTCCAGCCACAGAACCCAGCATTGGCACCACGCTGCCTTAACCGGCCCCGCTGCACCTCCTGGATAACAACCACACGGCCGTCCCTGCACAGCACAGCGATCCCAAACCAGGAACACCCCGACACCCCTCTGGGAACATCTCCCAGCACACAACCTGCTCCCATCCCCAGCACCGCCGAGCTCCCACCCCCCCAGCAATGGGAAAGCACAAAGGGGAAGTTGAATGAAAACCCTCCGCAAGCTGAGAAATGCAAAGTTTCCACCCAATCTCCTCCCCCTGCCCTTGCCCCACAGCCAGCTTCCCCTTGCACCACGCAGACCTCTCTCCTTCCTTGTTCTCACCCAGCTCACAGCACGCACCATCCCCACGCGCCGCGAGTTTTCCATCTCGGTGACACATTTTTTTTCGCTCTATTTCCACCTTTTGAAGTATCTGATACTGAACAGATTGCAAGAGGCCGGGGTTTAATTCAGGAGAAGGTGCCTGCATGCTTAGGGCCGGTAAAAATAGCTTTCCTTCTGAAGGCACCAAGGAAGGAGTTCTGGGATGGAGCGGGGCGTGCAGCTGGCCGCCGGCATGCGGGCACTGCGCAGCACCCCAAAATAATCCCAATGGAATTTCACCTGCACAGAGAGGCTGTGGGGAAACTAACAGGTGCTGGCTATAAAAGGAGCCTGGAAGCAGCCTTTTGGAGGATAGGAGACCCCAGGATGGTTACCCAGGCAGGGAGATAGTAGGGGCTATATTTGACGCCGGTGACATCAGAGGATGCCTCGGATCACGCACAGCCATCATTTGTGGGCTGCCCTCCCATAGCAGTAGCAGAAATTCAGCAGTGTGGCCAAACCCCCACAACCAAGCAGGCTTCCGACTTGGGGGAGGCTGCAGGAAGCTGAAACCCTTCGTTGAGCAAAGCTCATGCAGAAAGGCTGTGAGCAGCCGAGATTTCACAGAGGGCTCTTTGCCCTACAGGGAGATATCCTGCAGGATCTCCCCTTTCCCCCTTTGCTTCCTGCAGCAGCACCGGCCCTGCCAGCTCCTCTGCAGCACAGCTGGATTGCAGGGCAGGGCGGGACGGTCCCCACTGAAAACCCATGTGGGAAACAAGGTTTGCATGCCTGCATCATCCCCCATACAAAGCAGTTCTCCAACCAACTGGAAACCCAGCGCTCTGTGCCCCGCTGGGGGCCAGAACGGATCTTTTTGTCCCAGTGGGAAAAAACGGGGTTGTCCCTTTGGGGCCACACTTGGTGAAGCTCAACAGCTCCGCTTCAGCCATTACCATGGCAAAAACTCACAGCGGTTTCACCGGGGCAGCGCTTGCAGCCAAAACCTCCTTTGGCTTTGAGCAACTCGGAGTGCAAAGCCTGGGGCCAACGCTCCCCAGCTGCAGGCAGGCAATTAGGAAAGCAAGCAGCGCTGTGTTGAAAGCATTTGCTTTCTGCTGGAGTTCACACTCAGCCCTGCACCAAAGGAGAGCTGCGAAGGGAAAGGTCTCCGGTGGGCCTGGAGGGACACAGCTCTGCCCAGGGTGTGCAGTCACTGCAGGGGGAGATGTGGGGTCCGGACAGAGCCAAACAGGCACAATGCCCACTGGGGACATGCATCACTTTTGTTTTTGTACAAAGTTTGCTCCATCCCCCAAAAAAGCCAAAGACAACAGCAGGCCAGAAGGAGCCCAGCTCCTCTGAGCCATCGCTCAAGATGAATGACACTGAAACGCTCTAGAAATGAAACATCCTTGAAAGCAGCACCCACCGCAGGGCTTTGTTCCTGGTGGACCAAGAAACTTCCTGCTCCCATAGGGGAAGGGAAACACCCGGGTGAGCACCGACCGCTCCTTCTCACAGCACTCTCCTATGGGACCGATGGGGCCACGAGCCATGGGGAGGGCAGAAGGAGCCACAGGGGACCCGGAGCTGGCCCTAAACGAGCAGCAAAGGGTGCAGCCCCGCTCTGCTGGAGCTCAACAGTTGAGCAGCGAGCAGCAAGGACGAGATGGGGGGTGAGGGGGGGGCAGCCATAAAAACAAGGTTTGGGTTTTAAGGAGAGCTCCCCGCCGAGCTGCCCTCCTCCCATCCGCAGCAATGCCGGGGGCGATGCGCCTCTCCCGGAGTCGGCGGGGTGCTGGCAAAGGGCTGGAAGCAACGTGCCTCTTCACGTCCCTAATTCCTGCATGTGGCTGCGGAGGGGGATGGATGAACGGCTCCGCGTTGGGAGCAATGGAGCCGGGCCCCGCGCTGGAGGTCATCGCCTGGAAAGGTCATAGCAAAGCGCGGCGGCACCGCATCGCGGCCGGTGCGGGGTTGGGAGCGGGGAGAGGAGCGGCAGAAAGGACGGGAGCAGAGGGGATAGGGAAAAAAACACAGCAGAACGAGAGAGCTCGGGGCTCACCTGCGCAGGAGGACTGGCAGAGCAGCAGCAGGCAGAGCAGCGGCCAGGCGGGGGGACGGGGCTCCATCTCCGGCTCCTCCTGGGGAACAGAGAGCAGAACGGCTTCAGAGAGAACAACAAGAAGAAAACCCAACCAACCAGCCAGGCAGAATTGCAGATGGAGAAGGAAACGGCACTTCTCAGCCCCCGAATGAGGAAGGACGGCCGTGCCCCCCCACCCCCCTCCCTTCCCCCCGCACACCCCGCTTCGCCGCAGCGCGGTGCGGATCGCACAGACCTGTCCGGGCCCCGAGCGGCCCCGGGGCCGTTCCGCTCCGCACCGCTCCGCTCCGCACCGCCCCTCCGCGGCGCCGCCTCCGTTGCCCTGACACCGCGAGCGGCCCCGGTAGCGGCGGGGCTCCCCGCAGCCCGGCACCGCCTGGCTCCTGCCGAACTCGTGGGTGGGAGCTCCCCCCGGGACACCGGCAGCTGCCTTCTTAAGGTGGGCCGGGGGGAGCGCCCCCCCCCGGAGGGATGCGGGTAAGGATGGGGCAGCCGCTGCAGTGCCCGCGCAGGGTGGGGAGCGGCGGCTGGAGCTGCTCTGACGGCCCCGGGCACCTCCCGGCACGGCACACAGCCCGGTGCTGTTATGGTGGGGTGACCGGGGAAAGCACGGAGGTGGTGGGGACGCGCAGTGCTCCCAGATGCAGTGGGCATTTAGTGCCATCCGAGAGAGCACGCAGCGCCAGCAGCCAAGCCAGGAGGGCCCGTGGCAGAAGCATGAGTGGCTGATTTGGGGACTCCACGTGGAGTGGGCAGTTTGGCCTATCGGGGTCAGACTGAGCAAAGAGAGGACCCTGGAGCAGCGCAGGTTGGAGGAGGAGTCCTTATATCCCATCCCCTCACCAGTTCCTGGGCACACACAGACATCCCCGACACATCCCCTCACCTGGCAGGCTTAGCAGGAGCACATCCAGCATAGAGGATGGGAGCCCAGAGAGGTGAGAGCCTGAGAACAAGGTGACCACCATGAGAAATGGAGCTGAGGGAGAGAGCATCCATGGGATGCACATCCCTGCTGCTCCAACAGCCTCTCCCAGAGGAGACGCATCCTCTGCTATCCATTCCTACCACAGATCCTCCCACCACCCCGTGGCACTTCAAGGCCAGGGACCAGCCCGGTGCCCAGCACCCCACACAGCCACACTCCCTACATGCAGGCACCGCTGGCGGCTCCCGGTGCTCTGCTCACCCAGGGATGGCATATTGCCCTGCAGGCAGGAGCTGAGCAGCACCCAGCACAGGGCTCAACCCAAGGGCGGCAGCCGTAGCTGTGCTGGGACCACCACAGGCATCAGCTCCAACTCACTCTCCAGCAGCCGCTGGGGCTGTCGGCTTTATTTAGAGCTTCACATAAACAAACAGCAAAGATAGCTGAAGTGTCTTGGCACCATCAATCTGCGCACTGCTCAGCCCGGGTGCGTTCTGTGCATTCTCATTCCTGGTGCCACAAGCCTCCCCCTCGGCCCTGCCAGTACAGCTACACCCGTGCATTACATCCAGCTTTACTCGCTCTGGAGGTGGGACAGCACCTGGGATGGCTGTGCTGCACCCCAGGACCCTCAGAGCAGCTCCAACCACCGCTGTTCCAAGGGAGCTCCCACAGGCCCAGCATGGCCATTGCCTCATTTCCCCTTTCCACATCTGGTGAGCACGTGAGCCAGCAGCAGGGTTTGGCTTTTGGCCTCTTGCACAGGCAGCGTGGTGATAAAGCAGCTCTTTGCACGGGGAAAGGGACCCGGGATCAGTTATGGTTTGGTCTGCAGCACCTCGGATCCCATGTCTGGGAGCAGCACCAGCAGAGCAAGGCAAGGCGTTGGTGGGACGCAGCCCTGCCTCCAACCCCGGCCCTATTGAAGCAGCAGCACAGCTCTCATGGGCCCGTCTGCCTGCAGCCTGTCTGGGCTGTTCTCCCGCTCAGCGCCGAAGGTTCAGACAAACCCATGAGCGCGGAGCACAAACAGCCCCGTGCGCAATCAGAGCGCTCGGGAAGGAAAGTCGGAGCTTAAAAAAGCTCTGCGAGAGGAGGCACCGCGGCACAGCAGATGGTGCGGCGCGAGCTTCCCGGGAAGAGCTGCTCCTGCTCTATGTTAGGGAGCATATGGGCAGTATGAGCTGCCTCCCTGCTGCCTGCAGCCCTGCGCCGGAATACGGGGTTTGGAGAAGCCGGCCTGGGGAGCAGCCCCTGTGCTGGAGGCAGAGAAATGGGAGCGCGGTGCTTTGGAGGTGTGATGCCATCACAAGCGGTGCCCTGGGCGTGTGAGCAGGAGGCTCTGCGGCGCCGTTGCTGCACCCGTGGCGCCTCCGTGCTCCGGAGCACAGCCCCTACTCCGGGCTCACACTGCCAGATCCCAGCCCCTGTGAGATGCTGCCGGGGCTAAGGAAGGGCTTGGGATCATTCTCAACCCCTTTTCATAGCTTTGAAGCAACAGCTTCCTCAAGTGGGGTCGAGGTGAGCCACAGCTGGAGCAGCAGCATCACCTTGCAGGGAGGATCAAGCAAATCTCCATATCTGAGCCCAACAGCAGCCTCACAGCTGTCCCCAGGCAGCCAACAACCACCAAGAGCACACACAGCACTCAGGTTTGCAGGGATCCACAGAAGCTCAGAGCCACTTGGTTGTATCCTGACCCACAGCCCCACTTTGGGGGCACACATCCTGCAGAGCCCCCCACTGCTCCCCTACCACCCCAAGCTGCGGCTTCAGCCCTCGCAGGGCCCTCAGCTGAGAGAAAAAGCACACAAACATCTCCTTAAGGAGGGATTGCCAATTACACCGCTGATATTTAGGGCTTCCAGCACAACAAATGGAGCTTCAGCTTCATTAGGTACCATGCCAACTTAGCCCAAGACATCCAGTACAGAAGGAGCTTAAATTAGTTTCTCTAATGTTAACTTCTAACAAGCAATATGCCAACGTGGGGATGGGAAGCAGTGACCTTCAGCCCATGTGCACAAAGCAGCATGCAGATGCACCCAAGCTGGACCCCAAAAGCAGCAGACACCAATAGAAGGGCAGTGCAGCCCAGCAAATCCCCACTGATGAGACCAGGATGCATCATACCCACCCACTGCATGTTCTCCCTGCAGCACCCAGCTGGGAAGAGAAATGGTGTGGCACCTGGGAGCCCCTTTATGCCACGTTAATGAGCTGCAGGTGCTTCGTTATGACCCCAGTGCAGCTGTGATGGCCATAGGAAAGCAGGACTGGGTCTGCTGGTTTCCTCCTGCAGAGCCAAGCATGGCTTTGCCTAAAGCAGAGCTTGTGGGGGGGGGGGGGGGGGGGGGGGGGGGGGGCTGCTCATAAGAACTGCTTTGCTTTGTTTATGCTTTTATGGGGTGATTTAGGGCTCTGTTGGGACACTGCGGCTCCTTCCCTGAAGCTTTGCAGTGATGAGTGCGCTCGCTGCTCCCTATCACAGCAGGATAGGGCAGGAGGCAAATTCCTAATCACAGCCCACTCCATTCTGGCACTACTGGAGTGCTCTGCCAGAGCCGGGTGGTGCTCTTGAAGTCCATAAAGAGGTATTTATGGAGCAGTTTAGCTCTGATTGCTTGGTGTGTGGAGGAAGAGGGAGGGATGTTGGTGCTGGGAATGATGCGCTGAGTACAGTTATGGGGTTTATTTGTCCCATGTGGAGCAGCATTGCACCACATCCATGGCTGCAGTGCACGTGGGATGCTCCGGCCCTACAGCAGTGCCCTGTGAGGTGTTGGCATTGGGGTAACTCCACCGGGCTTCCTTAACACAGCCCTAAATATTTCCAAGGGGGAATTCCTACCAGGCTGTGTCACAGCAGGAAAGGTGTTCTACATCCTGCCCTGGCCTGGCAGCCTGCCCTGGGAGAGGAGGGACACGGAGTTTGGGCTGAACTGCTGACACGGTGAGAAAAGCCAACTGCGGGGCCAGGAGCTGGCAGGGCCACGCTGCTGTAAGCACTTGATCACGGTGTGCATGAAGCCCAGGCACGGCAGGGATGTGTCCTGGGGGTTAGGGGAGCCACGGAGTGAACAAAGCCCTGCAACATGCACTGTGCTCCTGGTGGCTGCGTTGCTGTGTGGGTCTGGCCCGGCCCTACGGTGGTGTGGTGCGGTCAGCACAGCGCAGAGCAGGGCAGCAGAGTTATGGAGAGGGATTGGAGATTTTCAAGGCCAGGCTGGATGTGGCTCTGGGCAGCCTGGTCTGGTGGTTGGTGACCCTGCCTGTGGCTGGGGGGTCGAAACGAGATGATCTCTGAGGTTCTTTTCAACCCAGGCCATTCCATGATTCTATGGTTTAGGGGCTCTGTGTGATGCCCTGAGACCTGCGAGCTGAGAGTGGGCGCCAGCGGATGTCTGCAGGGAGGGTGCACGTCTGTGGGGAGCCCATTCCGTGCGTGCACTGCATGTGTGTTGCATCTGCACCGCACGTGCATGCGTTTGCACATGTGTGCGTGCACATGCATGGCACAGGGCTGTGGACACGGGGTCCCAGCTGTGCCCGGTGCCACTGAGCCCACACCTCCTGGGGAGCAGCGCGGTGCCATGGCACACCGAGGGCACGGCCGGAGCCCGGGGCTGAGCGCTTACCCTGCGATGTGCAGAGCATGCAGTTCAATCACGGGGAGCGCAGCTCAATCGTGTATGGCACAGATGGAACGCTCCAGCAATCATTGCACGGCGGCCCTTTAGCAGCGGCTCTGACCGCCAGCATTAATGATATCCACCCAATTAGCTGCCGAGCGCTCCGCATTGCCCGAAGGATTAACGAATAAAATCATCATCCCGGGGCGTAAGCGCTTAACGCCGTTAATTAAACACCGAGCGGAGCCAACCCAAACACCCGACCCGTCCCAGCAGCGCGGTGCTGGCAGCCAATGGGGCGTGGGGTGCTGCCATGCCCAAAGCAGTGGCTCTGCTGCACCCATCCCGTGGCCGGGGCTCCCCTCGCTCCTGGAAGCAGGAGATGTTTACGGGGAATTTGCCTGGCTCGGGGCTACGTTATTTTTACACGTTGCCATAGTGACCGCTACCGTTATCAAATTAAGGCTGAGCCCTGTGTTAGAAACGGATCTGTCAGATGCCATCGTTTACAGACCGCGCTGTTTCCCCGCCGTGCCGCCCGCCCCGTGGCCCAAGCCCCCCTGCGAGGCCCCATCCTGCCCTATGGGGTGCACCCCAGGGCACCCCGCTGCGCTCACCGCTGGCACCGCACGGCCCCTCTGCACTGCCAGCACCGCAGGCGCATCCACCACGGCCAGGCTGCTCCTGCCTGCTGCGCTCTGCTGCCTCTCTAAATATTTTTTCCTTTCCTTTACACTTCTCCTAAGAGGGGCACTTGTGCCGGGCTCGGGGCGCTGCCAGCATTGGGTTGAAGCCAAGTGCAGCTGAGCTTTAAGGTCGCTCCGTGCTGTTGGAGATGGGGTTCCTGTAGCATCCCGCCCAGCCCCACAGCACCCCCCCCCCACCTCCAGCAGCTCGTTTTCTACGTAAAACCCCTTTGCAGCAGCACGTCCTCTGGAGCTGAGCCCTTGTGCACGCAGCTCTTTAGGGCAGGATGCACACAGGGAGCTGTGCCACCTGCAGCTGACCCCACGGGAGGAGCATGGGGTGCCCCCGGTGTCACCAGGACCCCCCTGCCCGCCCCACTGCCCCCATGGGTGCTGATCCCGGGCAGGGCAGCAGCGCCGGCTCTGATGGCCGCCGTCCCCAGGCAATGTCCCATCAAACACCAAGAGCACAAAGCGAGCCTTTCTTCAGCACTAAATGTTCCTGTTCGTCCCACAGCCCTGGAAATCCTCGTGTAATCCTTGCCAGCACCGTGGCCTCAATGACATCCCCCCAGCGGAGCACCGCCAAGGCTAAATGAGCGCTGGGTGTAAAGGATTTCCTTTTAAATGTGTTTGACAGCTTTCGTTTTCTCTCTCTGTCCCCTAACGCCCATGGCAGGGAGGATGGGGAATGGTCAGAATGGCCATCTCCAATCTGCCCCCCAACGGCAACGATGTCACAGCAATGGGAACAGGTAGGGCTGGGTGGTTCCCAGCACAGCTCCTCTCAGGCACCAGAGAATCCACGTGGGTGAACAGCATCCAAGAGCCCAGCTTGGGGGTCCCATGGATGTCCCCAGGCATGGCACTGAGCTGAGGACCCCAAGCACCCAGCAGGGTCCCCTGCCCCCATAGTGAGGGATACAGAAGGTCCCACCGTGTCCCAGTACAGCCCCATTCCTGTGGGATGACGGTGCTTCATAATGCACCGTGTCCAGGCTGAGCTTAAAGGGCTGGAAGAATACCTGGAGAGAGCCGAGGCCTCTCCACATCAGGAAACGGGGGGGGGGGGAAGGACAAAGCTGGCAGTGAGGCTGCAGCACTGAGGCAGTTCCTATGACAACCCCAAATCCCAGCCCTGTTTATCCCCTTTAATAAAAATCCACAATAAGCATGAAACCGAGGAATAAGGGTTCAATAAGAAAGACACCAAATAAATCAGAACAGCACAAACCGTGTCACTGCTTCGCTCCTTGCTTTCCGAATAAAATGCTGCCCTGATAAATTGAGGGCTGTTGGGTTTGGAGTTGCTCTGTCCCCTGAGATGGCAGCACAGAGCCCGGCCGGTGCCTGGGGATATGCACTGGCATCACATGAGCTCCGAGGGCTTCTCCTCATTGGTGTCCTGGCGTGGCATCTCTGTGGCACCACCTGGTCCCCGAGGCATTGGGGGCCCAAACGGCATCGCAGGGCCCCCATGGCATTATAGCATCCCCACGGCATCACCTGGTCCCCACAGCGTAGTGGGGCATCATCAGGACTCAATGTCATTGTGGGGTCCCTGTGGGGTTCCCTGTGGCTTTGGATACTCTTTGTCCCCTGGCCATTTTCCTGTAGGCTTTGTGGCCGCTGCAGTCTCTTGGCAGCAAGGACAGGGACGGGGTCAGAGCAGGAGCATCTCAGACAGAGGCAGCCCCGAGGCACTGCCCATCCCTGCAGGAGGCACAGCCAGCGCCGGACTCTGCTTTTCACACATTTATCCCCGTCCTCTTCCCTTCCCCCCCGATCAGCCCTGGCTCCAGCACAGGCTCAGCTTTGTCCTGTTTCCTTGCAAGCGCTGCCAGCCCCCCTGCCCCCCAGGGATGAGCAGAGCCTCTCCTTGCCCTGGCACCCAGTGTGGACACCGTGGAGCCAAAGCAGGAGCGACCCAGCGGTGCCCCCATCCAGCCATCCCCGTGTGTTAGCTGAGACCTCAGTCTTCCTCACTGCTTTTTAACCACTCCTCCCCCCCTTGCCGCTGAACCGGCCTCGTCCATCACTCGCTCCCCCTGGACTAATCCCTCACTGTCACCACGCGCGTTCTGCTGGAGCCTGGCGCTCCCCGCTGCTTTCCCCACAGCCACTCCTCCCACGCCAGCTCCTGGCGCAGCCCCTGCAGCCTCAGAGCTGTTTCCCAGCTCTCGGGGCCAGCAGCGGAGCGGACATCCTTGGGGGCACAGCTTGGATCCCACCGCCACCCCCGTTCTCAGTGCGTGGACCCCCAGTGCACCCCGAGGCGCTGCCCGGTGCGCTCCTACCTTTGTGTCCACGCTCGGGTTCTTGTTTGTGCTTTCACTGCCGGCACACCCCGGGCTGATGGCTTAAAGGATTTTCCTTTAATAACCACCAAATCCCTCTCCTGGGCCGTAAGCTGCAGACCTGGGCCTTTCCTAGGTGCACAGCGCTCCACCGTGCCTTGCTCCTCGCTGCTTTGCATATGCTTGCATCAAACTGGATTTCCCCCCCTCCTGGCCCAGCCCAGAGCTTCAAAAGTGCTGAATGCCCTCGAATCTCATTTCCCCTTGTCTGCGAGGTCTGTCCCTGGTTTTGGTCCTCCCAAGCACGGGGCCGGGCACCCTCTGCCCTTGGTTGTGGCAGCCCCTGCTTCACCATCAGCTCTGCTGAGCCGCAGAGCTCCCAGCTCCGGAGCTCCGTCCCAGTTCCCGGTGCCCCCTGGCATTGGGCAGAGGGGGACAGGCATTGGGCTCCTCACAAACACCCGGCACCGTGCGTAGGGCGCTGGGTGCTGCATGCCTCCGAGCCGTTCCCCGGGGAGAATAACCCCGAAACCATCCCCATGAGCCGTCCCCTGGTGCAGGGGATGCTGCTTCAGCCATGCAAATGAATTTCACAAGTGCCTTTCCTCCCCTTGCAGCAATTTGCCCCTTGATACGATCTCTGTGTCCCCATACAGTTCCCCTGCGTGCACACATGCAGATATCTTATACTGTCCTCTTTCACTTCTCTTTTTTTTTATTTCACAGAAAAGCAGATAAAATAGTTGAAAGCTGATAAGTGCATACAGCTTTCAAGGTCAGAGGCAGCTGCAATGACTGCTCTGCAGGAAAAGTGCCTATGACACAGCTCCCTGCCTCCACCTCGCTCTGTCCTCCTCCCAGCGTGTGGCCACAGGATGTGGGTTGCGAAGGACTGAGAGAAGGAAGGAGTGGGCTGGGGATGAGCGTGGCAGACGCCGGGGCTGCAGGACCAGGGAGCTCAGCCTGACCCTCACCAACCATCCAGGTGGGTCAGGGCAAAGCTGGGGTTCTGTTCCGTTTAATCACAGCCCTGCTTGGTGGGAGCTGCAGGGGGGCTCAGCACGAAGCCGGCAGCAGCACGGTGTGATCAAGCACAAGGCTGTGCTGGCCACACATCTCCAGGGCCCTGCAGCAACTGCAGCATCATTCTGGCTCCGAACGCAGCAGGCCCAGGTGGCACGGCTGTTTGCTGGCTTTAATGACGATGAGTTTGGTGTGGTGATGGGATGATACAAATTAAGGATCTGCTGAGCTGGGGAAGCTCTGGTTGCCCGTGCTGGTGAAGACATTCATGAAGTCCTCCTGGAGCCAACGGCACCACACAGCTTGCAGAAGGCAGAGGTGCTCAGCTCGCTGCCCTGATCCTGCACCCTGGGGAGCTGCTGGCTCCTGGAGAGGCTCTGCTGAGCCTGAGCTGAGCCTGCCTGGCATGGCCACCGAGACAGGAAGGAGAGCTTTTGAGATCCTCGTGCCAATCTTGGCCGGCTCCAAGCAGCTCCACTTCTTCTTTCTGGTGTCCCACAGAAAGTCTCTGCTTCCTGCCTCAGTGATGTGTCAGGGCCAGCTCATTTAGCAGCCCCCCTGATGCTGGCATACTCGGAGCGTTCAGCACCAGGGCTCCCGCTGGGCCATCGTGCTGCAGGCAGGGGCTGCAGGTCAGCGTAGTGGATGTCCTTGTCCACCTCGCCGCTTTGCTGTAAGAATGCAGAAAACCTTGCCAAAATCACCCCTGCGTGGCAGCTTCCACGCAGAGTGCATGGACTGCTGGACGCTCACCCACCACCACCCTGGCCCTGTGGCTGCTGCATCCCTGGGGCTTCTGGGCAAAGGTGCCAGTGCCAAGCAGCACACCTGCATCAGGGCATCACTCTGCCCCATATCCACACCCTGCTCATACCTGGTGGGGCAGCTTTGGGTTCTCTACATCCTGGAGTTCACTGCTGGAGGAAAGGACAGCTGTTAGAGCAAGGACGAGGCAGCTGAGCTCCCCACCACACCCACAGCAAACATCACCCAGGCCCAGAGCAAAACAGTGTGGTATTTTCCCTAAATTGCAGCTAAGTGAGGCAGCCTGCTCACCTCGCAGTGCAGAGGGAAAAGGCAGGTGTACCAACCTGGGGGTCCCAGGGCTCCCTGCACAGCCTGGGACAGGGAAGGGCGAGCAGCTGCCCGTGGTCACCTCAGCCACGTGCTGGCTCTGCTCCCCTCCCCTCTTCTTCCTGCGGTACAAGCAGAAGGCAAGGACGAAGATGAGGAGGATGAAGCAGAGCACAGCAGCTGCAACCTCCATGCTGGGGAACGGAGAGGTCTCTGTGGGGACACAAAGCAGGGAGAAGGTGGTGGGCACAGTGCCGTGTGGGTCAGGCTGTGGGCAGGGCTGGGGCTGAGCCGGGGCAGCCACGATGGGTCATACCAGGATGGAAGCCCACTCACCATACACTGACACCTCCGTGCCCTGACCACGGCCAAAAAACTCATCACCCAAGGTATTTTTGCGAAACTTCACGCAGTAATAAGTGCCGGCGTCCTCGGGATGGATGTCCTCAATGTGGATGGTGAAGTCTGTGTTGGACTCATTCACCGCCCTCGTCGCACGGTATGAGGAGCCTTTCTGATCATACACAGTCTGATTGCTGCTGCCCCAGCCCTTCAGCCACTTCACAGGGCCGAGGGGACCCGATTCAGTCACCATGCAGGTCAGGGTCAGCGTCTGCCCCACGGTCACCCACACCCATTTCTCGGGCTGCTGCACCTCGAAGCTCCATCCCACCTGGGCACCTGCATGTGGGGACAGCAACAGCACAGCAGGGTCTGAGCTCAGCAAGGAGGGGACAGCTTGCTTTGTTCCTCCTGCCCAGCACAGGCAGAGCACCCACAGCTCACTCAGTGCCTCAGCTGAGAAGTAGAGCTGGGCGTGGGGGAGAAAATGGCACTCGAAGGGAGTGGTGTAAGCCAGCTTCAAAATGAGCATGGGGAGAGACTTCAACTCCCGTCGTGCTCCTTATGCCTGGCACTAGAGCCAATGGGGGGTGAATCCAGGCATGAAAAAGCCCTCCGCTCCCTCCAGCATGGCCTTCCCTCAGCGCTGCTAAATGTCTTCAACAGGATCCCAGCTCCTGCTCTCAGCCCCTCCTGCCCAAAGCCTGTGGATGTGGCTTCCTCAGGGCAATGAAGCGCAGCACACCAGACCCCGCACATCCCTCACTCTGGGCACACACCCGAGGCCAAGTGCCACATCCCAGCACTGGGGGAAATGGCCCAGAAGCTCTGGAACGGGAGGTGGTTATCCGGACACCCTGCAGTCCTTCATCCCAAGCAGCCCCACACAAGCCCAGAATATCAGAAGAGAAAAGCCCCCATCCAGGGTTTATTTTTGCAGGCATGCAGATAGCAGAGACCCAGTCATGGCCGCGCCAACCCCTCCCAGCCAGCAGGAACAGGTACTGGGAGAGCTGACCACAGCTTCTGCTGCTGTGCTGCCCCGTACTCACCCCACAGCCATGCCAGGAAGAGGCTGAGCTGCCCGACCAGGAGCCGAGCCAGTAGCACAGCACGGAGCTCAGCCATCGGCGCTGCCAAAAGTTTGGGCTCTGACTCCAGAAGGAAAATGAGAAGCTGCACAGGAAATGGAGGCGAGCAGCGCGTGCTGTTAACACTTTTGGTGCCTGCTCAGGGCAGCTGGTAGGACCCTGAGCCAGCAGGGAGCTCAGCGGGTCTTAAACCTCAAAGTGCATCCCAGGTTGGTGCACCCTGAGCTCACCCCAACCCCTGCACACAGCTTAGGGCTGGAGGGGCTGCAGTGGCCGCAGGGCAGGAGAGCAGTTCTGACCTTGGTCTCAGCAAGACAGCAGCAGGGGGGCTCTGTGGAAGCCCTGCACCAGTGGCACAGCAGCCTCCCGTGCTTGAAGTGCATGCCAGTTTGGAGCCAATCTCCCCAGCTGCCCCATGTTGGTGGCTGTGGCAGTGTCACTCATTCACGGGTGGAGTGGGACCAGCACTGCTGACAAGGAACACTCATCAAAACAAGATGCCGCAAACACCATCGGCACCTTCTGGGATTGCACAGGGCTGCTGAGAGGAGTTTGGTCAGTGGAAAAACCAAAACCCCTTCCTTCCCATTTCAGCAGGAAGAAAGCCTGGGGCCCCACCACTCTGAGCCACACTGAGCCACAGCAGCAGGTAGTAGAACATAGCACTCAACATGACCCTAGTACTGAAGGCGATGGCTCTAACCTGCCTGGTGCTACTCCTGCTCCAGAATGCCCCAGGTGAGTGTGTGGTCCTGCACAGCTGCAGCCTTCCCCAGGATGCACTCTCCGTTGCTGCTGCAAGGCAACCCTTCTTCGAGCCCAAAGATATTTGGGGTTATTCTCTCCCATATTCCAGCTTGCTTTTATCCCCAGCCAAGCACTCTTCTTTATGTCCAACGTCCAACTACCTGTTGTCTTTGTGCCACGGTGCAGCATCACAGTGCCAGCTGCCATGGGCAGTGAGGGATGGGAACATCTCTCTGACTCCCACTCTGGGGTCTAGCAAGGCCCTGTGCTGCACCCTGGCTCTAGAGCCTCTTGCCAGCCCCAGACTTTCCTGTCACTGTCCCCAGGTGTGGGTGCCCAGATGTATCCGGACTTCAAACTGCAGCAGCCCCAGAGCTCGGTGGTGGTGATCAAAGGCGACACGCTGACCCTGAACTGCACATTGTCTGGATCGGGTCCTGTTGGTGCTGTGAAGTGGGTGAAAGGCTCAGGCAGCGACAATCAGACCGTTTATGAACAGAAAGGCTCCTTCCCACGTGTGATGAGAGCAGTCAGTGCACCCAGCAACGACTTCACCATCCGCATCAGCAATGTCAGTCTGGAGGACGCCGGCACCTATTACTGCGTGAAGTTTCGCAAAGGCATTGTTGATGATGTGGTGTTTAGGAAGGGTGGGGGCACGGAGGTGTCAGTGCACGGTGAGTGGGCTCCCAGCCTGTCGTGGTGGGCTCTCCTCTGGGGCTGGGAGGGGCAGGACACCTCCTGATGGGCCAATGCTTCTCCCACAGCCAGACCCTCTGTGCCAGTCGTGTCGGGGCCGAGTCACCGAGCGGTGCCGGGGCAGTCGGTGCCCTTCACCTGCAGTGCCAAAGAATTCTCCCCCCGTGACATCAAGGTGAAATGGCTCAAGAACAGCACTCTAGTTCGGGCTGAGCCGCCCCACATCACCCCAGAGCTGTCAAATTCCTCCTACCGCATGTCCAGCACCGTGCAGGTGAAGCTGAGCGAGGACGACGTCCGCTCGGAGCTCACCTGCAAGGTGCAGCACCGCACGTTGGCAGCCCCGCTGAGGAAGACGTACGCGCTGCACCAGGCCCTGCGAGGTGAGGCTCACAGCCCCGGGGCCCGGGCAGGGCTGAGCCGTGGGTCGGGGACGTCGGCTGCAGGCGCTGCTTCTCTTCCCAGTTCCCCCCAGCGTGTCTGTGGTCGCCGCGCCGTCGGGCGCCGTGGAGGTGAACAAGACGGTGAACTTCACCTGCCGCGTGCAGGGCTTCTACCCGGGAGCTGTGACCGTCAGCTGGCTGGAGAACGGGACGGTGATGAACGCGGGGAGCAGCACGCAGCCAACAGAGACCTCCCGGGGCTTGTTTGAGCTGAACGACACGGTGACGGTGCAGGCGGGGGAGGAGAAGAGTGGCTCCAGGTTCACCTGCCTGGTGGTGCACGAGGACCAGGAGCCCATCTCCGGCACGGGCATCCTGCGGGTCACTGCTCCAGCCCTAGGGGAAAACAATGAAGGCCTCATCGGAGACAGCAGTGAGTGAGGGCTGCAGGGTGTATGTGGGGAGGGGTGGGAGGTCACCCCCTGGGACAAGCTCGGAGTCCCACCAGAACGTGGGTTGAGGTCTTTGTACTGGGGGATGCTGCTCGATGTCCCCTTCAGCGCATGCAGCGTCACCACACTGACCCTGGGGCTTTCAGGTCCATAGTGGCGTTTCTCACACGGGCATCCTGCGGGTCACTGCTCCAGCCCAGTGGGGACCCAGAGGTAGCTCCACCAAAGACAACAGTGCATGAGAGCTGCAGGGCGAGCTGGGCAGAGCTTGGGGGTCTGCGGGCTGCGCACCCCATCCCCCACACTCATGTACCTGTATCCACACAGGTGACATTCTCCTGTCCAGCCCCGGCTTATGGCTCGGCCTGCTGCTGGATAAGGCGCTCCTCGCCGTCATCCTCTTCTTCCTCTTCAAGCGCATCCTGCCCTGAGGAGCGCCGGGCGGAGCTGCTGCCGGGACGGGAGCGGCCTCCGAGAGCGCCTCAGAGCCCCGCGCCCACAGAGCCGCTCACACCGCACCGCAGCGCTCGGGATGGGCCCGGCCTGCGCCATCACGCTCCCCGCTGCTTCGCTTCCCGACTTTTGAAGACCAAATCGATGCGAAATCTTCAACTCCACACAAACTCGTGCCAAAATCTTCACTTCAATACAACATTTTGCCGAACTCGGCCTCGCGGTGCTTTCCTACGGGGACGTCGGGGCGGGGGGACCCTTCGAGAGGCGCGACGCAGCCCAGGGCCGCATCCCGCCGGGCCGCAGGGGGGCGCTGTTGGGCGGGCAGAGCGGGCGGGGGTCGCGTTTCCCACCCGGAGCGGTTTCCGGTGCGCACCGCGGCGGGGCGGGGCGGGCGGGCTGACCCGGAGCGTTTTGCGCGCTGCACAGCGGCAAGATGGCGGACCGGGAGGAGGCGCTGAGGGAGTTCGTTGCCGTGACGGGTGCTGAGGAGGAGCGAGCGCGGTTCTTCCTCGAGTCCGCCGGTTGGGACCTCCAGGTAGCGCCGTTCCGGCCCGGCTGTGGGCGGGGCTGCGGCTGAGGCCGCGGCTGAGGCCGGGCGGTGCGGGGCTCAGGCCTCGGCCCGCCGCCCCCTCGGCCCTCAGCGGCTCACCGGGGCCGGTTCTGCTGTTTTCACGGGTCCGGACCTCGATTTGGATCCGCTTATCTCGTTGACTCGAGCATAGCCAACTCATTAATAGAGGGAGGGTTTCGTTGAGGTTCGCGGTGACCCCCAGAGCTCTGGGGGCTGTTCCTGTAGCGTAACCCCTTAGAAATGAGGGCCTCGGGTCGGGAAGGAAACGCATACAGTGGTAATGTCCTCACACAGCAAACCCAAACAGCACAGCTGGCAGCGTCCTGTCTTTGCCAGGAGATCCAAAGGGGAAAAGCCCATAAAATGGCTGCAGTCAGTGTGTCTCAAGAATTCCAGCGTGACAAAACCTCCAGTTATGTTATTAGTGTATGTGTGTGTTTGATCTGTTGCTCTGGAATGTTTGCTCTCATCCTGAAACACTGCTGGGTTTTCCATTTCAGATTGCCCTTGCCAGTTTCTACGAGGATGGGGGTGATGAGGACATTCTGACTCTCCCCCAGCCGACACCCAGCTCTGTATCCAGAGGCACTGCAGCCAGGTGAGGAGGGAGCTTCAGTTCAGGCTGGTTTGTTTAGCAAGGGGTTGTAAATCTCACCGTGAAAGCAAATTACATTAAAAAAAACCCACTGTATTTTATTTAAAGCATTGGTGTTTGATAGTTTTCAGAATAAATAGTTGAGCTTTTAGAACTACTTCACCTCGTGCGGCTCTTTAGGAGCTGTGAAAACAACAACACTTCCATATCTCAAGCATGGGCCTTATTGCACAACTGGTCCAATGATCAATGGAATGACTTGCTTCATTGCTCAGGAAAAACTGGATTTGTGTTCTGAGGTTAGAAGGCAATCGCATGGTCAGTGACACTTGTTTAAGCAGGCTGTATCCCCGTAGGAAAAGCGTTCTCTGATTTTTCTGTTGCACCTTGCTTGATAAGCATTTTACAAGGAAAGTTAATTGGGCCTTACCAGGTCCCTGTGCAGTAAGGAAACGTTATCCAGTTTTGAAGAGGAGTTACTGACTGTACTGCAAAGGTGAAGTGCTCTTGTTTCAGACTTTGAAATAAATTTCATATTGCAATGGAATTGGATTTCAGTTTGAATCATAGGTAAACAAGAGTGTTCTTGGAGGCTTAACTTTACTGGGGTCCGGAAGAGAAGCTGGTATTTGGGAATCACTAATCCTTTAAAGAGGCAACAAAATTCAGTACGTGAGCAGGGAAGATGACTGAGGAATTAACTCTTCTGCTGGGCCTGCAGTGAGTTGTTTTGTGTTGATGTGATTGGCACAGAGGTTCAAGAACATTATTCACTGCTCAGTTACACCACTGCTGACCTGTGATTTTCTGGAGCAATGAGTCAGACCCTAAAAGTAGAACAGAGTCAACCTAACGTGCTGTGCTCAGGAGCTTTTGCTCGTGTGGTTGAAGTGTGTCGTGAGGCTGATGTACTGTGATCAACTTTTGCAGTGACCATCGAGTAACATCATTTAGAGACCTTGTCCATGCACAGGAGGATGATGATGAAGAAGAAGAGGGACAGCGGTGAGTTTTCAGTTAGACTTAAAACCTGTGTTTTATCCCTGCCGTTCTGTGGTAGCTTGCTGCTTGTGTACAGAGATATATATATTTCTTTTTTTAAAACAGATTTAAGTAGATATGCAATTCCCGTACTGAAAGATCTTAGGTCAACTGTAAGCAGTTAAATACTCTTCAGGTTTACAAGCAAGGTAAATTGAATGGAACTGATGCAACTTAAGGTTGCTCAGTGTAGGTAGGCCACCTGGTCCTCTGCAGTCAGCTGTGAGCTTGCTCTGGATGTGTTACAAGCCAGCTGGAAGCTAATAAGCTCAGTCTTCCACAAGTGCTTCATTGCACTTCACTGACAGTGCATTCATTGCTTCCCACTTAGTTCTGTTGTGTGTGGTGATCTTTTAGTGCAGAATTATGTTTGCCTTTCCTCAAAATGCTAGTTATTTCCTCAGTAAGTAACAACCTGTTGCTAGATCCTGGTATAACTGTGCTGGATCCTGTCACATGCATCTCCTGTGGTCTGGTCCTACACAGAAGTGGTGTGTTTTCTTTCTAGGTTTTATGCTGGTGGCTCAGAGAGAAGTGGACAACAGATTGTTGGTCCTCCAAGGAAGAAGAGTCCCAATGAGCTGGTGGAGGATCTGTTCAAAGGAGCAAAGGAGCACGGTGCAGTGGCAGTTGATCGGACAGCCAAAAGCAGTGGCGAGAGTAGCAAGCCTAAAGTGAGGAGTGATGAGTTCTTCCTTCTTTTCTCTCCTTCTCTGTTGGAGTTATCTGTATGTGGCTCCCACTGGGACAGCTTTTTGGTCCTGTGGGGTACCAAAACTATCTTAAAGGAACATCTGAGTCTGGACTCCTCTATTAGTGCAGCTCTATTTTACGTGTCACGGTGGCAAGAAAAGCTGCTTTGTGCCATATTTATTAACTTGTCCAAGCTGGTCAATGTGCCTGAGGGGCAGCAAATGTTGCTGATGTTTGAAGTCCTCTGCTTTCCCTCAGAATGATGTTGGGGAATGGGAATCATGCTGTCCTGGCTATGTGTCATGCTGTAATCTCTTTGCCTGCCTCTTCTGCAGCCTTTTGCAGGGGGAGGATATCGCCTTGGAGCTACTCCAGAGGAAGAGTCTGCCTATGTGGCAGGAGAGAGGAGACACAACTCTGTTCAGGATGTGAGTTTCTTTCTGTTGTTCTATAGTGGTCACCTGGGGGATTTCTCTGCTACAAGTAAAAGCTTGTGAGTCAGGCAATTACAAAGCTTGATAGAAATTCAGGAGGGTGGAAATATGATAAATTCTGCTTCTTGTGGGATTTGTGATTGGAGGAAAAAGAAAAGTACATGCCTGGGTCTTATGCAGTAGTTTTTCCAATGAACATTAATTACCTGAGTATTCTGTAGAAGCACAGGAATCTTTTCTCAGCCTCTGTAGTATGAATATACTGATCGTAAAAAAGTGCAAAGAGCTCTGGGTGATAAGGCTTTAACTGTTGAAGAGATGCAGAACTAACAGCATCAGTGCAAGGACCCCTTTTGATTTGTGAGCGAATATCCATCTAGGCCTTGATGGGAGCTTAGTTTAGGCTCCTTGTCTAACCCTTGGCTTTTCAACAGCATTTATCAGAAAGGGGTCTGCGTTGTTATCATCTAGGAATGGATGAATGATCATTACATACCAGTGCTTGTTTTTTTTCTCACCACTGACTGTATCAACCCAGTGGAACATTGTTGGGATGTTTTCTGCTGCTTGAAACTCCTCTGCCAGTCAGCAACTTTTCATTTTGCATCTGGTTGCTCTTGCTGAGGTGTTTTAGTGAGACTGATTGTTGTCTGGGGTCTCCTGCAGGTGCATGTTGTACTGAAGCTCTGGAAGACTGGATTCAGTCTGGACAGTGGAGAACTGAGAAGCTACCAGGATCCATCCAATGCCCAATTTCTTGATGATATCCGCCGAGGGTATGTAGCAAGAGGGGAGTGAAAGAAAAGCTATTTTCTGAAACGCAGGTGTTTGTGGTATCCAGGATCATGAGTCTATGATACGCTTTACCTGAGGGCTAAATTCTCAATATGAAAACTTTGGGAAGGCAGACTTGAAGATTTACTTTAGACTAATGGGCAGTTGCCTTGGTTTTTATAGGATCTTGATGTTTCAAAGTGAACAGACAGACTTTTGTATTGGGGCTGAGGGTTTGCAATGCATCATGTCATTTCAGGCGAGGGCCAGGGAAGAGTAACCTTGAGCTTGTGCCTGTCAGTGGGGAGGTGCACACCTTCCTTGTTTGTTAGAGAGTGCATGAAATTCCAAAGGCTTTTGGCTGCACCAGATCCTGTAGCTGCCACTTTCTTTGCACTCTTCTTACTTCTTCAGGCAGATTCCTTCAGACACTCTCTTTGCAGGGAAGTCCCAGCAGAGCTGCGCAGGTTAGCACGAGGCGGGCAAGTGAACCTGGATATGGAGGATCACCGTGATGAGGAGTATGTGAAACCTAAAAGTGTCTTCAAAGCTTTTACTGGAGAAGGACAGAAGCTGGGCAGGTGAGAAAGCAGAAGCGCTGCTTTGCTGTGTGTGTGATTGAGAGTCAATTAAGAGGTTTGTGGGATGAGCTTATTGATTCATCTTTCTGAAGAGAAGGTACTCAGTGCCTGTGATATGTGAGGTGTTGCTATAGGAGAGGAAATGAGGCTCATTGATGTGTACCGTGGGCTCCTTGCCTTAGTGGCAAGGGGCAAATCTCCAGTTTGGAACCACTGTGATGTGTCACATAGAAGCAGTATCTCCTGATTGTATTACTGCTGTTTCTGTGGGGTTATGAAGAATCAAGGTGTGGTGCTCTTTGAGGTGATGGTATGGGTGAAGCTACAGATGAGTGCCCACTGCTTTGCCACCTTGCTAGCTGATTCCTAAATTTCCATTCCCAACTTGCATTGGCATCTATTGATTGGAAACCTCCTTAGCTGGGCCCAGTAGGTGATAAGCTCGCAGTCTGACTCCTGGCACACTGCTGTCAGGGGAGTAGTTTGGTTTTTAACAGCTTTTTTGTATCTTCTGTTCTCAGCACCGCCCCTCAGGTGTTGAGCACCAGCTCCCCAGCCCAGCAGGCAGAGAATGAAGCCAAAGCCAGTTCTGCCATCGCTATCGATGAGTCGGAGCCCGTCACCAACATCCAGATCCGGCTTGCTGATGGTGGGCGACTGGTCCAGAAATTTAATCACAATCACAGGTACAAGGACAACAGGAAACATGGGTTACTAACTGGGAAGGCCTGAATGACACTGCACATTGTGCTCAGATGGAGCAGGTGGTGAAATCCTGGCTAGCCTACTAAAGGAAGCCCTGGGGATCCTTCTGTACAGATGAATAGCATTAAAACTGTGGGGTTTTAAGGCAGATGTTTCCTGTTGGATAACAGGGTTTCTTTCCAAATAGCGGTGGATAGTATCTGGTGATACTGCACCTTGGTTCTTTAACACATGATAGTTGCAAAGGGTTTTTTAATAGGTATTTAGGAATTGGTGCAGTTATTCTCTCAATTCAGACTTTTCAGCTGGGTTATTCCCTGTCTACTGAATGTAGCACCGAGGGGTGCTCTTAAACAATTTGGTTCCCTCAGACAAACAAAGCTGGCTTACGTGCCCTTCTGCTTCATTAGAGTTCTGTTCTTCTCGCTTCCCTAATCTTGGAGAGAGTGCCTGTTTGTCCATCCTTGTTCCTCCAGTTCCTGTAAAAGATAGAGCGTGTTCCAAAAAGTTACAAAAACAATCCTTTGGGATCAGGTGCAGGAGATAGAGCTGGTGTCACTGCTGTGACTGCCCTTGGAAGCTGAGATCATCTGGGTTACGCTGTGTGATGAGAGCAGTTGCTTACAGCAGTTGGTGTTGAGCAATTTATTAATCTGTTCATCTTGAAGGGCCCAGAACCCTTCAGGTTCAAATAGTCGCTTACACCACAGAAGTTGAGCAATGTCAAAGAACGTTTAGGTGAAATTCTTTAACCTGGAAAGTAGCTTATTTCGCTAAACTTTATTTTGCCTATGGAGAAGCATCTTTAATCATAGGATTGTCTGGCTGCAGCTGACATTGTTACCTGAAAAACAAGTACAGTGAGTGCAGGGTTGCACACTCTGGGAAGGGTGAATTTAAGCTTTTGTTGTTCAATAACAGAATAACCTTTGTGTGTTTGATCCCTTTGGACAGGATCCGTGACATCCGGCTCTTCATAGTAGATGCCCGGCCAGCAATGGCAGCAACCAGTTTCGTCCTCATGACCACCTTCCCAAATAAAGAGCTGACTGATGAGAACCAGACCCTGAAGGAAGCCAACCTGCTCAATGCTGTCATTGTTCAGCGGTTAACATAAAGGAACCCATATTGCTACACGCCTGCTCGCAGCGCGCATGCATCGTCTCAGCCATGCGTGCACCTGCATTGTGCAAACACAGGCTCACATCTACTTGTAGCTCTGGGTTCTTAGGTCTTGGTTGGACTCTTTTCTCTTTAGTTGCATTTCCTATGGGTTGTTTTTTTTTTTTTTTTTTTTTGGTGATGATCAGTGGACTTTAAAATAAATAAAGGAAACGAACCTGTTTTCAAAGGAGATGCAGCCTATTGAGCCACAGATTCTCCCAGGAGAGTTCAGTTACCTTTGTGGAATGTGTTTCTGTGCTTTTTAGAGGGGAAGAAGGTAAGGGGGAAGGGAGTTCCCAGGGAGCTGTTTCCCTCTGTGCCAATCAGATGCTCTTTGCAGTCTGTTGCTCTTCCCACTCCAGGGACTGCTGCAACTCTTTTTTTTTTTGCACATTAAATGTAAAGATACAAGATTGGGTGATGGTTGCTGTCAGGATAATGGTTAATGCTACTGTAAAAGCACTGTGAGGAAAATCTTTGTGAAACAGTTGTTGCTCAGTGTGGGGAAAACTGATCTGTGTGTGTGCAGGTGCAAAGGTTAGCAGCACTGGGCTGTTCTGGAGGGAAAGTCCTGATGTTCCTTCCTTCAGCAGAACACTTACGGTGTTTGTTACAATTCCCACCTGCTCTGCCAGCACTTTCTCCTGCAGTCCAGACTGACTGACTGCAGTTTTAATTTGCTGTATTGCATTTCTTTGAGAAACCCAACTTCCTGCTGATTTTTTTTTTGTTCTAAGGAAGGCACAAAGCTGAATCAGCTTGAAATGACTGAAACTACAAGGCAAACAGTACCTTACTGGAAAGCAGATTTTATTTTAAGATGAGTTATTGAGTGTTGAAAACTGTTCAGGTGAAAAATTTGAGGCTGTAGTACCCTTTGATTTATTTCCTTTGCTGAGGACCACATAAGGGAACACCTGGAATGCTCCAGTTTTGGCCTGTCCACTGTTTAGGACTCAGGTCTCCATTTCTTTCCTTTGGGACAGAATGCTGTGGGTGAATTCACTGCTCATGAACAAGGGTCTGGTAGTGCTGGTACAGCATCGCGTGTGCAAGTTGCCATCTAGTGTTGTGCCACGGCACTTCTCACTGATCTGCAACACGCTTTCTATCCCAGCCCTGTGCTTTGGAGCAGAACTTTAGAATTTGTATTTGCATTGTCCTTTGGAAAAGGTTGGGTTGCAGCTGTGGTGCAGTCCTGCTTGTCCCCTGCCTCCATCAGCTGGGAGCTGTGTGGTTGCCGTGCCGGGAGCACATCTTGTGCTTCAGCTTCAGGTCCTCGCCTTGCTGTGAGCAGAGTGAGCTCTGGGTGCATGCAGCTGGGGAGGACTGGCAGGTTGGGCAGGTTCAGCACGAGGAACTCGCTTGGCTGGGTGTACTAATGCAGAACTGGAGCAGAGCTCAGCAAGGGCTTTTCTATAGCAAGTTGAATTAACATAGATTTTTCATTACTAAGTGGACATATAGCGTGCGTAACAGCATATTTGTAAATTATTGTGAAAACAACCATTAAAGGCCCGGAAAACAGGAAAACAGCATCTGACCCTTTCTAACGGTGGCTACCATCTGTTCTTGTTTTGGATGATGTGTGTGCTGCCATCTACTCTTACAGCTTTGGGTTTCCCAGCTAGCAGCCTTCCCAGCGTGGAGATGCCTTCAGCTAAATGCAATTAAAAGCCTTGGGGTTGTTCTATAAGCTGTTTTCTGGCAGGTGAACGTGAGCTTCCCCAACCGGCAGCACTGGACGTGCTCCATCGTGACCGCTGAGTCACCCAAGGGACCCAGCGCGAGGGAATTCAGACAAGAGACTGTTCCGAATATCCAACGTGCGCCTCGCCAGAGGGCTCCCGGCCCAGTGGAGCCTTTTCCCTGGGGGCCGGATGGTGGCAGTGCAGCCGAGGCCGGAGCAGGAGCTGCGTTCCCCCTCTGCCCGGGGCTCCGCGTTGCTCCAAGGACTGTTTCGCTCTGGGATCTTTTTTCTCATTCCTCTCCCCACAAAGGACTTCTTTCTGCGTCTTTGCAGACTTCCACATCTCCACGTTGAGGCAGAGCTCTGTGTTTCACGTGGAAATTTGCTTCTTTTCAATTTCCATGGGAGATGCAGCTCATCTTTATGACTGTGCTCTGATGTCTTTCTCTGTAACTTAGCTTTTCACAGAATGCTGTGTTTGAGCGACTTTCCCTTCCTCCGGCTGGTATCTGTAGGACTTCCTCCTTTTTTTGTTCTTCCCCATCCTACGTAATTTGTTGTTTCCTCCTCTTCCTTTTCACGTGTCTGCATTGCCAAGTCCCACAAAAGTGCCTTCTGATTGCATTTCCTCTCCAAAGCCGCTTTGCACTTCCTGGGATCTGAGCCTGCTCTCTGTAACGCTGTGTTTGCTGTTAGATGTTTCCTGCTCCACATTTCCTGCCAGACCCGGAGGTTCTGCTCTTCCAGTGCTTCTGCTCCGGGAGTGCTTCAGTGCCGTGGTGTAGGCGTACCCATATCTAGGTGTAGGCACACCCATTTCCAGGTGCGGGTACTGCAATTTCTAGGTATTGCTGTGCTTCCCACTGCTGGTTTGGGTGAACCATTCACAGCTCCGGTCGCTGCTTGCTTGCCTTGTGTCAGCACAGAGCTCAGGCAGCTCAGCTGCTATGGGAAATGAAAGCAGTGACGGGAGATAGGGAGCAAGAAGTCCCAGCAGGCACACCCACAGCTTGAAAAGGGCGTCTGTATATCTATATATACATCATATATATTCTTGTTGCCTTTGTTTCTAATCAGTAATTGAATCTTGGCTCCCCAATGCTGGATGCCACTAAATCCCTGCAGGAGGAGGACACAACCTTCATGCAATGATAACCATTGGGTGGGTCTGCAGATCCCCGCTGCATTCGTTTGGAGCTGTGATTAAAAGGACATCAGGTGCTCCTGGGGTGACTTCGGATGTTCAGTTGGGAGTGCTTTCCTTTGAAAGCAGCACTGCTTTCCATCCTTTGTTATCAAGAACAAGGACCTTGAGCTGATGCTTCTTGGATGTAGTTACCGTGGAGAACTGGCTTGGGGGATTGGTGCTGCAGTCACATAAAAGCTGATCTACAGGGCTTTCCTCAAAGCCCACCACCACGGGGGAGGCTGTGATACTTGCATTGGAGCCTGGGGCAGCAGTGGGTAGCAATTGTGTCCTATTGCTGAGTTTGGAAAGCGAGATGGTGCTATCCCATCCCTCCCGCAAACGGTCTCCTTTCTGTTGGTGAGCCAGAATGCTTACGGCTGGAGATGGGCGATTTCAAAGGGGAGATTTTGTGGCACAACAAGGTTACTTTTCCTACCAGCCTGGGCGTTCATACTGGTGCTCGTATCTCAAACACATAGCACCATTCAGGTGAGCTCCAGAACTGTACAGATGTGGCACTGAGGGACAGTGGGCCCAGAGAGGTGGGCTGGGGTTGGACCTGGGGATCTGAGAGGCCTTTTCCAACCTCAATAGATTCCATACGTTCTTATTTATTCAGGTACATTTCATTATTCTTCATGACATTAACTTCTGGCCAGCTCACAGAGGCAGCAGCCCTTCTCCTGTCCTACGTAGCGTGGCGATGGCCGCAGCAGCTCCATACCCCCCAGAGGAGCAGCTGTGCTGGGTGGTGAGAGCAGCTGGAGGGGGGCCTGCAGAACACTTGCCAGTGGAACACATCCAACTGCTGCCATCAGCTTCTCTGCCAAAGAATTCCCATCTGCAGGCTTTGGATTTTATTTCAGTGGGGCTGCCTTCCTCTGTTGGTCATAGTGCCCTGCAGGAAGTGCCTTGCACTGGAGCTGCTTGAAGCATGCATTCCTGGGCCTTGGGCTGCCTTCAGAGATAAGGCCTCGTGTTGCTGCACTGGGAAATGAGGTTCTCAGGAAAGGAACTTTCCTTTGTGATAATTTCCAACGTGACATTGTTTCTTAGGCTGCAGAGCTTTGGCTTCTCTTAGCAAAAGGCTCAGAGTAGTCATGAAACAGAATAATGGGGATAGACACAGCACTGCTGTGTTCTCTTCCTACCTATTTCTAAGCAACCGTTAGCAAAAGAACAGCACGGAGACAGAAGAGGCATCATCCTCTTGCTCCTTGACGTGCTGCTTTGGTTAGATCTTGTGCGGTGTTCTTAGAAAGCTCATTGCCAGCCTGCTTTAGCAGCCAGGGAGATCAGTGCCGTTGGCTGAAAGCCGTCCCCCTGGCACCAGGCTGAGCTCACACAGAGCAGGATGCGCGCTCCCCGTGCTGCAGCAGCCATCGGGACATCCTGTCTAGACCTCACGGGGAATGCTGGCTTGCACAAGGCACTGAGCAATGCAAAAAAACAAGGGCTTGAGGAGGAGGTGAGCAGAGCACAAATAAAGCTTTTCCTGCACTGGAGAGAATTGTGCTCTGAAACAGCCATGGAGCAATAGACACAGCTGCTTCGGGAAGTGGCTGTTGGTCATCCGTTGGCTTTCTAGCGCATGCACAGGTAAAATGCAGCTATTTGCACCTGGAGAGTACATGAGTGCCAAAGAGCCGGAGGGCTGAGTGCCGTTTCAAAAGGTGCCTCGTGTCTGCCCAAATGCAGCACGGCATGCTGAGCGGGTACAAAATGACCCAGAAAAAAATGGAAAGCCAAGGTTTTATGTTTCCTTCTGAGCTTCCCCTTTCCTCTTGGGTGCAGAGAGATATATTTTGCTTTTTTATAGAGATGCGTGCTTAGATACGCCGGTGGGAGACAGGGATTTGGCTCCCACTGCACTGGCTGTGGTCCAGCGTGAGCGGTATTTGTGATTGGAGATGTCAGTAAAATCACAGTGAAAAGAGATGCCGCTGACTCAGTTGTGCTGCGGCTTATGAACCGCGTTCTGACTCAGTCTGTGAGATTCAGGATTTCTTCATTAACCCCCACTGGCCGAGGGGAGGCTGAGCAGGAGATGACGCACTTTGGATGGTGCTGGGATGCTGCTTACAGGTGTGGGTGTGGGGCAGCACAGGTTGAATGCTCCCAGGTGCCCTGGGAGGGTGCACTGCTCTGACATGCAGTGATGGAGACCGATCTAAAGGCCCCTTATTATGGAGCGGAGCGATGAGACCACGCGTGCCCCCTCAGTGCCAGCCCATCACCGTGTGCCTCCTCCAGCTGCTTTCTGCCTTTGCTTGCTGGGAGCTGTGTGGTGGAAGCATTGCTGCCTTGGGAACTGCTCCCACGCAGCGGCCGGGCTCCCACAGCTCCTAATGGAGGAGCAATTTGTGGCTGTGCCATGGAGACTGCTGGGCTCTGCGGGCTGGGAAAGGGCTGTGGAAGGGGGCTCAGAATGGTAAATTACTTGTGGCTGGGCTAAAACACACTGCGTGGGGTCTGCACTGCCATGGGACATCTCACAAACTGAAAGAGGTTTATAATTATAGATCTTGCTTAATAGAGAAAGGAAAATGCATCCCACACCTCCTGCTCTGCGGCAGTGTCCTGGACGTGGGCAGCACCACACCTTGCACCCATTAAGGAAAGGGCAAAGCTGGGGACAGGGGTTCCACAGCCCCAGGTAAGAAGCCAGAGTGGGGCTCCTGTTCTTCCTGCAACCCTTGGGGGTGAGGGGCAGCTACACACAGCAGAACCCCCACCTCATCCTGCTCCCTGGTGGCTCCAGCTGCCCTCCATGCCCACATTTGGCTCTGCATACAGTTGGTGGGGTGGTTTGGAGCTTGGTTAAATACCTCCTGCTCCATACCCTGAAGATCTCAATGTGACAGCAGCCTGGGGTTAGGGATGAAGCACTGGACCTGGTCGTGATGTTTGCAGAGTACTGCATTTCTCCATGCGGCTGCAGAAAGCCCACAAGCTGTCATCCTGCACTACTGCATGCACCCTGGCTTCCAAACTCCTTGCACCTTCCCTTGTCAAACCTCATCCTGCTCTGATCAGTGCTTGGGGCGAGGAACACCCCATGTGCCACCAAAGGACACAGCCATGCTTCCAGGTGGCTGTAAAGGTGCTGAACTGCATAGGACGGAGCAATGCTGCAGAGGACAGCGGTCTGCGGCAGGGTAGGGTCAGCATCCCAGGATGCTGCATCCTCATGGGACTGCGTTCTCCACGTGCACACTCAGCCCTGCACCCACACAGCGCTCAGCGGGACTGTGGGGGTGTGCAGCGTGTGACTCAGAACACTCTGTCACAGCGTGGCTCTGCCTTGTGCTGCTGTTGCTGACTTTCCAGTGGAATGGGCAGAGATGTGCCGAGTGCTGCTCTACCTGCTGCGAGCGCCGAGGGAACAAAAGCTGCCACCAAACCGAGAGAAATGCTTTTGTAATTTTAGAAATGGAACTGCTGTGCAAACAGTACTCCAAAGTGCTCCACGGCAGTGGTGCAAGGTTAATGCTGCAGGATGGGGATGGTGCTCTGCGGTGCAGGGACCTGGCTCCGGCCGTGGGCAGGGCAGGCGAAGCAGGGCACAGCGGCACTGCTCCCTGTGTGTGCAGGAAGGAGCTGGGCCCCTGCCTGGAGGTTGCTGCTGGGTGCTTGCCAGATGCTTGGGGCTTGGTACAGTGTTTGCTAAAGCCAACCACGGCCAAGTAAAATACAGGTTTTGCCATCGGTCCTTTTGTTGCACACTGAAATGTTCCTTGTGCTTTCCTTGCTGGTCCATAGGGATGCCCTGGATGCTGGCTATTGCAGTTTCTCTCTGCTTGGGCTGCCGCCGTCACAGCTACCTGAAGCCTGGTGCAGCTTGTAAATTTTAAGATTGAAGAACATGAACCACGAAAGCGGGGCTTAACAGAAGAAGGAAGGATGATGCAAAGCTGGGAAGAGTATTTGACTCAGCAGGAGGCTGTGCTGCCATTCAGCGGGAGCTGGGTAGGCTGAGAGCTGGGCAGAGAGGAGCCTGATGAGGTTCAACAAGAGCAAGTGTAGGGTCTAGCAGCTGGAGAGGAATAACCATACACATCAGAACAGGTTGAGGGCAGAGCTGCTGGAAAGGAGCTCTGTGGAGAAGGACCCAGGCCAACGGGTGGCTGTAAGTCAGCAGTGTGCCCAGAACAGCTCCAGGGGTGAAGAAGGTGAGTTCTCCAGGACGGACATGGATTTGCTGCATTGTCAGGATGTGCCTGACAGGGGAAGATCGGCAAAGCTGTTGTTTCCTGTTTCCATGTCCTACGCTGGGAGCTGTGTGCTGCACTGCTGCCTTCCTGCAGGTCCCAGCAGCTCTGGGTAAAGGAACCATGCTCCTTTCTGCTGTGCAGCAGAGCAGTGCCCCTCTGGATTCACAGCAATGCTCCAACACGTGTGCACAAAGAACACAGGGGTTACTTTTCAGAGAAACCCATATTTTTAGGGAAAATGCTACCTGGATAGCATGTCTCTCTGTGCTTAGAGTGCCCTTTCCTGGGGGAAGGGTTAGAATTTCTTGGAACATGAATGATGTTCAAGCCTGGGGCATAAAGCTCTTGCAGCACAGGGTGGGAGGCAGCTGTGGGCTCTCATTTATCCCCGCTTGTGCCAGGATGGAAGGTTAGGGCAGAATACTGAGAGCAGCTCATCTGCTCCCTAACCCCACCCCACAGCTCCATCTCCCCCAGCAGGATCTCAGCACCCCCACATCTCTCTTGGCAACAGCGAGCGAGGGAGAGGAGGGACTGACCATTGCTGCCGGCAGCACCGCTGCGCTCGGCCTCGCCGGAGCTGGTTATTTTTAGGGCTGGAGCCGTGCATGACCGCTGGTTGACCTTGCAGCTCTCCAGCCTGGTGCACACTGGCAGGATCTGAGCAAATCGCTCCCCGGTTGTGTGCTGAATTAATGCAAACCTTGCGCCTTGCAGTGCAACATCACAATGGATGGGAGAGATGGATGGGAGAGAGCGCTGGAGGTACACTGGGGCACCTGCAGGACAGCTGCAGAAGTCTGGATCCCTAAGGATCTCTCAGAAGCACAAAAGCTTCCTTTCCCCCTCCCTTTCAATTCCCTATTCTGCTTTCTGAAGGATGTTTCTTGGGTGTACCCCATTTTGCCCACAGCCGGGTCTGAGGGGCGGTTGGGACCCAGCGATGCCAGGAGTTGCACACAGTGATCCTTATGGGCCCCTTCCAGCCCGGGCTGCCCTATGATTCCATGGTGCCTGCAGGCCCCGTGTCCTCACCCTTCATTTCCTCCCACCTCAACCTGAGGCCTCGTGCACTTCCCCTATGGAAGGGGCGTCTGAGGAGCCTCACAGACCACACAGAGCACTGCAGATTAACGCAAGAAATAACGATATGGCTTAAAGCAGGAAAACAGCACCCCACAGCACGGCGCTCCGGTATAAAGGATACAGGCAAGGAGCAGAAGCAATTAAGATTTGCTTCATCCCATTATCCACTCCTCGCGTCCCATTTTAATGCCGAAAACCCGAGGTTTTATTCGCCTCGTGCCGTCCCTGGGGCTCCTCTACTGCCTCGCGGGTGCTCACGAGGTGTCAACCGTGGGCCCGCAGCGGGACGGAGCCTGGAAAGGAGCTCCGAGACACAGCACGGCGCGCACTGCCCGCGTCCCTCAGGGCCGCATCTCCGCGCTGCGGGACGGCGAAGCGCGGCCTTCGGCCTCAACGGGCGGGCACCGCGCGTGGCGCCTCACGGCCCGGCGGTTTCCACGGCAACCGCGCGGTGCCAAGATGGCGGCGGGGCGGGAAGTGCGTGTGTGGGGGGTGGGGGGTGGGGGAGCGGGCAAGATGGCGGCGCGGGGCGGGGCGGGGCGCGGGGCGGGCAGCGGCGGGCGGGCGGGCTCGATGGCGGCGGAGGCTGCGCACACGTGGCCCCTCCTCCTTCCCTCCCTCGGGCTGCGGGCGCTGCGGGCGCGCACGGACCGGCACCGGCGGCGGCACCGGCGACATGGGCGTGCACGTGGAGACCATCGCCCCCGGCGACGGTGAGCCGCGCCCCGCGCTCCCTCTCTCTTTATCCCCCCACCCTCCCCTTCTCTCTGTCCGGTGCCGCTCTCGGTGCCGCTCCGCTGACGGTCCGTGTCTCCCCGCAGGGCGGACGTTCCCCAAACGCGGCCAGACGTGCGTGGTGCATTACACGGGTGAGTGCGGGGCCGTGCGGGGCGGGGCCGGGCCGGGCCGGGCCGGTACCGGGAGGCGGGGCGGGATCTGCCCCAACGGCGCTGTGCGGCCTGCGGGACCGCGGGACGGGGGGAGGAGGGCCGGGCCTTGGCCGCCCCCGAGGCGCAACCGGGGGTCGGTGTGGGGCCAGCGCCTGCCCGGGTCGGGGTGGGGGTCCCGAGGGTTGGCCCTTGGGCTCAACCCCCCCCTCCCCCCCGTGTCCGACCCTCAGGGCACGGCAGCGGGGGGAGCCGGGCTGAGAGAGCCCCTGTGGGGAGAGGGCGGCCCATCCCCGCGCCCCACGGCCGTGCCCCCGCTCGGAGGCCGCCCCGGCTGCTGCTGCTGCTGGCGGTGCGGAGCCGCGGGGTTCCCCACCCTGCAGCCCTCCTCCGCCTCCGCCGTGCCGCGAGCCGCCCGGCTCCGCACGCAGCCAGGTGGGTGACGTTACTCGCGTTGTCCGTGAGCCCGATAAATGCCCCGTGAGGGGCTCAC
Organism: Gallus gallus; assembly: GCF_016699485.2. Taxonomy (NCBI): domain Eukaryota; kingdom Metazoa; phylum Chordata; class Aves; order Galliformes; family Phasianidae; genus Gallus; species Gallus gallus. The sequence continues at coordinate 10,165,394 of NC_052551.1, forward strand.
GGAGCCGCACAGCCGCCCCTCCGGCTCCCTGTGTTCGCCGCAGCTGACCCGCCCGTCCCCGCAGCACCGGCCGGCTGCTGCTCTCCCAGCAGCACAGGCTGAGGTGCCAGCCTGCTCAGGAGCCCCCAAAGCCCCGCTTCCCGCAGCGCTGTCTGAGCTCTCCCTCCAGCCCATCTGCTTCTCCTCCCCCCTCCCTTCCCTTCCCTTCCCCATCCCTTTTAATTCCCTGCTCCGGAGGAGAGGAAGCGGCTCACTCTCTCCCGGCCACCTCCTCTGCCGGCAGCCCCGTTTCCTCTGCCGGGGGAAGAACAAAGGGACGCTGGCAGGCAGTCAAGTGGCTCTCGGTGGGCCAGCCCTGCTGCTGCCAGCCCTGCGGCTCCCGGCTCCAGCCCTGCTCCCACCCCAGCCAAGAGGCCCGGCCGCTCCTTGCCCCATTGCAGCTGCCGGGGGGGTCGCTGGGGCTGATTTCCTGCCCCCCGCTTTGCTTTTGGGGGTGGGAGGGTGAAGGGCAGTGCAGGGACCTGCCTCCTGCCGGACCCTTCCTGGCAGCAGAGAGCGACAAGCTGGGCTTGGGAGTGGTTCTCTGATTTATTTTGGTATTGTTTGTTGTTGTTATTGTCTCCTTTTGGCCTTTAGCCCCCACCCCCCCCACACTCCATAGCAGACAGCTCCCTGATCTGCTGTGTTGGCTGGCAGCCGAAGTCAAAGCCCCCAGTTCACACCTAATGCCCCCAGGCCCTGATCCCCTGCTTTCGCTGTGAGCAGAGAGGGGAGTTTTGCTCCAGCAAAAAACACAAGAAGCCATTAATTTCCCCCAGCCCTGAGGCGTGTTCATTGAACGCAGTGCAGTGACAGCGGTAACAGCGTGGTGCATTCAGTGCTGTGCTCAGGGGCTCCATCGTGAACCCCGTGTGCCATCCAGCCCCCCTGGCTGTGGTTTGCTCTGTGCAGAAACCCAGTGCTGGAGAAATCTAGCCCTGAGCTCTAATGGGCACACAGCAGCTCAGCTCTCAGCGAGCTATAGATTTGCAGTCACTTGATCAAAATCCATTTTGTTTCTCTTGCCCAGAGGATTCTTTCCTCCCTAGGTGCTCCACGGCTGCTCGTTTAATTAGAACAGGCATAGAGCAGGTGCTGGACTGATGTCTCCTCGCCCCACAGCCCACACATCCTACCCCTGTGCAGCTCCTCTGCCCCACTGCAGCGCTGCCCAGCACCAGTGAGAGCAGCCATGTCATGCCAGCCCTGCAAGGGGTGGACAGACAGACAGATGGATGGGCAGACAGCCCTGGTGTGGGAGCACAAGAGGGCAGTGCTTGGGGAAGAAGGTGGAGAGCGCAGCATCCTCCAGGCTGCTGCTTGGGAGACATGGGTCACTCGCGCTGGGATTTTCCCAGTGGTGACAGAGACACGTAGGGGGGATTTGGGGCAGCCTTTTCCTTTGCTCCCAGGTCAGGCAGGGAGAAAATCCTCAGCAGTGCTTTGGGTGTGTCGGTGCTCCCGGCGGGAGCTGAGCCCGCAGGGGGATGGAGGAGCGCTGCTGGAGAGCTGGCGCAGCGGGGCGTTGGGAAAAGGCTTTGATGTGAGGGCTGATGGAAAAGGCTCTTAAGGAAACTAAATCAAGGGTAAAGTCCTCTCATGTATTCAGGACTGCTCAGAGCGATGGGAGGATGGCTTCAGAGCGCTGAAGTGCATTGATTGTGGGTAGCAGCCCTGATGCTGCGTGCGTCAGGCTCCTGGGGCTGTATAGCCAGCCTGGAGCAGGGATTTGTTCTTGTTCACCCTGCAGCACAGCCGGGACTGAGACCACATCCTTCCCAGTGGTGGGAGCAGTGGGTGGGTGGGCTGTGGAGAACCAGCTGGCCGTGCAGTGTTCCTCCTTGGGTGACCAGTGGCCATGCTGGGGAGCACCAGGACTGGAGCAGGTCTGACGTGACGGAGTGCAAGGAGAGATGCTGGAGAACTCTGGCTTCCTTTGGCAGGAGAAGCACAGTGACAGGCAGGACTCTTCCCACAGCTCCTGCACATCGCTGTGCAGCTGAGCACAGCCTCAGCTATGGTTTGGCACAGCACAGGCCCTTCCTGCTGTCTGTGCAGCACCTAGCATTGCTCTATAGATGCTGCCACACTCGTATGACAGCAGCCTGCGGTTGCAAGATGTTTCCTCTCCTACCGGCTGTGCAACTGCTGAGCAGTTGGGTGAGAGCTCAGTGCCAGCTCCCCTAGCACCCAACCCCATGCTGTGCATGCAGTCCTGTCCTGTGGGGCCGGTGAGTGCTCAGCAGAACCCCCAGTGGGAAGGATTTCCACTCCCATCCCTTCCTCTAGCTGCAGCAGAGGGATCTGCCTGCTCTGTCCCTGCATCTCGAGGGCTGGCATCTGAGGGTGGAGGGAGAGAGATTGGCTGCAGGACTGCCTCTGTGTGTCCGCTTTCCGCTGTCCCTGCCCTACAAGGGGATTGCAGCCAAGTCGTGCATTGCAGCCGGCATCTCCCATCCACTGCCTGCCAAGTGTGGCAGAGACCTGGCATTGCCCTGCTGCCAGCCCCAAATGGAGCTGGGGATGCTTTCTGGAGCCCCTCATCTCCTGTATCGTGCTGCACTGGAATGACAGCGTCCTGCCCTGGCAAGGCCCTCCACTCCCCTCACTTTGGTTTTTCCAAGCCACCCTGGTGTCTGTATTTCTGAGTGCCAGGAGCTGCTGGCAGTGGGGTGGCTGTGCTGCAGGGTCTCCCAGCTCCACGATGCCCTGCACGGAGCTCAGACAAGCTGGGATGTGCCCTGGGCTGGCGGCTGCTCCTGGCCTCCGGCTGTTTGCAGCATCTGGGGCTCTGCCTCTAGCCAGAGGATGCTTTGCCTTACTAATAGATTTAAGATCTTGTTATCTCCTCGCTTGGGGATGGTAGGGAGGAGGAAATGGTTGCTCCTACTTGTCCAAGGCTGGAGAAGTCTCCTGGGAGCCTCTCTGGCAGAGGAAGTTGCAGAGATGAAGATGCCATCTCGAAAGCCCTCAGAGCTCTTTGTTTCGCTGTTGGCATGGCTGAGTGGCACGGCATCCCATGGCTGTGTGCGGGGCAGCGGGGCAAGCTCCGTGTGCCGGAGTGTGGAAGGGATTTGGGGGGGGGGGGGGGGGTGGCCCCCCGTTTCCCCATGCAGTGTGGTAGCAGCAGCCCGCCACGGTTTGTGTTCATCGAAGTGAAATTGCAGAAACTGTGGTCACAACCTCTGCCCTTGCTGGGGCAGACTTCTGCTGCGCTGCCCTGGCTCGTTGCAGCCCAGCTTGGGGGCAGCTCGTGGTGCTGCCTGCACCCACTGGCCTTCCCTTGCCCGCATCCCTGCTGCTGTTGTCCCGGTGCCAGGCAGGGCTGGGAGCAGGCTCAGCACCAAGAGGTTTATCCTGGAAGGAGGAAATGAGAAAACCCCAGATTTGCTGTTCCAAAGTCTAGGGCTGCAGGGTGACTGGCTGAGCTGGTGCTGATGCTCGGCGCTGGGGGCCCTGCAGGGGAGACTTTTTGCTTTCTGTGAGATTAAAAGCTTCGTTCTGCTCCCCAGAAGAAATGGGACAGTGGCCCTGTTCTGTGAGCAAGCAAGCCTGGGTGCCCTGTGCTACTGCTGGCAGCACTGCTATGCTTCGTGGTGTGATCTGAGCGTTCCACGGTGTGACGCTGAGCCCGTGGGGTGATGGTGACTGCATGGGCTCTGCTCGGTGCCCTCGGTACTTGTTGTTCTCGTGGAGTCCCTGTGCATTTCCCACACCCTCCATTCATCATCTCACCACGCCTGCTGCTGTCCGTGCACCTTGCTCACCGCAGCACGAGCCTGGCTGTGCATCCCATGCTCTGCGTTTTCCCTTGCCCCCGGGCAGTGACACTGCACCCTGCTAAGGGAAAACCACCACTGCCCGTGCGCTGCTGGACAGGGCAACGAGTTTGTTTTTCAAGACCAGAGAGTTTTCCAACCAGAAAAACAAGTTCTTGGGCTTTTTGGGGAAGTGGAGAAGAGAGAACCGTTGGCAGCAGTTGCTCTGAAATTACAAACCCTCCGGTGCTGCTCATTAACCACGGCCACTCTGCTGCCCATGCCTCTTGTAGGGCTCTGTGCATTGCATAGGCAGAGATCCCCAGGTACAGCATGGCTCCCAGCAGGGCTGTGCTCCCAGCGACGTCGCTGCTCCTATAAGGCAGCTCCAGCAGTGAGATTCCCCAAGAAGGTCACGCAGGGAGCAAGGGAGGGACCGTGGAGAAGGGAGGAAATTCCTCCTCGCTCGTGCTGGAGGGTTATATTTAGCCCTGTGGGTATCGGTGCTGCTGAGCCTGCGCTACGTGGTGTGTGCTGTGGGACAGGGGCTGCTCTGGGCAGGTGTGGCCCCCACTTGGCACTGTTGCTCCTGGGCACTGTTTGGCTCATGGCTGGGCACGGGCAGGCTGAAGGCCAGCAGTCCAGGCTGCGTTTTGTGTGCTCGAGGACAGGAACCAGCCCTGGCTCGTGTGCTGCCGTGCAGAATGCTGGTGTTCTGGAACAGGAGAGGTGTCCCCTATCTGCTGGCTGTCCTCTGTCCTAGCCTGCAGGAGGGCTTCTCTGCATGCATACAGCACAGAGCAGGGATGTGGCGATTCCTGCAGCTGGGAGGAGCGACGCTGCCCACCCGAGGGCTGCTCCTGCCCTGCTCTCTTCAGCAGATGCCGATGGGGAAGCCCCCCACTGTACAGGTGTTTCCCCAGGGCAGCTGGGGAATCCCACTGACTCAAGGCCATGTGAGCTTCCCGCAGTGACCGTCACACCTGCTGGGTGACAACCTGTTCCCGTGACACGAGCCTCACTCCTCCCTCCCCTTTCTGTCCCCAGGTATGCTGGAGGATGGGAAGAAGTTCGATTCCTCCCGCGACAGGAACAAACCCTTCAAGTTCGTGATGGGCAAACAGGAGGTGATCCGCGGCTGGGAGGAAGGAGTTGCTCAGGTGCCTCACATCCCTCTCCCTCGCAGGGATCTGCGGGGAACTGGGCAGAAATCACTGCGTGCAGCCCTTCAGATTTCCACCCCCTCCGTCATGGGAGGCGTGGGTGTGAATATCACCTTCTGCATTGCCACCTGCCAGATGGCAGGAACGGAGCAGGGCCGGGCCGAGGAACACCTACGGCACGTCGGTGACTCAGCACTGACATTTCTCTACTGAGTCACCTCTGAGCGAGCGCCGTGGGGAGCTCAGGCCCCCTGCTCCTGCTGGAGATGGCTGTGGGCCCGAGGGGAGGGGGGTGGGGAGGGTTTGTGACTGCAGTGGGCTGTGTGCTGCTAGGAGCCGGCGCCCACGCTGCAGCACGGGGATGCTGCTGTCTGCAGGGAGCAGCCTGGCGGACCTAGGAAATGGTTGCATGAAGGGCATCGCCAGCTCTGCTCCCTCTGCAGCATCCCCGCTCCTTTTCCAGCCTCTGCTGCCTGCCTCTCCCTGCTGATGTCCTTCCTATCTCTGGTCGGTCCCTTCTGCTTGTGCCCAGCGTTGGTCTCAGCTCCATCCCAGCAATGGGAAAGGAGTGAGGACAGCTCTGTGTTTCTCCTGCTGTCACTCACCCGGTGTTTGCGTGCATCTGACATCCTCATCTTCATTCCTCCTCCCAGATGAGCGTCGGTCAGAGGGCGAAGATGACCATCTCCCCAGATTATGCCTATGGCTCCACTGGCCACCCAGGGATCATCCCACCAAACGCCACTCTAATCTTCGACGTGGAGCTCATGAAATTGGAATGACCCACCCCAACGCCCCGTCCTCGGGTAGGGAGGGGGGGCTGCAGGGGGGCTGCTGGGGTGTGGGGGAGGCTCCAGCTCCCGTAGTCTGCCTCGGGGAGGTGGGATGGAGGTGTCAGTGGCATGGAGAGCGGGTCTCTGGCTGTGGGCTGGTTTTGGAGGCTTGGGGATTTGGGGATCACTGTGGGATAGAAGTGGAGCTTGCAGCGCATCCATGCCGCAGAGACAGCACAACACTGCCTGGATGTGCCTCAGTCCTCCACGCTGCTCTTACTGTATGGGTTCTGCAGTGGGCAGGATGGTGCCTCCTCCCCACATCAGCAGAGTTTGCCTTCTGCCTCGAGCACACCATGCAGTTGGCAGTGGGACCGTCCCTTTGTGGCCGTGTCCCTGTGGGGCCGCAGTGGGTGGCCGTGTCACAGCACCTCTCCTCTCCCCAAACAGGTTTGGCACATGGAGGAATCCAGAATCTCAGCTTCAAGAAGAGTGCACATGACTTTGTACGGAGCTTTTCCTGATAGTCCACTACACTCATTGTATAACCTTACACCTTGATTGAATGCCTTTGGTCACTAAGCTTTGCGTCTGACTCTTCCTCCTTGTATCGTGTTTTTATGTCTTTTTAAACTATACGCCGTAAACCTCAACTCTTTTTGGGTCAAGTTCTTAATCTTATTTTTGTTCCAGGTGTAGACTGCATTCTGTCAGTGGCACGCAGACGGGCTCACCTTAGATAGGAGTCATTTGAACAAAAGGAAACCTGTTAGTTAGTTACTTGTTTTGGTGCAGATCTCTACGGTGTTCTAAAACCAGACATTGCTGCTGCTGCAAAAGCCATAGCAGAGTGAGGCTGTCGAGGCTGAATGGATGTGAACAGTGCAGTGTTAGGATGTGTGTGGTTACCTGGGATCGGGGTGCTGGGGGAGCAGCGTTCGTCTCCCTGCGCTCCGGGGGAAGCGCGGCATCACGGGGCTGCTCTGGGATGGGGGTGCTCAGTCCCCGTCCCCCCACCTCCTCCCTCTGCCGTCTCACTTTTGGGTTTGTGGGGGCGGTTGGGCCATCAGAGCCTCACCCACCCTCAGGAAATTCAGTCTCTTGCATTGAGCTTTCTTTGCTTTTAAAACGAAAAAGAAAACAGCAGACAAATGGGAGGTGCTACAAGGGAGGTGGTGGAGCTGGAGGGGGGGGGTGAGCTTGCAAGAAGACACCCCCGTCCCCTCTGCCCTCCATGGGAAGGAAACATCAGAGCCTGGCTGCCCCTGGGCTGAGCGCAGCTGCCCGTTCTCCTGCCCCTGATGCTGGTCATCACCGCTTGGCTGCTCTCACGCCATGCATCGCTTCCCCCGCCGCTGCCCCAGCCCTGCCCGGTGCCGTGGTAAGAGCAATCGCCGCCGTTCACTTCCTTCTCCACTGCCTAAAGGTATCAAGTTTTATGATTGCAATAAAAACGCTTTTTGCTGGCTTTTCTCAGCCCTGTGTGTTGGAGGTTCTTCCCTGGGTGGGGAGGGCAGGCAGCGCCGTGCGGCTCAGCGCTGGGCACGGAGGGATGTGGGGCGGCGACCTGCCTGACCTGCTCTAATTGCCTTACCACAAACCCATTAAGCGCTGCCCTCGGCCTCCCCGTGGCTCAGCCTGCCGGGTCCGTGGGCACCGTATCTGCATTTGTTTTATCCCCTTTTGGAGGCTGGAAAGTGCACATCCAGCCGGCTGTATGGATGGGGTCTCAGGGGGACCCTCAAACTGTCCTACATCTATTTTTGGTGCTTTGGTGATCCGGTGGTGGTACCTCCCGTGTTCAGCAGTGCCTTTGCTCCTTTGCAGCCCTTCCTCCCTAGGGCTGGCTGTGGCCGTGCTGTGGTTTCTCACCTGGATGCCGGAGCTCACAGCTGTGACTTTGGGTCTTTCCTGCTGACGTTTGCAGGCCGGGTGCTGAGGGGATGTGTGCGGCTGGCGCTGTGGGTGCTGATCTTGCTGGCTGTGTTGGGGAGCCCACCCAGCTGTAGGGCGTGGGCTGTACAGTAGCATTAAGGGCTCAAGGTCCCCAGCCGTGCTGCTCAGATCCCCGTGCCAACACCTGGCTTCTTTGCAAACAGCCTTCGCTTCGCTGGCCACGATCAATAACGTGTCTGCAGCAAATCCCCGCGCCGCAGCGGGTTCAAAGTTTGTGTTGAAAGGGGAATGTTATGAGGCTGGATGGGGCCGGTGCCTTTGGGAGCGGTCTGAGCTCCCCACCCTGCGCTCCTGGGGCCGGGACCTGCAGCGCCCGGTTTGGGAACGTTGCATTTGTGCTGCTCTGGTGCTTTGGGATGGGAGGAGCTGCGGTGCGGTGATCCCTGGGCTGGGGCAGTGCTGTGGGCCTCCAGGCTCAGGTCGTTGCTCCAGGACCCTCAGCTTGGCAGCATGAGGAGGAAGGCAGGGACTGCCCTGCCCTGTGCTGCACACGCTCCTGGGCAGAGCCTCCCTGTGAGGTTGGGTTTCTCTTCCTGCAAAGCCTTTCGCTTTAATTATTAACCACTGCCAGCCTGTGCCATGGCTTTGTGGCCAGAGATAAAGACTGGGGAGCGCTGGGGGGACGTGGGGCTGCACCTCCTGCCCTGGGGGCAGACGACCCACCGTCCCTTTCCTGCCTTCCTGTCTATCCGCATCGCTCTGCAGCAGCTTCTTCGAAGGGTGCATTGTGCTGCAAACGGTCGCTGAGTGTTTGTGTCTGTGTGTGCACACGTGTGTGCCTGAGCAGGGCCTGCATCTGTGTGCAGCTGCTGTGCGTCCGTGGCTGCAGGCAGTGTTTGCAGTGGGCTGCAAAGTCCCGGTGCTCTCTGTGTGCTCTCTGTGTGCTCTCTGCTCCCAGGCCCTCCCAACTCCTTTTCCACGAGGCTGGCACAGCCCTGCTGGCACAGGTGCCATCCTTCCAGGGCACACCTGCTGCTCGCTCTCAGCAGTGCTTATCACCTGTCTGCTGCTCCCATTGCATTCCGGGGCAGCTGGGCTCTGCAGGCTAAAAATAACGCTGGTAAAATAGGTTGCTTCCTGCTGGCACACAGGGCTGAGCCATGCCCTGCATCAGGGCTGGCCCTGCGCCACGGGTACCCACAGGACCTGCGTGCGTGGGGACACGGGGCCCGATGGCATCACACAGGTTGGGATGCGTGGCTCAGTGCTGGGGTGACACCCTCTGCCCTCAGCCCTGACTCAGTTTTCCCACGGGGCCATCACGAATGGATGCGGGATGTGGCAACGTCAGCCCCACGCAGAGAGGTGTCACAGAGGACAGACACCCACACGGGGCTGAGGGCACCCACTGCGCCCACCCTGCGCCGGGCACGGGGCCGCGGTGACACTGAGCAGTGTGACGGTGGCACCTGGGGGTCGCGTGGGTGGGAAGGGTGGAGGCCACCCTGGAGATGCACGGCCCCATCCCTGTGGCTTCCAGGACGCTCGGAGCCATGGAAAGCAGTCCCCATCCCCGCGTGTGTCCCCATCCACGTCCCCGTCCATCAGTGACCCCATCCATGTCCCCATCCCCGCTAATGTGTGCTCCTCCCCGAGGCCAGCCCAGCTGCTTTGCCTTCACCTTCCTCTTCCTCCCCCATGCCCCACCTGGCACGGGGAGGTGGCTGTCAGCTGAGGCCACTGGGCCCCTCCCCGGGGATGGGCTCTGCTATAAAAGCACAGGGAGGGGTGAAGGGCAGTGCACAGGAGCCGGAAATCTCTGCAGGTGAGTCTGGAGGGACTTGGGCTGGGGGGTGAGACTGGGTCTGTGGGGTCATTCCCCCCACCTCAGGGTGCTGCTACCGGTCAGGATCCTGCCTGGCTCCAGTAGTGCTTGGAGCAGAGACTGGAGGTGGGCGCTGATGTTTGGGTGATGCTTTTTGGGGCGCAGAGCCGTGCAGGGCATGGGGTGGAGGGAGCTGGTGGGGGGCAAAGGGCAGCAAGAAGCAGCGATGGAGGGGTTTTGCCCGTGGGGATGTCTCCCATGGGGACATTCCCCAGCTGAATTTTGGGAACTAGAAGAGCCTCCGTGGGTGCCTGGGGTAGCCATCACGTCACTCCAGGAGCAGGGCGGCTGCTGGGATGCCTGTGCTTGTGCCTGGCATGTGCCCCAGCTGCTGGGAAGTGACAGAGGTGGTGGCCCCGTTGACACAGCCCTGAATCATGCCCCAGGCTGCGGGTGATGGCTGGGACACAGAGACAGAAGTAGGGTGAGCCCAGCCCTGTGGGTCCCTGAGGGGGGTTTGTGGCACCGCACCCAGCCCAAAAAGCCCCAACCCTGTCCTCATCTCATCCCCATTCTATCCCCAGGCTCAGCAACAGCGATGGCGACGCTCTACCCCTCACTGGAGGACATGAAGGGCCACCAGGTCCTGCAGGTCAGTGTCCGCTCATCAGCACAATGGGGGTGGTCAGACCCATTGAGCACCCACGGTGACCCCATGGCAGGGGCTGTACCTCGAGCAAACCCCATCTCCCCCAGGCTCAGGCAGCTGCTGGGATCGGCACCCCCCCCACCACGGTGCTCACCGAGAAGCCAAAGCTCCCGGAGAAGCCAAAGGTCACCTCCAGTACCGGTAATGGGGGGTGTGGTGCTGAGGGGCTGTTTGGGGGGGGGATGGGGGGGGCCCACACACTGAGGGCTCAGCTGAGGCCCCCAGCAGCTCAGTACGTGGGTAGGGGATGGGGTGTGGGGGTTTCTTGGCTCAGCTCATGGGTCCCTCTCCGTGTCCATAGTGCCCTCAGCACCACCCGCGCTGTACCCCAACCTGGCCGAGCTGGAGGATTACATGGGGCTGGCGCTCTCCAGCGAAGAGATCCAGAAAAACCTCTTTCCAGACAGCAGCACTGTAGGTTGTGGGCCGGGGGTCCCCTCCCATAGCCACATCCTGCCCGGGGAAGGGACGCGGCGTCCCTCGAGGGCTGATGTGTGGCCCCATGGCCTTGCTGACCCCCGGCCCCATTGCAGGCGCTGACCCCCGTCGGGTCCGTGCCGGGACAGCTGGTCGCCCCGCTGAGTGGGAACAGTGCGGGGCTGCGACGGGCAGAGATCAAACCGGGTGTGAGGGAGATCCACCTCTGCAAGGACGAGCGGGGCAAGACGGGGCTGCAGCTGAAAAACGTTGACCAGGTGAGGGTTGGGCTGGTGGGGGGCTGCGGCGCTCTGCTGCGTGGCACCACGTGGCAGGGCAGGGCGCACCACTGCTCGGCACAGTGTGGCACGGCACGGGGCATCGCTGCATGGCAGTGCGTGGCACAAAGCTCAGCACGGCCACCTGGTCCCGCTGCCAGCCCTGCGCCATCCTCCCCTCGCTGTGTCCCCAGGGCATCTTCGTGCAGCTGGTGAAGGCCAACTCTCCGGCGGCGCTGGTGGGGCTGCGCTTTGGTGACCAGATCCTGCAGATTGATGGCAAGAATTGTGCGGGCTGGAGCAGCGACAAGGCTCAGAGGGCACTGAAGAAGGCATCCCCGGAGAAGATCGTCATGGTGGTGAGGGACAGGTGAGCGGTGCCGGGTGGGTGGGTGTGCAGTGCTGCTGTGTGTGGGGCTGGCGCTGAGCCCACCGTCCCCACAGACCGTTCCAGCGCACCGTCACCGTGCATAAGGACAGCACCGGGCATGTGGGCGTCGTGGTGAAGAAGGGGAAAATCGTATCGCTGGCCAAGGACAGCTCTGCTGCCCGCAATGGGCTCCTGACGCACCACTACATCTGCGAGGTCAACGGTCAGAACGTCATTGGCATGAAGGTACGGGCACAGCCGTGTACCCACTCCTGTCCCCGTGGCACAACTGCCCGGAGTGAGGGCAGCCCTGCAGTTGGTACGGGGTTTTTTGGGTGCAGATTGTGGACTTGGAGCCCATGGGGGTGCTGCTGCCCTGGGAGGTGCGGGGATCCCCACATTACGGGGATGTGAGGTGGGGATGTGTCGCAGCATTTCACGTTCGCCCCTCCCTCCACAGGATAAGCAGCTGATGGAGGTGCTGACGGGCGCAGGGAACGTCATCACTCTGACCATCATCCCTGCTGTCATCTATGAGCACATGGTGAAACGGTGAGATCTGTGCTCCCCCCATTCCCCGTCTCCTATCAACAGCCCCACAGTGCCCCCAGGGGACCCTGGGGCTCCCCCTGACCCCTTCCCCACGTGCAGGCTGTCACCAGGACAGATGAAGTCGTCCATGGACCACTCCATCCCCGACCTCTGATGCCATCACTGCTGTTCCAGCACCTGGGGGCGGATGCCGGTGTGGGCGCCCCCATGGCCAAGCCTGGAAGAGGGGAGGGGGCTCAAAGGAAACGCTGGAGGTATTCAGCCCCCCCCTTGAGCCCTCCAAAAAGAACCCATGAGAGCTACTGGTGCGACACCACCCCACGTCCCCCAGCTCTCAGCACACAGACCAGGGCTGGGGAACGTGCCCCTGCCCCCAGTGCCTCTCCTTGTCCCCATGTCCCCCCCCCGTGCCCTCCATATCCACCCCAGGGCAGACGCCAAAGGCCGTCTCCAGCGAAGCAGACACAGACCCAGCGACGTTTATTACATCCACCGCAGTACAGGACAGCGGAAACGAGAGAAGAGAGGAGGGGGGAGGTTTACAGCTTTGTTGGGTTGTTTTTTTTTTTTTTCTTTTTTTTTCTTTTTTTCCACTTCTGTATTTAAAAAATATATTATATAGATTTGTCTTTCAAATATAACGTTACATTTATTTCTTGGCTAAGCTTTGGATAGTCGGACAGACGCGCACACGGATCCACGAATACATTGCACGAGAGGTTATAGCCCAGGGCCGCTCGCTCCGACCGCTGCTCCCCAAACACTGCATGCAGTGCCAGCCCCCACCCCACGGATAACGGGGGGCTGTGGGGGCACAGCGTCCTGCGGTGGGGGGGGGAGGAAGGACACCATTGCTTCAAGTCACGAGGAAGCCGCAGACATTCGCGCTGGGGGCTGGGACCCCTCGGTCCACCCGGGGGCAGCTCCCGCTGACCAATCTTTGCTGTCTTTGCTTTCCCAATAAAATAAGACAAATAAAACAACCCCCCCCCCAAAAAAAAAGGCATTTTGCAGTAGTCCCCCCCGCCCCCCCCCCCCCCTCCCTCCCCCAGGAAAGTAGGGTTTGGGCTGGGAGGGATGGACAAGGATGCACCCAAACCAAGAGGGTGCCCCGTCCCACTCCCCGGCGGGCAGACCCGGTCCCAGGGCCCCAACTTTACCAAAAGGAAATGAAAGTGAATATAGTGCAAAGCAAATGAATGAACGGAATGGACGGCGCTGCGGGCGGCTCAGCCTTGCTCGGGTGTGAGGTATATCCGATTCCATCCCATTTCCACCCTCGATGTCCAGGGGGTTCCCTCCGTCCTCCTGCACGTCCCATTGCGCAGCGCTGCGCCCAAAGCAAGGAGCGTTCCTGGGGAGGGGGGCCAGGCTGCACCCCATCGCAGCCCCCACCCCGGTGCCGGCTGCCTCCTCGCCATCCCCCACTGCAGCCACGTCCCCGGGTCCGTGCGAGGACAACCGAAAAGAAAGCAAAGTGCCATGCGGTGACCCCGCGGGGTGACATCCCCAGCACCGCAGAGCTGTGTGCAGGGACAGGGCCTGGCCGCCCCTCGTGTCACCGCGCCCAGCCCTCGGCATCCTTGGGGACAAAGGCTCAGGGCAGCGCGCCCACCCCGCGCCCCTTTCGCCCCGACCCCAGGAGGCTGCGCGAGGAGCAGAGCGGGCGGAGCGCCACGTCCCCCAGCGCGGGGCTCTACAATCAGCCGTCGGCTCCATGGGGTGGGCTGGGGGGCAGCACGGGGTGCAGGGCGGGGATGGGGGGGGGTTATGGGGGGTCAGGGCTGCGCGCCGCCCCCGGGGTTGGGGCTGCTGACGGCGCGGCAGCCCATCCTGCGGATGGAGTGCAGGGCCACGGTGCAGCAGCCGCGCAGCAGCGAGCTGATGTTGTAGATGGGTTGGCCCTGGCGGCGCTGCGAGCGGCACAGCCACGCCACCGTGGGCACGGCCGGCACCACCACGGCCAGCAGATCCACGATGAAGTGGCGGCTCCAATAGCTCTTGGATGGAGCGCCGTCGCAGCCCGGCTCCGCTGTCGCATCCTCCTCGGGCGCGCAGGCGATGGCCACCGAGGGGCCGGCGCTGGGGGGCTGCTGCACAGTGGGGTTGCGCGGCACCTCCCCGTCCTCGGGCTCCAGGTCCATCCCCCCGGCGGGGTTCGGCATCTCGCAGCCCGGCGCCACGTCTTCCATCTCGGACACCCAGACGGAGGTGGGGCTGCCCAAGCTGCACGCTTGGGATTTCATCACCTTCTCCAGGAGGGTGTCCAGGTCGGGCTGGCAGTGCGCAAAGTCCGTCTGGATGGCGCGCTCCTGCATGCAGCTGGCCTGCACGCCCGCCTCCACGCCGCCCCGCAGCCCCAGCAGCTTCTCGTAGGTGGAGCTGGGGGGCAGCCGCCCGCAGGGCTCCCCCCCTTCCAACAAGTCCGGGCGGCCGGGGGCTTCGTCCCCCCCCGGCGAAGCCGCTGTCGGCCCCTTCGTCCACCGAGATGGTCTGCGATCCGCCCACGGTGCGCTCGCCGCCCGCCTGGTCGCTCAGCTTGGTGTAGGTGGAGCTGCGGGTGAGGGATCGCGCCGGGGACCCCCCCGCCGACTCAGCGGCCCCCTCCTCCTTCAGCCCCGCGCCGTTCTGCGCCACCTCCATGCTGTGCAGCAGCGTCTCCAGCTTCTTGTTCTGGATGTTGATGTCGACGAAGTACTTCTGCAGTCCCTTGTCCTTCTCCAGCAGGTTGTTCTTCACCGTGTCGATCACTTGCTTCAGCTGCTTGATCTCCTTGCGGGCCTCCTTCAGCGCCAGCTGGGCCTCCACGCGGTGGCACTCCTCCTCGATCCAGTCCTCCTGCATCCGCGACAGCTGCGTCTTCAGGTCCTCGATCTCAGCATCCCTGCAAGGAGATGGGGGCAGGCACACATGGCATCACCACGGGCCCCGCCACGCCAGGAGCAGCGTGCCCTGCAATTCCCACCGTGGTTCAGAGCGGTGATTCAGGGTCAAAGCACCCAGGAAAACCCACGTTTGGGACCCAGGGACCCCAGCAGTGATGCCCAGCCAGCTCCCAAGGGCAGATGTGCCACACAGGGACACAGTTGGGTGGATATGGTGGGGATGGGTTGGTGGTTGGACCCAATGACCTTGGAGGTCTTTTCCAATCTCGATGTCTCTATGTGGGCATGGTGGGGATGGGCTGGCGGTTGGATCTGATGATCTTAGAGTTCTTTTTCAGCTTTGATGACTCTATGATCATGAGGAAGAAGAGGAGGCTCAGGGAGAACTCACTGCTCCCTGCAGCTCCTGAAAGGAGGCTGGAACAAGGTGGGGTCAGCCTCCGCTCCCAGGTAACAGAGATTACCTGGGGGGGAGGGGGTGGCCTCACATTGCAGGGGATGGTCAGGTTGGGCGTTAGGAGAAATTCCTTCTCCAAAAGAGTGGTGATGCAGTGGCAGAGGCTGCCCAGGGGGCTGCTGGGCTGACCAGATGGTGCTCCAGATCCACAGAGATGTGGCACTGAGGGATGTGGTCAGTGGGCACAGTGGGGTCGGGTTTGGGGATCTTGGAGCTCTTTTCCAACCTAAGGGCTGTGATTCTAAGGGCTGTGTGGGGACACCGGGTGCCCATGGTGGCTGGCTGGCAGCTGGCAGGGCGGTGAGGACGTGCCTAAGCCCCCAGAGGAGCAGATGGAGCTCAGCCACTGCGTGACGCTGACATTCAGAAAAGCAGTGGGAGAGAAAAACCAGCCACGAAGGGATGAGCACAGTCAGCTCCGGTGAGCATGCCAGGCTCTGCAGCCCCACCAGCTGCTCTGTGCTGTGACAGTGAGCTCAGATTTGAGGAAAATTAGAAAGGGAGAGCCACGTGCCCGCAGGAGCCCCACAACCCCACACCTACCTGTCCTGCAGCCGCTCCTGCGTGTCCTTCAGGCGGGCCTTCAGGTGCCG
Source organism: Gallus gallus (assembly GCF_016699485.2). NCBI lineage: Eukaryota > Metazoa > Chordata > Aves > Galliformes > Phasianidae > Gallus > Gallus gallus. Next base: position 10,181,109 of record NC_052551.1, read on the forward strand.
GATGCACACCTCCTTCTGCTGCAGGGGGGTCAGGTACTGCTCCGGTGTTGGTGGTTTGATGCCATGGTTGTCACTGCACAGGTTGTATTTGGCCGAGCGCCTGCGGGGACACGGCTGTCACCCAGCTGCTGGCACGGGGCTGTGCTCCCCATGGACACGTCTCACACACACACATTGCCCAGAGCAATCTCTTGGGGAACGTACTGTGAGCATGGAGACCCCAAACCAGGGTCAGTCCCACCAGAGATGTGCAGTGGGGTGGGCTATGCTGGAGCAGGTTGGAGCTTCCCATGCGTCCCAGGCTACTACAGCAGCTCCAGACCCTCTCTGTGTTGCCACCAGCACAGCTGAGGTTGATGAATGTCTTTGGGCATCAGCCCAGGGCAGCTCAGCAATCATGAGGTGGAGAGGGAGGGGAGGAGAGAGGCTGCTGCTCCATGGCTGCACACATGGCTAGGGAGCAGGCACAGAGCTGTGCATGGCTCCAGGTGCTCATGCCTTGCAGCAGGCTGCACCGAGCCCCTGCACATCACAGCGGGGTGGTCCAAACCCTCTGTGCATTGCAGCAGAGCAAAGCCCCCATGCACTGCCACGGCGCAGCCCAAAGCTGCCGAGCATCATGCAGGCAGCCCCCCAGTTCTGAGCAGAGAGAAGCAATGTGCTGGGAGCAGCCAGGTTGGATGGTGGTCTGGCAATGCCTGTGGCCACCCCATCCCTGCTCTATTTGCTGTCTGACTCCATCATTTCCTCCTAGATGCGATGCCACCTCTGGCAGTTGGAATGCAGTTGGTGGGATAAAGTCCCAGCCCAGGGATGAGCCTCACTGCCCAGAGCAATGTGTGGGCAGCCCCACATGCAGTCCTGCTGCACCTTCTGCCCCAAAGGCAGTGTTCCTGGGGAGCAGTGAGCAGAGGGAGGAACGTATGCAGCACACAAGCCACAGCCAGGGCAGGACAGGAGGGATGGGCACGGAGCTGGCAGGAGGGTGACAATGGGGAGAAGACATAATGACAGCGGTAGAGGAGTTGTGGGGATGGTGGGGGCTCAGCAGCCCCTCCGGCAGCTCCGAGCACAGCAGCACGGCCTCATCCTGCAGCCCCTGTGCTCCTGCCCCATAGCACGTGGGCACCGTGGGCACCGGGGCCAGCACTGCTCCCCCTGCCCGGGGCACCCCCAGGGGGACAGTGCCCACGGGGTGAGGGCGAGGGGTTACCTTGGGGTGGGGCTGCTGTCGCTGCCCTTGTAGGAGCCAGAATTGCTGCTGCTGCTCAGCGAGGAGGTGCCGTAGGTGTCCCTCCCGGGGGGCGAGGGGCGCCTGGAGGCAGGGAGAAGAGGCTGTGTCTCAGGCCGAGTGGCTGAGGGCGCTGACGACTTAAAGAAGGAGGCAAAACCACTCCGTCCATAAAGCCCGCGACTGCCAACCACCGCACCGAGAACACACAAGACAAAAGGACAGAACAAACAGCGGGGATCAAAATGGCACGGAGACGGCGACGGGTGTGAAGGTGGGGGGGGGGGGGCCCAAACCCCAAAACCACCCGCTCCAATCCACGGGCACCCGCATGGCATCCCCATGCCCAGGGACTGGGAGCCCCCAGGAGAGTCCTGGAAGTGGGATGGGGTGGGCAGCACCCACACGTGGGCACATCTGGCCCTTCTCTGCTGGCGATGGCTGCAGTCAGGAGCTAAAAAGGTGCAGCCCAGGGTATGGAAACACTCAGAGGGGAATAAATGCTTCTTCCCTCTCTTTTTCCCCTCTTGTTTGCTATCGCTGCAGCTCAAGGAGAGCCTTTCCAAGGGCCAACGCCCCTCCCAGCATCGCTGCCCAATCCCAGGGCTGTGTGGGGAGGGGGCATCCACAGACACCCCGTAGGTGGACGGGACCAAGAGTGGATCCTGGGGCAAAGGAATGGATCCTGGGACCATGGAGTGGATCCCGAGACCGTGAGATTGGTGCCGACTGCGGCAGACACATACAGAGACGGACGGGTGCTGTGCTGGGGGTGCTCCATGCGGGGTCGGGGAGCTGTGGGCAGCATCCAGCGACATGCAACGCCCCGAATCCTCAAAGCTGCATCCCGGGGCTGCTCCCTGCCCTGCTGTGGCCCTGGGTGGGCACCGCTGCTGCTCCCTGTGCGTATTCACCTTCGTGATCCGGTGGATGAGCGTCTGCTCCCCGGCAGAGACATGGCCACGGTGCCGCGGGTCCTGGGCACAGGGGAACTGCAGGGGAAAAGCAACAGAGAGAGGAGATCAAATAGGGAAACCCAGCAGGGACAGAGCCCACCAGCTGCTGTGTGAGGCGTCGATGCAGTCCTTGGGTGACCTTTATGGGACTGTGCCGTGATCCCATGGCCCAGCAGCATCGCAGTGCTGTGCCCAGGGTTGAGGCTTTCCTCCCTTCATAAGGCAAAGCACAACCATTCAAGCACAGCCTGCACATACATTCCTAAGGCACAAACACCCTTTCCTGCACCTTGCTGCATCCCACCCCATGCTGCTGCCCCTGCTATAGGCCACCTGCTGCTCTTCGTTAATTAAATCTGAATTGCCCATTCATCATTGATATCAGGTGAGGAAGCACAGATCCCTGCATGATGCGGCAGCAGCAGCTGCTAATCCCATGAGAAGCACAGATCCCCTCTGCCTGAAAATAAATAGGGCAGATCCCGAGGTCTGCAGCTCCAGCAGCTCTGGGCCCACGTGGGGATGGGAACTGCTGCAGAGGAGGGTCACTACAGATAGCATCAGCTCTGCACATCCATGGCACCAAGCAGAGCCGCTGCCCTATGGCACTCGCAGCGTGCTGGGAACGGCTGGGCACCGCATGGCCCCCCCATCCTGGCACATTTCAGCTGCATTTGTCCCAGATCTCAGCAGCTCCAACAATGGGCCCTCTGATAATCGATGGATGGTTGGGACCGCTGAGTGCTGCCTGGGCTCCGGGCCAGGACAGGGAGAGAAGCGGGGTGAGAGCGGAGGAGGGAGCACTGCCAGCCCATGGCTGATGGAGCCTCTTGTGTTGGAAATCTCAGCTTGTCTCCCCCAAGGACAACTTCTGCCCAATGCTCAGAGTGCTCGCCTTTCCCCTGGGTTCACACCTGCCTGTAACCCAGCATAGGGCACCAACGAGCTCAGTGAGCCGGAGCAGACCTACACCGAGGGGTACAATCCCTGGGGTCTGGGGGTCACGGGGATGGGGGGAAGTCCTGCGAAGGGGCAGCAGCGCTCTGTGCTGCAGGATCACAGCTCCCGGATCAGCTGCGCGCGGCCGCGGGGCTTTGCAAATGCAGCAGCGTGAATCAGCATCCAGCAGAGCCCGGCCCCCGGCAGCGCGTGCTGCAGCACAGCCCGGCCCCGTGCATTGCCACCGTGCTGCCTTCGGGCCGAGCTCTGCGGGATTTGCAGCCACAGAGGTTAACTCCTCGCCCTCTCACCGCCCCGAGCGCTGCGTGCCAATCCGTGCCTGCCCCGCAGCGCCCGGCTGCCTCCTGCTCTTTCCATTGCCGGCTCCCATTCCCCCACTCCTGCCTTTCCCCGTGGGCACACAGCAAAGCTCAGCTCAGGAGGGAGCCCTCGGGTGCACACAAACCCAGTGCACGTTCCCCCCTGCTGGACGGGCTGCTGGAAGCCCCCCTGCACCGCACCGCACCGCCGCGGTTCCCATTGCTGGCAATAAAGCAGTGCTCTCTTTGTTCTCAGGAAATCCATAGGCTGCTTCCATCTCCTCCAAAGCCACACCGTGCCCACAGGCAGCCAGGATGAGCAGGTCTGGCAGACAGACAGACAGACAGACCTGCACATCCTTCCCACGTACACTGCAAGCTTTGCCTCTGAGGGTGGAGGTAATTGCTTATTTGCACTGGCAATTAGCACAGCCGTGTGAACCCGGGTGAGCAGCTACAGAACCTCCCCATGAAGGAATGGGAAAGGCGAGGTGATCTGATCGCATCTGAAATGCAACAGAGGGAAACGCAGCACGGCTCTCTGCTTTCTGCATGCTTAGTGCCTGCTGGCAGCTCTGCTGCAGAGCCCGACAGGGATCTGGGGAGAAGATGGCAAAGGGATGGAGGTGCAGCTCTGCTGATGGGACCCACATCCTGGCCTGAGCCGAAATGCTGAGCTACAGCCTGGGTGGGAGCTTCCCAGCATGGCAGACAGCCCACAGCAGCAGCTCCGGCTGCTCGTCCATTAGGCATTAGGAAAAACACACAGAGAGGAAATGGAAAGCGTTCAAAGATAAATGAGAGCGTCCCCGAGCGCGCCGTGTGCTCTCCAGCCAGGAAGACAATGGCAGGAATGGGGAGAGCCAAGGAGGAGGCAGCAGCAGGTCGCTGTGATGGGAGAAAATACCCAATAATGCGGCTTCTGGAAGGGGTCAAAGCAAAGCTGCAAGGATGGGCAGGAAGAGGAAATCCCTAAAAATATTGGGGTGGGAGGCAACCCAAGCTGGGTATGGCACAGCAGCAGAACACCAAGAACCTTAAAAATGAATGTCAGGAGCCGGGCAGCAGGAGGGGAATGAGATCTGGAGCACTCGGGGGGTTCCTGCAGGATCTGTTTGCTGCCGTGACCCCAATTGGGTGCTGATTTCCTCTGCTTTGCTCTCATCTTTTCTGTGGGATGAGGGGTGGGAGGAAGGGTACCAGGAGCCATGCTGGGGGGTTTGGGGAGCACTGGTGTGCAGAGGAACCGGAGCTGTACCGGTGCCAAAGCACAGCTTTGGGGAACGGCGGGATGGGGCCGCCCATCGCGAGCTCCATTGCTGTCTCCTCACACCAACCAACAGCAAAATCCCCCCCAGAGCTCCCAGCATCACCCTGCTCCCGGGACACAGCACCCTGCAACCCCCACCAACGCCCCCTCCATCCTCACAGCGGTGCTTTCAGCCATCATTGCTTTGGTAGCACTCTGGATCTGCTGCGCTCAGCAGCGGGCAGCACTCCGCTCCATGCTGACGGTGCACGGGCAGCAGTGCCAGGCACAGCCCCCCCAGAGACCACGCAATGGAAAGGAGTGAAGCGAGGAGGGCGGGCAGAGCACCCACAGCTCAGCCCCGTGCTGCAGGGGAGGGCTTCCCCCCATCAAGGTGAGCGCTCAGCCTTGGTTCTGGGGTCGGTTTTGCTCCTGCACATTTCCGAGACACCCCACTTCCCCCATTCCCACAGGACTGGCCATTCCCTGCCCCACCAACTCATCCTGCCCTCGCATGGAGCACACAGAGGCAGGCAGGCTCCTCACTAACCTGGCTGCTGCAGCAGCCTCCTGCCCCTGTGGTACCTCTTCCCCATCCACTCAGGTTTTCCCATCCGCTGCTTCTTTTGTTGGGGTTCCCGTAGCTGCCCACTGCCAAACCCCACGAGATGCTCTGGGATGCCCCCAGCCCACCTGCTGCGTGGATCCATCCCGTTCCCACTGCTGCTCCTGGTGATCAGGGACAGCCACCAGGTGTACCTCCATGCGGTGCCTCTGCCACGTGTCACACAGAGCCCCAAACAGCTGCAGATGTGGCCCCCTATGGGGCTGGACCACAGCTGGATCCATCCCATGAGTAGTACCAACCCCTCAGCACAGCACTGGAACACTCTGGGGCCAGCACACCTCACCAGACCCCATTCAAAGCCACCTAAATCCCACACCTCCTCATTTCCCTTGCCATGTTCTGCACGGGAACGCTGTGCCACGGTGGCCCTGAGCAGCCCCAGCACTGTCCCAGCGTGACCCCCAGAGCCACATCAGCCCCCCACGGACATCCCCAAGGAACGCAGAGAACAAAAAGGGGTGGCAGATCACAGCTCCGCTTCCACAAGGAACAAACCTGCCTCCGGAGGAGCCCTCACTGCCTTTTCTGTGCTGACTTTGCTTTCCCTTCACGCTAAAAATAAAGGAAGTGCAAAACAACAGTAAACAGCCACAGACTCCATTTGGGATGGAACGCCACAGCCCAGAAAACAGCCATAGTGCCAGGATCAGGGCAGGGGTGGAAGGGACTGGGATGTAGCTGGGTGGATGCGGGGCCAACACAGAGGTGGATGGACACACAACCTCAGTCTGCAGACAGACAGACAGATGGACACTGCTTGAGGTCGCATCAGAGCAGAGCACTCAGGGCATGAGCAGAGACCCAACGCACAGAGCGTTTACTCAGCACCACCAGAAAAATCAGTCCTGCTACGAGCTGTTCCCTCACGCAGGGCTTTTTCTTTTCATTCTCCCTTGTTTTGTTACGAAATGCTGAGCTGACACCCGGAGTTTGCAGGAAAATAGAGACCATTGGATGCCACGCTCTGCAGCTCATCCCTCCCGCGAGGAGAGCATCGTGACAAACCCTGCGGCAGTCACAGCCAGAGCAGTGCTGCGACCCAGACCTGATGCTCACAGCTGTGGGTGCCCAGTGCTCCCACCACCCCATGCAGCTGCACGGGAGGGAGAGAAAAGCACTCCTTCAGGGCAGGAAGGCAGAGATGCAGACCATGGATTCATCCTCCAGCACAACAGCCACCCCTCCCTCCCAGCACACACGCAGCCGCAGCGTGGCAGTGGTGGGGCTGCTCTCGCCCCCACCCACCCCAAATAGGGTCCCTGTGCCGCTGCACGGTCCCATTTAGTGCTGTGCCACGTCTCCTGTCCCGTCCTGCTGCAACACTCCCCACTGTGGGCACCCATCTGCAGGCATTGCCCTTCCTGAACCCAAGCAGAGACCCCCAAAGCCCTGCAGATGTTATCTTTGCTTTCCTGCACAAGGTCACGACACAGCCCGTGCATCACTCAGAGCAAGGTGGGAGCACTGCTGTTTTATAGGCACACCCAACGCACAGCAGTGGGTTTGTATGTGACGGGCAGGCAGCACTGACCTTGCAGGGAGAAGAGGAAAGGAGCGCACAGCTCATCAATCTGCTCGTGCGCTTTCTATCCCTTCAGAGATGGAGCTTTAAGCCATTAAGTAATCAAATCTCAATTGCACAGCAGCTCCAGCTCCTGCAGTGCTCCATAGTGCTGGGAGGCACAACTGGGCTCTGCATGGAGCAGATGTGGGTCTGGGGCATGCAAGGAGGGTCTGGTGCATGCAGGCAGGGCATGTCCAGTGCATGTGGTGCAGGGCTGGTGCACGGAGGATGGGGTTGATGTGCCCAGTGGGGTTCTGGTGCATGGAGGGTGGATTTGGTGCATGCAGTGGGGTTCTGGTGCACGCCATATGGGTATGACGCATGTCATATGGGTACGATGCATCGAGGGCGAGTCTGGTACATGGCGTGGGGGTGCACTGCAGGGCCGGTGACCACAATATGTGTGATTCCCACTGCAGGGACCCAGTGCATGCAATAGGGCTCCAGTGCCCGTGTTGCTGCTCTGTGGGCACAGTGCAGGTGTGTGCAGTGCGGGGCTGCTGCATGCAGCGCAGGGCTGGAGCACGCATGACGTGTGTCCGGTGTGTGCCATGGGCTGTGCTGCAGGCCTGGTGCACTGCCCTCCCCGAGCACCCTCTGCCTTTCAATCCCCCCGGCACACGCAGCTCCCCCCGTCCCCAGACCCCCAGATCGGACCCCCGGCGCCCCCTCCCTGCTCACCTGCGCGGGGCCCGCGGCTCTCAGGGGCGGCAGCGCCGGGCTCAGCGACCTGGAGGGGAAAGGAGAGAGCGGGCGGTAAGCGGGGGATGGAGAGCGGGGGGGAAAGAAGAGGGGCCGGGACCCCCCCCCACCATCCCGCGGCCTCCATCACCTGCGCCGGCCTCCATGGGTGCGGCGGCGGAGGGAGGGAGGGAGGGAGGGAGGGATGGAGCCGGCAGGGAGGGATGGAGGCAGGAGGGAGGGAGGGAGGGATGAGCGTCGCAGCTGCGTAATTTGCCTTTCGCTCCTCTGCGCTCTTAAAGCGACGGCAGCGCGGGTGCCCCCCCGCGGGGTTTCCCTGGTTTCTACGGTAACTCCCCCCAGAAAAGCAGGAAAAATAAGAAGTCGGGCTTCCAGACCCCTCCACACCTGCCGTGCCCCACCAGCCCCGCTAATGGCGCACGTCCGTAAAGCTAAAAAGCTTCGATTCATGGCAGCTGGAGCTGGGAGGATCAGCAGAGCGGGGATGCGGCAGTGGGGAGAGGCGGGCTGGGGTACGGGCAGGTGCTCTCAATGCAATGGGAAACGTGAATTCGCTCGCACGGAGCGTTCCGTGGTTATCACGGTGCTGCCCGCACAATTCCATGCAGAGCCGGCTGAACCTTCCCTAACGACGTAAGGAGCTGCACCTGGGGCGGGAGGCTGAGCTCTGCCCCCCAGCAGGGCGCGCTTCAATCGCTGCAGCCCACCGGTGGGGACAGCCCGGTGCTGCTGAGCCCGGGGGAGCGCGGCGAGGTCGCTGTGCGCGTACCGACCTTACAGCTGCGTGCGTTGGATCCTACACGTCTGCGTGTGCATATGGATTTAGGGAAGGAAACGGTTCGTGTGCTGGCAAGGTCAGAGCGGGACGTGTTCCTGGATCCGCGTCACAGCCCAACCTCGGAGCACACCTGATCAAGAAGGAAAACCAAGCCCACGTTTCAGCCCATGCACATGTGAAAGCAGTGCCAACACACCGAGCTGCCTCCTCTGCCTGTGCAGGCTCCGCGTGTGACTCCCCAGCCGGTTATTTTGGAGTTCTGACAAACCTGTTTTGTAAATATGCTCGTCTTTCTTCCTCTGCTATTTGCAGCAAGGTTTGCACCTCATTTACTCTGCCATACAGGCTGCTCTCAGTGTATGTACATCCTGCCAACCTGCCTCTGGTTTATCCCTGCTTGCCTTCTGCTCTCCTCCAGCCTCCTTTTGTTTCTGCAGCTCCTGGTGAATCCAATGCAAAGCCTCTCTCTCTGAAAGAGCAAATTAATGAGTTTTCAACTGGCTGCCACCAGAGCTCTTCTCGCTGGTGTGGCAATGGCAGACATGGTGCAGGCAGCAGCTCTGCTGCAATGTATGATCATTTCAGGTGCCTTCAGGGGGAAGGAATGGTTTCTTCTCTTCCCGGCCTGTTCTCTGTGCCGTTTCCCTCCTGACCCCTCGAGGTGATGAGCACCACATTAGTAAGGCTGGGCATGCAGGGGTGTAACCAACACGAAGGCCTAGAGTCAGGATGACAGCATCATCCACCCTCGGACATGTGAAGATGACAGCAAACACCAAGATGAGCCCAAAGAAAAGCAAGGTGGCACCAGTTTTGATCCTTCAGAAGGAATACCAGGGAGCACAGGGAACACCTTGGTTGGACTTTTATTGATTCCATACAAAGAGGTGTCGGCACACCCAGAGCACTGGGATGTTTTGGAGCACCAAATGAACACAACCACTCTGTGCTGTGCTGTTGCAGTGCATCTGCTTTCAGCCCATGAAAATTACCAACGTTACGGAATGCCAGGACAGGTGTTAAATAAATTAGATCAAAGTACAAAGGATTGCTAACATTTCAGCCAAACAACCATTTTTCCATTGGCCTGTGCAGAAGGAAAGCTGTTAGTCTTTGCGTAAACACACCCCACAAAATCTAGCATTGCAGGGGTTCTTGGAAGTGGTGATGCTGCACACAGTTGCTGCACACAGTCAGCATCAAATACTGAACATTCTTTGAAATAAATAATTTTGAATATACTCGAAGATAGCTCAAAGGACTTCCCTTCTCTTACTGACCACAGTACCAAATTAACACACACAAGCTGCAAATAACCTAATTTCCAACACTGGACTCTAAGAAAGGCTTTAAAGAACTCTCATCAAGTCCCTCATGATGTAAATGTCTGAGGGGGAGAGTGTATTTTAGCTACCTATTTATCAAAAGAGTGAGTAACAGCTTGTTTTATAAACATATATGTATTGAAACTGAACACACCAGTGAACACCTTGCTAACCAACACTGCAGCCACACAGCAGCACCAATTCGTTACCACGTGGTTCTGAGAGGGCACAGGAATGAAAGAACTCTGCTCAGTCCACCATGGTTTGATGAGAGTTCCATTTTTTTGCAGGAAAAAAAGAACAGAATGGTGTTTTGATGAGCTTATCTGGCTGCTGCGTGACTTCAGTGAGCACTGAACATTCGGCCAGCAGTGGCTGTGATGTCTGCAAACGGAGCACACTGAACCAACTCAACAACCATCTGCTTCTGCAGAACAAGGAAGATGTAAAACTTCACTGCGACTTCTTTCCGGCTATTTTTCCGACAGAGCTCCCGTAAGCTGAAGGAATTCACTCCAGATTTGTTCAGGTGCTGCAGGAGGGAAAAGAGAAGCAGTTGGGTCATGGAAAAGCAGAGCTCATCGAGTCTGAACTGAACAGTGCTGCTCAGAGCCATTATTTCCTGCTTGAAGGCCTAGAATAGGATCTTAGCAGGCATTTACACTCACATAGTGGCTCTTAACATTTGATTGCTGTAATATTGCTAGCACCTACGTATGTTCCTAACATCTACACATACCCACTGAACTCAGTGAAACAGCAGTGAAGCATACGAGGAAGCCCATCTGTAATGGTTTTCATGATGCAAACCAATAAAAGTCATTGCATGCCCTGTTCTTGGGATACAGAACACCAGCCACACCACAGGCAATTTCAGTTCCAGCTAACTCATCATTATTATTGCTTGTTTTTTAATGGCTGTACATATACACGCGTAGTTATTTATGGGTGTTGCACAAAACCTTTTAAAGATGTTCACATAATTAAACAACCAAGAAGGCTGCGGAGCCAAACTCAAGCCGTGGGGAAAAGCCAGGCCTGGGAGCAGGGTTTGGTGTGCTTTGCTTTGGCAGAAGCTCAGCAATGAGGTGACCCAGTGAGGGTTTGGACATTCAGTGTTGGGACGGCCTGTGCTGCCTCCCAGAGTGCCTGCCATGCTCCTGCTGATGGAGCATGTGATATCACACAGCTTCACCAGCTCTGAAGTTATTTCTGCACGGAAGGCAGGACAAGCCTTCCTGATGCAACGCCTGCCCTGCTTGTTTTGAAGCATCTTGAAAGCTCTGGGGCATTAAAACCTTTTAGAGAAGGGGTTACCATCTGTAGCACAACCACCACTCTTTTCCATAGCCTTCATCTCAGAAAGAGCTCAGGCAGACGAACAGCCAAATGAAGGCACCCTGCAATGCATAGCAGAGATCCTGCAAACCTGCAGGTAGTAGGAACTGGGCTTTGTAGGGAAGCTGAAGAGAACAAGGTGTCAGTGCTACAGCAAGCACTGCAAACAAAAGTGCAGAACATTCTAGCAATTCCAGCAGCTGTGGGAGAGTGGACGTGATGTCAGGCACTCAGAATCCTGGTTTCCTCCACCAACACCCAACCAAATGCAGTTCTACTCTGCATATGACACACAGTGACGCTACACAGTGGAAGCAGGAGGTTTTCTGAAATGGTCCACTGGAAATCAATACCTGGTTTGGGCTTCTAATTTCAAAATCCAGCACTGTTACCTGTAGGGTTTTTAATAACTGAAGAGTTCTTTTGCTCCACTTAATTTCTTCATTGTCTCTATTTTCCATTTCTAGCTCCTTGATGGGAAATACAACACAAAGTTAGAGGGCAAATGTGTCAAAAATTGGTGGCACACCAAAACCCACCATAAATTCATGGAATTATAACTTCTTTTTTTATATATATTTCTGTGAAATAATGCAGTTCGGTTCTGCAGTGTGAGAACTGTCAGCTTTAAGTATACATACGTGTGTTATCTCAGCATGCTGCACTGGAGCTTCTCGGCCCATTGAATTATTCAGCAGCATGGAGCTCTCGGAGAAAGCAGCTTCATCCTGCTGTCAGAATAGAAAGGTGGGTCAATTGGTATTGCAATTTATGCATTATTATGCTGTATGATAACAATTCTGCTCAAATAATTGATTGATCCAAAATAATTTAATAGCTGCTGTTTCTACCACGCCTTCTCTCACACAGGAACTACCCTTGTTTAGGGACAAGCCTTGAATTTTCTCCTGCCATCAAGTCCAGTTTTGTCATTCTTTGTCAACCTTAGGGAGTTCCATACCCTCCTAAGTCACCCCTTTCACATTAAAGATGGCAGAACTGCATAATTTGTTATTAGTTGAGTATTTTCTCGACTATTGACACAAAAGATAAGCGTAACCATCTTTAGAAATGAAAAAACATCTTTTCTTTACAAACAGGTTATGGTTTATATGAAGGTTCCAGCCATACTTAGTGCTTATACTGTAATCTATACCAATTAAGAGACATTTTAATTAAGGGCTCACTCATTGTAAGAGTCTGCTAAAATGCTTCTAAATAAACTTTCCTGAAGCGAAAGGCTTTTCAAATGTACGTTAACAACTTCTTAACCTGTTTGAAAAGGAACCCCAACACAAAATGAAGCCAGGAAGTACATTTGGGTCTGCAAAACATAAGGAAACCACTCACTAGGGTTCCACCAAAGCCATTAACAGTGTCATTGCTGCTATTCCGTGCTGTCAGTGCAAACAAATCATTGTCAGTTTTTCTCTCAGCCTCAGAGCAGTCCAACTCCTGCAGGTAACTCGATTCGTCTGTTATCAGCATCTCTGTATTGACAAACAAACAGAAGGCTTAAGATGAAGTGACTGCTCATCTGCCATTAAAAAAAACCAAACATTTTTATAATGAATACAGACAGTTTTGTTGATGGTTGAAATGTTTTGACCTTTGATTTGTAGAATACTGCACACTGTGCGTGTCTGAAACATCACATGAAACAGAGTATTTATTAACTCTAATTCTGCCACAATAGAATTAAAACATTACCTGTGGCATCTTGCTCCTTCCTTGTTTTTTCCACCTCGGACTCCATCTGTGTTACATTTCTTCCCATTGCAAATCTACCTCTCTTGAAGCATTTTGCAAAGAACTGAAAGCAATTATTTTTATTTGCTTACTGTCAGAATATAGTGTCAGATTATTTGCAAGCATCAAAGCAAAGCTATGAAGATGAGTTGCATGTTAATTATCTCACCCCAGAATTCAGAGTTCTGCATTAGGCCATTTCAGATCTGCATCTTTAAAAAAGGAATGGCCCTTTGGCAACGAATTCTGTGAAGAAATGTCTTAGGAGCAGCTAAGGAACAAGCTGCTATTGTGCATCTCGACTCAGAGGTGAAGCTGTTCTGCTCCACGGAACCTGCTGAGCTGTTTGCCTGCAGACCCAACAGAGGGAACACAGTGCAATTAACATGAGGCTGCTGTGCAGAGTTAGCACTGCACCTTCCTCCATCTCCTTGCATACAAGTTGATCTTTCTTTGTTTTATCATCATCCCTAAACTTACAACTTCTTTGAAAGATTTGTCAGATAATACACAGGGGCATGGAAGGATTTGACAGACCATATTTCCATGAAGCAAATATTTCCCTGGCATAGAAAAGAGCAGTAAGGTCTACGAGTGCAGGAAGGGGTGTTCTGACCTGCCCTGCTCACCCACGGGATGCAGCGATCAGAACCTCTGGAGCACCTGAAAGGCAAGCTCTCCTTATCATTTCTAACTTGCTGGAGCCCTGGAGATTGAAGCCAGGAGCTGTACAGATGGTCCTTCTGCTGAAGCAGTTAGTGATGAGTATGCAAATAACCATTAGGTATCCAATAGAACAGTGCTGTGAGACAATACCTCCAGCGATGCTACGAACTTGCAGTTGCCTTGGGGTTCACATAAAACCAAGTGTGCAAACCCCTGACAGTTACATCCTGGATGTGCAACAGTCCCATCACCAACACAGCGGCACACAAACCAACAAGGAAAAAATCTTTACCGTTTGTAGCTCAGCATGAAACAAATGCTGTGCAGGCTGGGACAGGAGTGTTTCCACTCCTCCTGATTCTTTCCACATCATTATTTGTTTAGTTGGAGGTGCAAGGTCTAATGTAACAAGGGTGCCCACGCTGTTGTTAAGCTGGTGGTATATAGCACTGAGGCTGAGCTCTTTGTCTGCATCCACAAGCAACTTCCTCTTCCTTTTATTGTTTTTCCTCTGGTTGAAATCTAAAGAGATCAAGTATTCAAAAAAGAAAAAAGCACTGACCTCAGTACACACATGGTCACAAGAGGTCCCTCCCATTGTTAACAATCTGTGATCCTTGGCCTCTGTCACAGACACACCTACCTGGAGTGCTGACTAGCAGAGATGGGGACAGCTGAAGACCCTCAGCTAATTGTCCCCTTCAGCCCCATGTTCATTGTTTGGAATTACAGTATTCAAACCTGACAAGGAGTTGTTGAACTCTCCTGTTTCTGATCGAGGCACATTTTTCAATAGCCATTACAGAAGAGACATAAACAAATAAGGTCCCATCCACAGAAAACTTAAGTGTGAAGAGAACCACTGTGAGTAAATGGACAGCTGGAGACCTCCTGACTTCACAAAGTTGAAGAGGATGGCCTGTTCCCCCCACAGAGTTTGTAAAGTTTACTCTCTGTATTCTTGTACAGGAAACCCACACATGTTTAATTACAGGAGACATGAATACATGAATACTGTGCTGAGGAATCAGGAACACAATGACTTAATGGGAACACATGATACATGAACAGGTCTGAGTAGGCTATCTTTAATCCACCAGGAATTAATTGTTCCAAGAACTCCCGATGAACTCAACAGGTTTCATTATCTCATAATTAATATCTGTATTTGTCAGTTTAATACTTTGGCAATTATACTAAGATGTAGATTGTAAACACAAAATAGAGATGCTGATTGGTTGTACAGCCATAGCTTCCTGAATCTTGTCTTGGCAGGCTGGAAAATGCCAGCATTCTAAATATCATCAATATGAACTCGTTCATTTACTAATAGCCACCATCAGAATAGCTGAGATCTAGATTTACACACAGATGAAAAGAGACGTTTTTCTTTTTTAATCTTAATAAAGACAAGAGATCCCAAAACTCAAAGTATAAGGTGGTTGTTTTACACATAAGAGATCATGGAGGTGTCACTGGCAATAAAAGCTCAGCTGAACTTTTGGTAACACTGCTGAATGGGCTGCACTGCCAGCAGAACTGCAGCACTTGGTTTGGTATGAGGAAGGAACTGTAAGCAGAGAACTGGGCAGATCAGATAATACCAATCAACCTGATACTGGTTTTGTGTAAGAATGATTATAGAACAGAACTCTGGCAGCAGGAGAAAACAAAAGTGAAAACAATGTCTTGCAAATATTTACACTAACAAGGAGAAAACCAAATACAGCAATGCAAACAGCAAGAAACCGATCAAGTTCTGACCTGTATCATCAACTGGCTCAAGCACAAATCCTTCTTTAGGCAAAAGCATTGTTTCATTCATGAGATGACTTTCTGTCTTCACTGCAGTGTCTGCGTGGTTGAACTCAGCTATAAGAAAACCCAGATCAGAAAGTTGACAGGATGGAATAAATTCTCCGTCTTACAACATTCAAGACAGCAGACAAAGGAAAGCTTTGAATTTGCAAACTCCGATTTAGTCTGTAATCTCACAGTGACCTTAACCGGTACATCTGCATTGTTGCTGCTTTCATTCTGCTGTCACAAGACTCTATTGAAGCAGGTAGTGAAACAAACAGACCGATACCAAACCAAACCAGGACTAAGAACACCTGTATGAATTACTAAAAGTAATCTGTGGCTGAAATACAAAGCCAGACATATTGGCAAGGTAACATTCAAAGTTGCTTCATTCTGTTTCCTTTCCCCTACAGAAGTGCTATTACTGCCTGAGCTGCGGCGTGGATCTCAGGATATCATACAGAAGTGTTTCTAAGTACTGTCAAGTTACGTATCTGGAATTCCTAGGTCCAATTAAATTATACTTAAAATGGTGAATGACACATATTAAAAAAGAAGGAAAGGAAACTAACGGAGGAAAAAGGCTTGGGATATTCTTCCATGCATGCAAAGCAGAATGGGAGTAACTGAGGCACCGATACAGGAGCAGAGTTCACATGAGGCAGGAGGAGGAGGTGCTGCCAACTCACCGTCTGTGCTGTTCTCTTGCAGGTCTTGTGACAAAGGAAGTTCTTCCTCCATATCAAGAATGCCATTAGTTAGGCCGTTTTGTTCATCCCTCAACAGGATTTCTTAAATAGAAAACACACAGTTGAATCATTCTAAGCCTTAGTTGTCATGCAGTAGTCTGACATAGCCTAACGTTGCTTATAATAAATATAAATCAAATGACTCAATAATAAATATAAATCAAATGCATTTAACTCTAAAAAAATGTAAACCTTTAATTTTTACTTAGTGGCATCTAAATGATCATAGATATGGTGACAAGTTGGAAAAAACGCAGTATAAAAACAGAAGAAGAAAGAATTTCTGCTTGCAGACAATGACTTTCATGCTGTTTCATTTATTTTCCTGCAATAATAAAAACATTTTGAAAGAAAGCGATTCTGTTTCTGTACCAATCATGTCTGCACCAGCCTCCTCATCTCCGAAGCAGTCCTGCTCCAAGCAGTACGAGCTCTCATGCAGAGCAGGTTTGTCTCCACTCACGCTTGCAGAGCTGTGATCAGCCACGAGGTTGCAGCTGCTCATCAGAACGCTCACATCGAAGAAGCTCTGTTTTCTCAGTGCGTCTGATTCCTCATCTGGACAAACACAGAAAGTCTTATGCTCCACCTGTACAGATCTATGGGAAATGTGCATTTCTCCATCTCCTGAGTTTTTCAAATAGCTTTCAAAAGATTGTAGGACATCCCATGCCTCAGATGGAATGGACAAAAGTCAATTTCATCTAACACCAACCATTGGGTTTGATTCTCCGCTTCCAATATCGCAATCTATTACTTAGGCAGAGTACTTACAGGGCAATTTAAGCATGAGACCACATGATAGGCCAGTCAGCACAAACATAAACAAATACTCTTTTAGTGATAGTTTTTTCACATAGAGAAATTACTCACTGTACGACATTTTGCATAAAACATACTTTTCCTTATGGAATATTTCTAATTTCTCAACTTCTCTCACCAAAGTTCCTATCACAGAGAAGTACATTGCTTTCATAATCCTCTTTAAGTGTGATGTCTTCAGCTCTGCTCTGATTCAAGGTAAAATGCTCAGCAACATCAATGGCACTGATGAAAGAAACATTATACAAAATACAGGATGAACTGAAACTCATTCACCATTTTGCTCAGCTGTGAAAACTTGTTGCTAACCAGTCTGCAAACCTGGCATTCTGCTGAAAAACCCCCAAAGATAACTCCTGTTTCCTATGGCATTGAAAGTACCCCCACCTGATCCTCATTTCTGTGGAGAGAGAACAACTGTCTCCCAAAGCCATTAGCATCCAAGCTATTTAAGATTTGATTCATAAAACCACTGCTTTGAATTTCCTCTAAAAGCTCAAAATGAGCATGTGGAAAACAGATGCTGTCTGTTGCTTACAAGGGCTACCTCCAAGCAAGTAGGCAGCTGCTTTCTTTGCGAGCCAGGCCTCCTATGCAGTCTCCAATGTACGTTGTACAGTGAAGACTGAGTCTGGAATGGTTGTAACAAAATGCTAGGTAGGGAGAGGTCTGTGAATCAGGGGAAAGCATTTAGCTAAATGAACTTCAAAGTAATCCCCATGCCTGGAACTTTGTGAACAAACAATCCAGATGTGCACTCAGAAAGCAATCTCTTCAAGAAACAGTAGCCATATCTAGAGGACAAGGGAAGCACCCATGCTCCTCTCTGTATTTCCTAGCTCTCTATTCTTCTGCCAGAAAATTTGGGTTTGGTCACACTCAGGCCCTACTAACAACCAGGCACTTGTCACATAGGAGGCATCGAATTAATGTCCCGCTGTCATCTTTACATCAAATCATAAGGATTCTTTGGGTAGGTAGAAAAGGCATAAAGATACGGCACGTTGGAATATCTGAATAAATGGAATAACTAGTATTACATCCCAGCTGTACTTAGAAAATACTAAAGACTTACAGATCCCCTCAAGCTGCATTTATGGTGAGATGCAGAGAAAATCTCTGTTGAAGTCCACTATCCCGGATCTTTTGGGGCATGGAAACACATCTTAGCCTTCTGCTTTTATCACTTTTTCTACATTAGTGCTGATTCATTCCGAAAGGCCAAAGAAACACATTGGCTTTTCACTGAGAGCAAAGCTTCCTAGAGCTGATAAAACACCCAGGGCCCAAAGAGCAAGGGACCAGAAATGAAAAGCATTTACACAGCAGAACAGTACGACATTGTGAGGCTGCGAACCACGGGCTCCATGGTATTACAACAGTATTCAGGCTAACCTTTACATCTCCTCCCATGGACAGGAATTTCTTTGCAGGGTTCGCTCAGACAATTGTAAATGAGAACATCTGGAAGTATGGGCTCAATATATTATTTTCTTGATAAAGTTTGCTGATTAAGTGGACTTGGAGGAGCTCTACAAAATTGCAGTGTTGTGACTGCAGCCTTGTAAAGTTCAACTCAGAATTTAGAAGAGATCATTTGTCAAATCAAAACAATTCCATGCAAGTCTTGATCAGATAACTGTAAGGATGTCTTTTACTTCTGAAAACAATGAAATAATGAAGAAAAAGTAGGGAAGAATTTACTTTAAATCAGGTAGCGTTGTTTCAAAGTCATGAAATTCTTCAGGTAATGTAATGGACTGATAAGCAGCCTCACAGCTCTCTTCTGGAAGGTCAACAAGTCCTAAAAGAAAGAGAAAACAAAACGACATAAACATCAATAACATAAAAGTAATGTTCTCCCATGTAGATGTGGTAAGTCTATAAACCTGCCAGAAAGGTCTGTTGCCATTATAGAGAACAAAAAGCTTGGGCAATTTGTCAGCAAGATTCCAAAGTGGAATTAAAATACTTAATTTGCATATACATTAGGAGCCATATTTTACAGACAGACAGAGAAGAGGATGCTGCTGTTGGACAGTGGTACAGCTCTTGAAAAACTGTAAATACATTGTGCTTATGCACAGCTATGTAGGTCACTATAACTTCAGGTGGGGTGATTATGCTTTGATTTTCTATCCAGGGTCTATGTAACACTGTTCTCCAGCATCAAATAATCATAAAAACTGGCTGCAAATACCTAGCAGCCAAGGAATGCTGGAACAACTCAGGTTAGAGGGATTTCTGAAGGTCACCTAATCCAACCTTTGGCTCAAAACAGAATTAATTCTTAAGCTAGATCACTTTTGACTATTTCCGATGATGGAGATTCTGCAGCATCCCTGGACAACCTGTTTCATCATTTCACTACTGCCATTGTGAACTGTTCCCCTCCTGTAGCTAGTTGGAGTTTCCTTTGCTGCAGCTGTTACCACTGCCTTCTGTTCATGTGCTGTGCAGTCCTCTACAAGCTGCTACAGCACCCACTAAAAACAGTATTACATACTTATTGCAAGTGATTCTTCTAGTGATTTCTACGTTTAGAAATATTAACTGATCATAATCGCATCCTTGAAAATCATGCAGAGTGGGTATTCAGTATTCTGCAACCAATCTAGGTCACAAAGCACATTAAGGCTGGCAATGGATGTTGGTATTTTAAGTCTTTTTTTAGACAACAGTGCCTCCCCATTTGTCACCTTAACATGACAAACACACAGACTCTTTGGAAAGGATTCCATCATATTAGTTCTCTTCTTGCTAGCTTTGTGGCCAGAGCTCAAAACACAGTCAGATCTGGCACTACCACGTTCTTAGACATGTTGTTGGAGTCATCAGTGGTGACAATTAATTATCTAGCAATGGAAGCTGAATTCAAGCTGCTTCTTGTAGGACCATTTAAGATATTGCTTCTTTTAAAGGAGTCAAAGAGTTGAAATTGCATTAAATTAAGCCAGACTAACCATCAGCAGTATGCACCAATACATTCAACGTCTTTTGAGATCAATGATGTGTACGTAACTGAAACAACCACAGTTAACAAAAGCAGAAAGCAATGCAGGTGGGAAGATGCAGAATTCTGCACATACCTGGGCGAAAGGCTGTCTTCATTTT
Organism: Gallus gallus; assembly: GCF_016699485.2. Classification (NCBI taxonomy): domain Eukaryota; kingdom Metazoa; phylum Chordata; class Aves; order Galliformes; family Phasianidae; genus Gallus; species Gallus gallus. The sequence continues at coordinate 10,201,042 of NC_052551.1, forward strand.
TGTCAGAGCTTCACTGCAGTCTGACAGGAGGTATTTTGTTTTCCTGTGGTAGATCCGCACCACTCCCAAGAGTAAATGCCCAGAGGTGCGCAGAGCTATTGTAAACTTCGATGATTTAAAAAAGATGTTCAGGAGTTAATAGTTATGTCAAAAAAAAAAAAAAAAAAAAAAAAAAAAAAAAACATTTGAAATGGAAATACTGCACAGCTGTAACAGAGTTCTGGTAAAACACAACTGCAGAGAGCTTTGTCCTCTTGCAGAGGATCAGAAACAAAGCAGTATTCAGAGCTAGGAGTTTCTAATTGCTTCTGCCCCAAAGCATTGCCATGCTGAAGCCTAAGTCCCAAACCAGTTATATTCAATTAATCATAACCCATGGAAGACAGATGATGAAATTTACACTATCAAACAGGTATTTTCATGGGGAAAAAATCCTGCTTGCACCAGCAGAAAGCTTTGCATCTCCTTCACCATTGATTAGTGACAGTGCAAAATGTTCTCACTGTTCCCTTGGATGCAATTGCAATTGCAACTGAGAGGCCAAGGACTGAGTCATGGATACTGCCTGCATCTGTGCTTGTTTGAGTCACAACTTCTCTGTGATACACAAAGGATTAATGCAGAATCTCTCATAAGAGTCTCCAATTATGCTTATTTATATACTTATCTGCTTATAACGGTGGGCCTGGAAGGAGTCCACTGAAAGTGCAAGGATAGTTATTATATGTCAACAGTTGCTTACTATAACATCATACTGTCAGTTCCCAGGTCATGTTGTGTACCTGCAGCTCCAAATCTCTGAGGAGAGCTCAGTGGCACACACTGACAAGCCCATGACGTGTCGTGGAGCAGCTCAGACCAACACAGTAGTGCCCAGGCCTGCAGGGCGCTCTCTGGAGCTCCATCAGTGGAAAAATGCATTTCACAGAATTGTAGAATGGCTTAGGTTGGAGAGGACTAAGATCAACCAGTTCCAACCCTCTGACATGGGCAGGGTTGCCAACTACCAGATCAGGGCCCAAGGCCCCACCCAGCCTGGCCTTGAGTGCCTCCAGGGATGGGGCTCCCACAGCTTGACTGGGCGGTTGTGCCGGTGCCTCACTGCCCTCTGAGTAAAAAAACTTTCCCTAATATCTAACCTAAATCTCCCCTCTCTTAGTTTAAAGATCTTAATTTAAAGTTTAAAGATCTTAGTTTAAAGTTTACAGATCATGTAAAAAGTTGATGCCCTTCCCACTTGTAAGCTCCCTCCAAGTACTGGAAGGCCGCAATGAGGTCTCCTCAGAGCCTTTTCTTCTCCAGGCTGAAAACCCCCATCTCCCTCATCTCCTCATAGCAGAGGTGCTCTGATCATCTTCATGGCCCCAATTTGAATGCTACAGTAAAAACGTTCTTATTCTGTAGACGAGTACATTCCACAGACCTCCAAGAGTAAAATAACAAGCAAGGTATTTCTATTATTATCATCTAATGGGATTGAGACTTTATCTGAGTCAGAACTGAATAAAATCAGAGTAGGGATTTGCCTCACGCTGGTTTTGAAGCAGCCACAAATGCCTCTTACTACGTGCTCACAGCAGCAATAGCCCCATTCCCTGCAGCACTCGCACCTCGGGGCTCACCAGGAGATGCTCTCCCACTCTAATCACATACCTTTGGCGAAACGATCTTTTTAATGGTAGTCTCTAAATTGCACTCGAAGATATGAGCCTTGGTGAGCTTCTTCTCCCAGTGGGCAGCGAGCCAGATCTTGGCCAGCGGCCCACGCCTGTTCACGAGCAAATGCATGTAGAACATGGTGTGTGGGTCTGCTGGGCCTCCTGCAACGCCTCTGCCTGCGCTTTGCCCTCCTCCTCCCTTGGGCTGCCTGAGGGTGAGAAGGTCCTGAGGAGAATTTCTGTGTGCTGGGGCTCCAGAGAGAGCTGGAGCTGTGGGTTGGAGCTGACAGCACCTGCGGGCACAAGGAGAGACGTCATGGGGATGGGGCTCAGAGGTGGGGGGTGGGGATTGTAAAGAGGTGGGGGGGAACGGGGTGGGATAGTGTGAGTGCCATGGGAGGTGTGGGCACGAGGGGATGGGGGCTTCATGGGACCATGAGGGAGTGGGGGCTTCGTGAGGCTCTGAGGGGATGGAGAGCACTGTGGAGCCCTGAGGGGAGCGGCTCTTCATGGGGTCATGAGGGGATGGGGGGCTTTGTCAGCCCTGAGGGGACGGCATCGCCCAGCCCTGCCATGAGGGGATGGGGTCTTTACACGGCCCTGAGGGGGATCATGAGGAGGCACTGAGGGGCTGCGGGACATCACTGTGGTGCTGCGGTACCCCGGCTGGCCCTGAGGGGTCGGGGCGGCTCTGCGGGGCGCTGAGGAGAGGGGCTGAGCGGGAGCTGAGGGCGCGGCGCTGTGGGGGCGCTGTGGTGACGGTCCCGCCCGCTCTCCCGCCCACACAGCAGCGCCGCCGGAGATCCCCTCATCGCTCCTCCATCCTTCTGCCCCCCCTGCCCCGCTCCTTCTTCCCCTCCTTCCTCTTTCTATTGATTTCCGGCTCTCCCGCAGATTTCGTTCTGAGTTTTGGCACAGCTGTCTCTGACCTTGGCTGTCTCTCCTCGCTGTGCTCCTGCTCTGGCAGCGGCTGACTGGGCCGTCTCCATCCCTCCTCTCCTTTCCTCGGGGATGCTGCAACCCCACCAGGCCGGGGCAGGATTTGGGGCTGTAGATTTAGGGCAGCTGCCAGCCTAGGGCAGGACATGGGGCTGCAGGTTTGGGGCTGCACATCCCAATCCCATCAACACCATGCAGGATTTGGGGCTGGAGGTTTGGGGCTGCACATCCCGGTCCCCCAGCACCCATCCCTCGAATGCAGCACAGCCAAAGCAGCAGTGTGCAGGACCCCCTCCAGTGTCCCCCTTCCCCTCATCCATCCGTGATGTCCCCCCGATGGCTGCTGCCCCATCTACCCCATCTACTGTGGGATCACAGCAGTCTGCACACAGACCATGCACATTCCGGCGCCTCGTCACCACAGGAGCCCCAAAACCCAGAGCTCAGGAGCAAATCATCATCCTTTCTGCTCCTCCCAAGGAAATACGAGTGGCAGAGGCAGCAGAGCGCACAGCTCTCCTCCCATCCCCTCTCCCTCCTGCCCGCCTGCTCCACATCCATCCCTTCCTGCTGATTCGGGACAATCTGTGTCCTGTGACCTACTTGTCTCTGAGAGCCGAGCGGGTTGGCACTGAAGCCTCTCTAAATGTGGTTAACGTGTCAGGATGCACTTACATTTATTTTTAATGCCGTTCTTTTCTCAGCCCAGTTCTGGATGCATCCCCAGGGATACTGCGCTGGGAAGACTGCCTTACGACACAGCGCAGGATTGGAGCTGGGAGGGCGGTCAGAGCCACACATCCCTCACTGCAAACAAAACATAACAGAGTGGTGTGCATCCACAAGGCAGCAAAAGAGGTGGGCGACCCCCCGGACCCAATTTGGGAGGAGCGGGTCAGCATCAGCCGAATTCAATGAATTAATCCAGGCAGAAAGCCTGGACACGTGGAGGAAAATTAGAAATAGAAATAAAAATGGAAGGAAACGGCTACAAAATGATCCAGAGGTCAATTTTAACATCGCCTTTTGTTTAATGCAGAAGGTGCTGAGGGAAGGATGAAGCTGTCACCTGTCAATGCCCCGCTGAGCAGCAGGGCCAGAGCCAAGCAGCCCTCACCAGCACCTGGGTGTGCACAGCCTTCAGCTGCACGGAAGTCCACATGCACCCCTTTATCTCTGCACCCCCTTGCGCCCTCTTAGAGCCTTTCTGGTTTTGACTCAGCTTCACAGAGACTCCACAGGAGGTCCCTGTTGATGTCACGGTGGCAGAAAGCTGCTGTTGGATGTCACTGCGAAGGACGTTGCCCCAGTGCTCTGGGTTGCATGGAGCTGAGCGTGGCTGTGGGGTTTGTTTCATGGGGGAGTGGGGTGTGGGGGGCTCAGGGTGCAGGGAACGGGTGTGTGAGCCCACCTGGTGCTGGCAGCAGCATCTGAGCATCATCTCACGCTGTCATACGTGAGCTTGTGATGGTGCTCGAGGCATGCGAATGTGCTGAAGGGAACAGCAATGTGATGGACAGATCTTCCCGGCAGCTTTCAGCAGCCCACCCTCTATCACTCGGGATTTACATCCGCACCACCGTCTCCAGGCACTGCTCCAAAGGCAGAAATAGCACACGTCTCATTAACGACACGGCTCAAAGCGTGCTCCTGCCAGCAGGTCACTGCGGGGGCTCGGGCCTGGGTCCAGTTTCAGGTCAAAGAGAAGCAGAGCGTGTGCAGACGGTGGCAGTGGGAAAAGGGAATCAGTAACCCGGTGCCGGGGATCTCTGTGCTGCGAGACTGCAGCCTGATGCCGTCCTGTGGCCCCAGTGGGGCTGATGGGCTGGGGGATGCATGGCCGGCACCCCATAGGGACATCCCCTGGGTGCATTCCGTGCTGTTAGCAGTGCTGCTTTGCCCCCTCCATCTGCAAACTCCCCGCCCCGGGATCCCTCCGCTGCAGGTGATGCGTTGCACGGGCGGTGCCGGTGTGCAACCGTGCGTGTGTGTGTGTGTGTGTGCACACGTGTGTGCACGTGTGTACCCCCGGGGCAGCCGCCGCTACGTGTGCACGTGTGTGCGTGCAGCGCCGGGAGCACCGCGGGGTCCCACCGCCCTCCCCTCCCTCCGCCGCGGCTGCACCGGCACCGGGGACCCGGCGGGGGTAGGCGGCCGGGGGGGCAGCTCGGTGCGGGCAGCGGCGGGGCGGGACCGGGGAGGCGGCTGGGACCGAGGAAGAGGGAGCGCAGCTCGGTGCGGGGAGGGAACCGGGGGAGCGGAGGGGACGGCAGGTCCGGGACGTGGAGGGGGGTGGACAGCCCGAATCGGGGAAGGCAGCCCGGGGGGTGTCACGGGCTCCCGGGGTGGGGAGGGAGGGGGGAACAACCCGGCGGGGGAACGCGGGATGAAGCCCGGTTCGGGAGGTGGGTCACAGGGGCTGGGGAGGTTCGGGCCGATGGGACCAGGGAGGGAACAGCCCGGTTCGGGCACGCGAGTCCTTGGGGTTCGGGGGTTCGGGCGGGAGCAGCTCGCTCTGGAGGCCGGGTTTGTGGGTGAAGGGTGGGGGTGCATCCCGGCCGGGGCAGGCGGTGCAGGGGATGCAGCCCGCTCTGCCGCTCACCTCTCTGCTCGCAGGGCGGCGGCTCCATGGCGTCCCCGCGGGCGGCGGAGCTGCGGAGCCCGGGCGAAGCGGCGGCGGCGGACGGGGGCGGCCCGGGGGGGCTCGGCCCGGCTCCGGGCCCGGGGCTGGCGCTGGCGCTGGGCTGCGCGCTGAGCGGGGCAGCGCTGGTGGTGCTGGCGGGGGCTGTGCCGCGGGCGGCGCGTCCCGACCCGACCGTACCGGCGCGGCAGATGGAGCGGCTGGAAGAGAGGGCGGCGCGGCTCCGCGCCCGCCTCGACCGCTGCACGGTGGCCGGGCTGGCCCTGCTGGCCCTGGGGGGGCTGCTGCTCGCCGCCCTCCTGCTGGCCGCCGCCGCCGCCCGCCGCCGGGCCCGCGCCGCCCGCCGTGCCGGGAGCACCTACGGCTCCGTGCGGCTGCGGCTGCGGCGGGTGTCGGCCGAGGGGGCCCAGGCGCTGCTGGAGAGCCAGCTGAGCCCCCCGCCCCAGCAGCACCCCGAGGGATCCGGATCGTAGCCCCGCACACCGGCACCCCCCTCGCCGCACCGCAACATCGATGCCATTGGGGAGGCTTCGCCATCGGACACCCTCCTTGCCCCTCCCGGGACGGGGTCCTGTCCCGCAGCACCGGGACCGCCTTCCACCAGCAGCGGGGTGACGGCACTGCGAGACGCCCGTGGGATTTCCATGCCCTGTGCCGGGCTGGACGCGAGGCCGAGCTCCTCTTTGGGATGTAGCATCTGAATTTCTGCCATCAGCAACCTTTCGTAGCAATAGTTTCCTGTAAAACTCTGTGCTGTAGAGTTGGCGCTTGCACCGCTCTGAGCAGAAGAGAAGGGGACCTCAACGTGACCGCCATCCACGGGGCCACCTCCTCCTGACCTGCAGCCTTCACATCCCACGAGAGCAGGATGAAGGCTGGGACCCCCCACCCCCGTGCCTAACATCCCACCAGCAGCCCCACAACGGCCTCAGAAACCAGGGTGCTCTGTCTGGAGGAGAGAGGATAACTCGCCGTGCGCAGCGTGGTCCTTCTTTTCCTGTTTTAGAGAAGCAGCTCTGCCCCACTGGGGTGCCTTTGTGCTGCTCACAAGAGCCATTGTGTGCAGCGCGAAGGTAACATTGCATCTCGGGAATTAAACATGAAGCATCATTAAAGCACAACGTTCTGTGGAGAGAAAAAATCGGTCTGAGCAGGATGTTGAGAAAGGCAAGGAATTGTCCCATAGGAAAACACAGCCCCACAAAAGGTGGTGTTTGTCACAAACTGCCACCAGTTTTTAATCTGTCCCGTAAATTACTTGCTTCAAATGTGCAGAGATATCTCTCTCCAGACAGCCCAAGGCAAGGGGAAAGTTGTTTACGTGTGGTTCAATTGCTGGGGCCAGATCTTGTTCCAGGGCTCCCATAGCATCCTTAGGTGATCCCACCCCTCCCATGGCTGGGGACAGCCCGCAGCCCGTGCCACCATCCCCATCCTGCACAACAGTGTCCATTCCTCTCAGTGCTGTGAAGGACCACACGTCCCTCTGCCCATCCCTGTGTCACCTGCCTGTGCTCTGTGTTTAGTATTGGGTCCTGGAATCCTCAAATGGCCTCGCACAGGCTGCTGGCAGGCTGCATCTGCTGAACACCTGCATTATGCGGGCGCAAGAAATTCTCCTTTGTGTTAGAGTGCGGGGCTGTTGGAGGGCTGTTAATGGAAGGAGGCTGTCATTGCTGTGCCAGCACATTGCTCTGCTGTCCCTTGAGGAGGGCCTGGAGAACTGGGGGAAAATCCTCTGGATTGAAATATAAATATTTAAGGCGAATGAAGTGCGTTGAGGAAGGAATGCCATTAAAGGGGCTCCCCACTGAGACCTGTAGGACCGGAGAGTGATTTTGCACAGGGGCAGTGGTGGGACCAGAGGAGAGCAGTGCAGCAGGCTGGAAACACTGAGCCGAAGCGATGATTTATTTAGGAAGCAACCCAAAAAATGACCAGGTGGCGAGACAAATCTGGTCCAGCAAGGTGGGCTGGAGCAGGGCAGAGTGGGCAGGATGAGGCCCCAGCCCCACAGTGTCACACCCTGGGGCTGTGCAGCTGCTAATGGGTGGGTTGGGGCAGTCCTGTGTCCCTGGAGGCACAGTGAAACCCGTCCCATTGGAGAGCACCTTGCTGCTGCACAGCATTTCTGCACATCTCCAGCTTCCAATGGAGAAGCTGGCTCAGCACAGAGCTCTTGAGCACCCGTCTTCAGGGTCCTGGAGTGTCTCTGTGCAGGAGGGAAAGGCCCCATACACCTCTCACTCCTCTACAACAGAGGCTGCTTTGTTTTCCCATCTGTGCAATATCCACCCGTTCTTCCTTCGCACCATCCACGGGGCATGCAGGATCCTGGCTTGGAGCATCGTCTGCAGGGTAATTAGCGGAACGAGGGCTTTGCCATTGAGAGCATGAGAGGCAGGTGCTGTTGGCTGGGTGGGCTGGCAGATGGCCTGAAGGACTCTCCAGGGACATCGAGCCATTGCCAATAATCCAGCGCCTCTTTCAACCGTGATGTGGAAGCACCTCCTTGGCACTGCAGGAGGAGTGAGGGCTGTGCCAGGATTGCACACTCCAGCCCCAACTACTCTTTACAACCCCCCATAAAATTAGCTCAAGATGCACCACTCGCTGTGCTCCCTTGCATGTTAACAGCTTCAGTCATTCATGTTAGTGCTGGTGTTGATGGCCACGCTTGGTGCAGGATCCACATTTCCCCACACCTCTGCTCTATGGAGCATGGGCAGCAGAGACCACAGCAGCCCCAAGGCTCAGCCACAGGCCCACAACCACCCCAGCTCCATGCAGGGTACTCATCCTCTTTTCAATCCCCTCCTCTCCCACCTGCTCCCCCAAGCTGCAAGGCACTGCAAACCCACTGGGGTTAAGAGCTGCAGACAAAAGATTGTTTATCAAGACCCGACACAGCCTCTCCTGGCGCTGGATCGTTTTAATTAGCCCCATCAAAGCAGGCTGTGTTTCTCCCTCCTGAAAGGTTGCAGCATATGATTAATGCAGGCAGCAGAAAGCAGCTGTCTCCCGCAGAGAGCCTCTCTGATAAGGCAGAACCACTTCCTCTCCCTGCAGCACCGCGCATCCCAACCTCACACAGCAAGGTCGGGGCTGCCCAGGAGCTGGGAGAACAGCAGGGACACAGCAGGAGCCTCACCCTGCTCCAGCTCACCCAGTGCCAAATTTCTATGGCCAGTCCTTCCCCCCCCTGCCCCGCATGCACGCAGTCCAGGGTTGCATACACAGCAACTCAGCTGTTATCAGCCGTGTTTGTAGGCAAAAGGGGTTTAAAAGGAAAAGCCTTAGGGGAAAAGGGAGAGAGGGGAGCACTTCCCCTTTTTTATTTATGCCTATGCAGCTGCATGCAGTGTAACAACGGTGTTCAGTGCCCTGGAGAGCCAATTACCAGCAGAAGCACAGCCAAACAAGGGCTGGGCCATTCTCCACTTAATTTTCTTTATACAGTCTCATCATCTCAGAAAAGCACGGCTGCTAAAGAGAAAGAACAAAGCAGGCTCCCAGCTCAAACCCACCACCCCAGGTAGGGCAAGCACAGACAGAACAGAGCTCCTAAGTGCAGCTTTGAGGCTCCTCTTCTTGTGGGGGGAAATGAGGCAGCCAACTGGGGCAGGGGAGTCACCCCCAGCAACTGCCAACACAACAGCGTTGTTAGATTTTTATTTCAAACTCATGAACATCATTCCAAGAAATCAAACCATGAGAAGAAAATATAGTACTGAACCCTGACGGGCTCCAGCCCCAAAGTTATCTGACACGGGGAGCTGCAGGAAAGGGAGGGGGTTCCAGAAAGAGCTGAGAATCCTATGACCCGTGCAGGTCTTGTCCTTCCTCCACAAGCTGTTTGGTGATGGCAGCACAGAGTCCAGCTGGGCAGAGCCACACAAGTCTCATGCCATAGAACTGACAGTAGCGAAACATGTTCCTATTAACCTGCTGCAAAGCAAAGCCCCAAATCCTTCAGCTCCACCAGGCAGAGACTGCTCTGGACCCAGAGCTCAGGTATGCACCCAAGCCCCCTCTGTTCCACCCCAACCCAACACGGTGCCCAATGGGCAGCCCTCCACACCGCCTGTGGGTTTGGCACACATCCTCAGGAATGAAGGACAGCATGGCTACAGGGGGCCAGGTAACGCCAGGAATTCATTGTATGTCTCTTCTCATGCATGTTAGAGGCTTTGCAGTTGGAGCTCTTCACATCCAGTGTACATACCCATGCAGAAGCCCACCCGAGCCACCATTGAGGCTCTGCACACAAAGACCCTATGAGATAGGCTTTAGCCCTCCATGCTGATCAGTGCTCTGGATAAAGAGTGAGAGAGAAACCATCTTTGCGTGGAAAGCCTTCTCTGGCTGATGCTTACAGCGAGACCATTGAAGCTCCCCAGCACGGGAGTGGCAAGAAGCCAGCTCCCTCCTTACCACTGACTGCATGTGTAATCCCAGCAGCAAAAGCTATGACACCCTGGAGGAGAGGAGGAAACCTCAAAGCCCAGGGCTGCTCTCAGCACGCCACACTGCTCCTGATGCAGCCCTGGCACAGGGCAGGCCCATGTCTGCTGCGTACCCATGACTGGCTACCCTTGGAGGAGCAGAGAAAGAAATGGACCTACTGCCTCCTCTTTTGTTCTGTGCATATGAAAACCTTTATAGCCAGTCTGAAGCACAGGAGCATGGCCCTGAGCAGGGAGAGGAAAATCGCTGCTGAGAAGATCAAAGTCCACCGAAGAGGGGAATGAAGAGGGGAAAGTGCTCCTCGCTCCAGGAGACTGCTCCGGCTGCAGCTAGCTGAGAAAACACTCAGTGACTCCTCACATGAACATGTCATCATAGCCTGGAGGTGGGAGGTGGTCGGGATCTGGCCTAGAAAGGAATTTCAAACAAAGTCAAACCAGGAGCAAGAGCACAACCCCAGGAGGAGCAGCAGAATGGGGGCAGAGTAGGAGCATGCTGTGGAACTTGGCTGCAGTGGCAGCCCAGGCATGGCCAAACACATACCCGGCCCTACCAGCCCCTAAGGGGCCAAAGGGGTCAAATCTGGCTCCTGGTGGAACTGCTCCCGGGGGAAGGCCGCTGGGGAGACCTGTTGATGGGTCAATGCCAGGCTGCGGGAACCCAGACCGGAGAGGATCAACGATCATTCCACCACTGCGACCTCTGGGGAGAGGAAAGGCAGCAAATGAGATGAGATTGGCATGGAAGAGAAGAGCAACGTACTCCTCCTGCACCCTTCCCCATGCTGCACCACAACACATGCTCAGCGCAGGGTGTTAGCTGTAGCTTAACATTACGCTGAGATGGGAGTCCTATGGCTGCAGCACGCACACCTAACCCAGGGCATGAGCAAGCATCCAGATCCAAGGCACCACCATATCTGCAACCTCTCATTCAAGCTGTGGACATGCAGAAGGAAGCAACAGCAGTAGCTTCCCTCTTCCCTCAAGTTCCTGCAAGGAGCCAGGCAGAACACAAGCCATGGCTGGTAAGTCCCCAGTGGGCTGCTGACCATGCATCGGACCTGCTGGCCCTCACTGCCACTCGTAGTCCCATCCCTGCTCCCCTGGGGGAGCACAGTGTTGCAAGAGCCTGCAGACCCTGCAAACCTTTCCAGAGCACTGCCTGGAAGTCATTTGCTGACCACGGCAGCTCCTCAGAGCTGCCCCATGCTGCGAGTGCCATTCCTCATAGCCAGCTTTATGCAAACTCAGCTGGAGTCTCTGGACACCGCTGCCATCATACAAGTCATTAACAACTGTGCTAATGAGTTCCATTACGCCAGGCTGGCTGCCCAGAGCGCCCCAGGACAGCCAGGCCCCATGAGCATATGCCTGGGAGTCTGGGTCTCCAGCCCCAGTGCTGGCAGGTGTCAGCACACAAATCTGCTTCCACTTACAATCATTTTTTTGTCCTTTACGCAGAAACTGACAATGAAGAGCTGGAGGCAGTGGGAGAAACAGGGTCTCCCCCACAACTGAACCCCTTTTCCTCATGCTATCAGGTTTCCTTCCAGTCACCCAGGCTTCTTCCAGCAGGGCAGGACGTTTCTATCTGGCCCTTTTCTAGCCAAACCCACAGAGAATCAAGTCTTGCAAGAGGGAAAAAATGCAATCCCCACAGGAGAGCTGTTCTAAAGAGGACTCCCCTGGGCTGCAAGGCGCTTTGCAACAACTCCAAGGACTGGTTTTTGTCTGAAGATGTGCTTTTATCTGGACTGGCAGATGACATGTTCTTCTTGCCCAACCAAACCAAAGACGCAGAGATGCATCTGGGAAGATCAGTCCCCCAAACAGCCTGGCTTCCACTCAGGCTCTCTCCAGCATCCCTGCTCTTGAGTGCTCCAAAAAGCCAGGAGGCTCACAATCAGGACTCGGGCATCTGTGGCCTCAACTTTAAGCCTCTCCTCCAGACTGCTGGGCTGTAAATGCAGCAGCTGGTACCATTTTAAATTAGAGACTTACATTCACTTAACGATGTATTCAGCTTTGATTTACTGAAGGAATTAGTGCATGTTAAATGAATACAGGCTGATTATTAAACAGACGCAGATTGCAACCTATCATCTAAGCAAGCGACGGGATCTTATTACAATATTAGAACCATATTGAGGTTTAGCAACTGTCAATTGCTCCTTTGCAATTTGTAATGAGGAACCGTTCCACTGCCACCCGCACTCAGACACACTTTGTTCAATGCGTGAGCCAGACCAACTGCAGCTGTTTCATGGAAAGTCCCTCAGCGAAGGGCAGAGCTGGGGACACTCCCAGGACATGCAAAGCACCACCTCCCCCAGACATACTCACCCCAAAGGGTCCAGGTCCTGCCCACCAACAGCGAAGGGGTTCAAAGGAGAAGGCCTGAAATAGAGCATACGGTGAACAAGACTTCCAGTGAAGGGCTGACTTCATGCAGTTTCCATGCCAGTGCATCCCAGCCAGCAACACAATGACTGTTCTTGCACTCCTGGAAGGAGTATCTTGCACCCTAAGCTCAGACAGCTGGGAGGCTGAAGAAACGAGGTGACATGCAAGGCAGAAGCCACAGCTAGTGCCCCAGAGCCAGCAGAGCCACCACAGCGTCTCTGACTTCCAGTCAAAGGCTTATGGGGGAACAGAGGGGAGAACCTGTCAGCCACATACAACAGCACCGTCCTTCCCCCTGCCATCCCTGCTCCACCAGCCCCCAAGCCCTGATGGTCCCTCAACCTGTACAGAGCAGGGCTTCCCTCCTTCCACCCCACATCTTTCCAAAGGAGGGCAAAACTAGTTCCCAAACTCATCATCCCATCCCTCAGCAAACAGCTTAAATCAAAGAAAAGCTGGCAGGTGGAGAGGATTTGGATCCCCTTCACTCCCCATTCCATCTATGCAAGACGGGGATCAGAGGTGACGTTTGTGCCAGGACCTTCAGTGGATACACACTGCTCGCTCACCAGGATGGTGCTCTCGCGCCTGCAGGGTGCCGGGGAGGGATCCCGCGGGGGTTGTAATCCAGGGGTGAGTCAGGATCCTTCTTCTCTGCCTGGGACTCCTTCTTGGCCTTTTCTGTGGGGACCCCGAGGGGAGCGATGATACCTGAAACGATCCTTGTCCTCAACTCCTCCATGTTCTTGTAGACCCTGCAGGGAGGAGAGGTAAGGTGGTGGGACAGGGAGGCCATGGCACTCAGGCACAAAGGTGATGAACAGGGGTGGTGAGAGGACAGACATTCTTTTGGCATCCCTGGCACAAAACGTACCCAGCTGACACCCTAGATTTGTGCTGGAGAGAAGAGTCCTCCAGGCTCCTCCTAACCTGATCTCTGACCTCATTTGTCCCCCTCCCCATGCTGGTGAGACTTTTTCTCCTGCAGAAAACGTCAGAGAACTGAGATTACTTGTGGAAATCATTCAGGTGCTCTGGGTTGATGTAATCAGCCACTGCCAAGGTCACGTCTGTCACCTTCTGAGAAGCACGATCCTAGTAAAGACAGGAGAAGCACGGTGTTAGCAGCCAGGCAGAGCTAGGACTGAGAGAGGGAGCAAGCAGAACCTCAGGTAGGGAGGTCAGGACATGAACAAGCTTGCTTGCTTCCTGTCCGTGTCCCTGTGCAATGCCCAAATCCCCAGCAGCAAAAAAAAAAAAAAAAGAATACAACATGCAGCAAAGCTCTCCCTGCTCACGTCCCCCAGCCCAGGCTGTGAAGGTGAAAGACCAAAATCCCATGACAGTGAGAGTCAGAAAGAAGGGACATGGGGCAACAACATCCTAGCCATGTGCTTCTTTGGAAGTGATGTAAAAACACATCATCAACTGGAAAAGGGACACACAAAGGGACAGTGGGCTAGAGTGCAAGGAAAACTGTATCCATGGCCAGATGTGGCTGCGTTTGACTAGTTTCAGGCCAGGCCACATCTGCTGCTGTTGCAGTAGGCCTGCAGCCCCTAACAGGCCATGGGTCTGCACCATCCAATCATCCTTAAGGGACAAATAATGCTGGAAGGCAGAACAAGTAGCAGCAAAACATTTAAGAAATTGGCTCTACTGTTTTTCACACATTTTGGACAGCAGCAGACACTGCATCTGAAAGGACTCCAATTTCTGCAGCGATCAGTTCGGGTGCTCACCATGACATTGAGGATCATGCTGTCTTCCACCACAATGGCCTTCAGCAGCAGTTCCCGGGCATCATCTGTGGACTTGTAGCGCAGCGTATACACCTCCTTGTTGGCTTCCCAGCCAGCGGGCAGCAGCTCTGACTTCCTTTCCTCAGGACCTGGCTACAAGAAGACAGACAGGACAGTGAGACCTGCTAGCAGCTAGAACAGGAGGGGACACAGCCACCCCTTGCTGAGTAGAAGGCAACAAAGACCCAGAGACCAGGAGATGATGCTCCCTGTCACTTGTCACTCCAAAGCTCCCGAGCACAGGGGGCTGTCTGGTTGTGGGGGGCTTTTCTGCCAAATCATGACTCTGCAGCCCAACACAGCCCCCAGCTGGCACTCTCCCAGCACCGCTCCAGGCTCCCGACCCCCCACCTCAGCACTGGTACCCCTGCAGCAACAGCATCCCCAAAGCACCACACTCCGGAAACCCCCCCAACAACACACCGCAGCCGCTCTGCTCGGCCGCTCCACCTCCAGGTCCTGCCGGTACCGGGACAACCCGCAGGGCCCACACCTCCCCCCCTCCGGCAGCGGCTGCCGGGTTGGGCCGCGCGGCGGCGGTGAGCAGCGCTAGGAAAGGCCGAGGATCGGCGCGGCCTAGCGGGGCCTAGCGGCGGCGCTGCCCGGCCCGTACCTGCTCTCCGGCGCCGAGGCAGCGGTAGCCGTGCTGGATCAGCTCCCAGTGGATCCCGCAAACCAATGCATCCTGCGGGCAGGAGATGCCGGCTCGAGCCGAGCAGTACAGCACCTCCAGCCCCGCCATGGCCGCTCCGCACCGCACAGAGCAGGCGCGGCTAGGCCTGGCCGGGCCCTCCCCTTCGCCGAGCCAGGCCGGGCCGGAGCCGCGTCCTCGGGCTGAGCCGGGCCGGGCCGCCCTTCACTAGGGGGCCCCCTTCTGCTGTGCAGCGCCCGGCGGAGGCCTCGGAGGGGGGAGAAGGGGGGGGACCTGAAGTGAAATGGCCGCCGCTGGGGTGGGGGGGGAGCGGGGAGAACAGGCGTTTCCCTTAGAAATGTGGTGCTTCTGCATGCGCGGGGCAAGCTTGCGTGTGTAGGGCTGAACATTTGCTGCCCCAGTAAATACAGATCTAAAGACCCTGCAGCTGTGTTTGCGTGCACCCCTGTATTGAGCACTTCCCTTGCTACCTGAAGGAACCAAAACTGCAATGAGCCATTGACAGGGTTATTCTTATGCTTCCTTCCTCTCTTTTCCCTGCCTGTATCACCTGAGTTCTTGTTAAAGTGCCCACTGAGTTTCTCAGCCCTGCAGCAGCCTGGCCTGGAGCCGGTGTGCTCAGCAGGTCCTTGACTCAGGTGGCAGGAGGAGGGGGCTGGAGCAACATCTCGGTGACGGAGCCCTTTGCCAGGGAAAGGCATCATCTGCTGCTTTCCCAATCTGATCTCCATCTCCTTGGGGATGCTCTGATTCATATTGACTTCATGATGTGTCTATTAATTAACTTGCACTGTCCACTCTTTCCATTTCCCCTTCAAGAAGTCACTGAAGCTGAACAACTGACCGCAGCCAATCCCGCTGCTCAGCACTGCCCATTCCCGTGAATCATCTCCCCGGTGGCTGTGGAAATGTTGCACCTCTTGCGAATGGTCCTGCTAGTCCCAGCTCCATAGAAGACCTTCGTGGTATGAAATCTGACAGAGCCATGCAGGCCAGGTGGGAATCTGCAGGAGAGTGACCACTGGTTTCCACTGAGCCAGGGTTTCATCATGAGTGTGTGGGACTCAGCTCCGGCCAATGCCTGCTTTGCTCATGTGTAAGAGAAAAGAGGGAATGTTGAAAGACAGTGAATTCTGTGGGGCCTAGATGCCCCTAAGAGCCAGGAGAGGCTGCAGGAGCCCTGCCCAAGCTCTGAGAAGCTGGGCTCAAAGGTGCCGACCCAGACTCTGCCCCTTGCTCTGGGTATGGGTACCATGAGTGGGCAGCTGCTGGGGGCTTCGAGCTGTCCAATGCATGGGCAGGCTGAACCCCTCCCAGGGGCAGTTTGAGCAATGTCTGCTTCATCTGACTGGAGTTTGACGAGAGCAGCAGGAAATACCGAAGCTGGAGCTTTTCCATTGCCAGGCCCATGATTCATAGCAGCAGGAAGTTCTGCCATGCTGACCCATGGCTCATCCTGACAGGCAGCAGCAGCGAGGTGCAGCTCCACGTGTCCCTCCCCAGGCACAGCCCTTCTCTCAGTGGGCGAGGGAAGCACCAAGAGTTGTGTCAGCTGAGTACCCCTTCCTTGGCAGAATTTGCATCTGTGGGTCTTTCCTTGAGAAACATGACCCTAAACCTTGTCCCCACTTGTGCAGAGCTGCTCACCAGGCTGGCTGCAGTTCTGCTGCAGGTCTGCGAACTGCCGGCTCCAGGGCTGGGGTGGACAAGAGGAAGCAGTGACACGTGCACAACTTGTACCAAGCTTTCCATCCAACTTGTTCCATCCCTGCTTACCAACTTATTATCCACCCTTCCATTCATCTCCACTCAAATCCATCCATCTGCTTGTCTTCCCATGTTTTTGCCTTGGTGCCTGTGGGGGACACTGGGATTTGGGCTGCACTGGGAGAGCAGGGTGAATCCAGCCCTACCCATGCAGTGACTTTCTGGCTCCATTTTGTTGGACAGATATAATCAAGCTGAGGGCTGAGACCCTCTCCCACCCTTGCACCAACCTGGGGTCTCCTTCTACAGTCAGGGTCTGCATGAGACCTGACATCCGCATTGCAACTTCATTTATTTTCTCCTCCTCATATCAAAAGGGCTTCCAGCTCTGTGCAGTCACCAGCAGGGGCTGGTGGGTCTTCCCCGTGGGCTTGGTGCTAGGCCACAATAAAGGGAGGAACAGGAGGGGGTACGTACTGCTGGAGCCACCTCCTGCATCCCCCACTCATGGTGGCTGACTGGGGGTGTCCTGGGGAGCTGTGGTCACGGGACCGAGACCCAATGGACCAAGCAACCCCTCCATCAGGATACACCCCTCCACATGTCCCTGCCCTGAGGCCAGGTTCTCACCACAGCTGTGCCCATGCCCATGGCTCATTGCTGCTAAATTGAAGCTTCATTTGCAGAGTCAATGTTGCCCTGCTGCCACTGCCTGGTCCACTCCCTTCCTGCCCTAGCATCTGGCTCGCTCTGTGGCTCTTTGGTGCTGAAAACCACGGGCCAAATGCAAGTGGCTCCCCTAACACCCGTCCTGCAGCCTTCAAACAAAGTGGGAGGCAGCAGGAAGCACAGTTGGGACTGGCAGCCAAATCCTTAATGAGGTGACGAGGATTGCAGGGCCGGCTCGTTAGTGCTGCAAGGCAAGCGCGTCACAACGGTGCTGGTGTTGGAGCGACGGAGATGATCAACTTTCAGAAAACCACGCAGCCTTTAAAATAGAAGACAGGAGTAGGAGTAGGGTAAGTTAGAATGTTAGGAACATTTTAAAGATGTGTCTGTCTGGGTCTGTGGCAGCAGCCCTCCTGCCTGTGGCACTGGGAATGAGGAGGAGGATTGTGCAGCCCTTTTCCCCTCTCTGTGACCAAGGAGAGGGGTGCACGCAGCGGCGGTGCACGAGCAGGTGGAGGGGTGCCTGGGGCAGGGCTCACCTCCGTCACACAAACCTCAGCCTCCCTGACCTTCATACTTTCCTGCTGCCTCACAGCTCCCGATGGATGCGCCCACTGCAATGTCGTAACGGGGAGAAGAGGAAACTGATTTCCCAATCGTCTGCAGCCCATGAGCCCTCCATGCTGGGAATGGCAGCCAGGGGAGCTGGCTCACTGTGCTGTGCCGTGTCACGTACACCACCTTTGGCATAGGATCCAGCGGGAGAAGGCAGAAAGGAGCCATGGGCAATTCCCTGCAGCAGCCACAGCATCTCAGGCTGCTGTCATCCTGAAGGAGGGGATCCCTGCGGCTGAGCCAGTGGTGCTGCGCACCCAGCATCCTCCTCTGAGTGCTCTGCTTGGCCACCCAGTGCCTGCTGGCATGGACAGAGCCACTTGAAGGTGCCAACATCCCTGTGCCGAGGGACATTGGATGGGACAGGGCATCAGTGCGGAGGGTGCCCACGGAATGACTTTCACCCCTCTCTTTCTTTGTTTCCTGAAGAGGGGAGGCAGTCCCTCTAAGCTCCTCTCTATTTCCCCCAAATTCCAGGGTAAGATGACACCAGGACAGGAGAAAGGAGGTTTTTCTCTGCAGAAGAAATTCAAACCACATGCAGCGAGTTCAGAGCAGGAGCAGGAGGAGGGATCGGGCTGCATGGAGCGGGCTCTCAACAGTGATGTGAGACCTGAAGTCAATTAGCACTTTCAGGCCTCTGAACAAGGCTGAGTGCTGTGCTTCTAGCAGGCATAATCCCCGTCTGAGCCATGCTGCCAGCAGCCTTTGAACATAATTAGGAAGTGCAAAGCCCCAGTGCTTCCCAGAAAAGCCTGTTAGCTTCGTGGTGCAAACCTCGCTTGCAAGGAGCGCATCATGCAGGCACTGCTGTGACTCATCAGCTGGAGCTCAGCTCCATTTTTTGGAGGTCATCTTGCTGGACTCCTAATGAGCATTATCCCAAATGGGGCTCCCGTGCTCCCTGTGTCTGCCTTAGCTCTGGAAATGCTCCATATACCTGAGAGGAGCGGGATGGTTTCACCCGCGAGGTCGGTGGGGATGGGGAAACTGAGGCACAGAGTGCTCCCAGCACCGCCCCAGCAGCTGGGGGGCAGCACTGCCAACACCCTCAGCCCACACCCCACAGCCCGGGCAGCTGCCGCCAACCCTCCCCAGCTCCTGGGGGACCGTGGATGTGCACGGCCTGGGCCAGGCTTTGCAGGAACAAAACAAGGCCATCAATCAGCCTTGCTTCATGCAGCCACCGCCCGCGGGCAGGGCTGGCTCTGTCTGTGCACAGAGGGAACCCCGCATCAAAGCGGCTGCAGACGGCAGCACCCTGCCCGCCAGCAGCGTGCGGCCAACCCATGGTGCTGAGAGCTGGCGGCACATGGCCCCCGGGTGGAGATGGCCTGGTGTGGGTACAGCGGGGCTGCGTACGGCAGGGAGGGGGGCAATTTGGGTGCAAAACCCCAAATATCCCCATTAACAAAGGGATGGAGCCACTCTGCCCATGACTCCCAGCAAGAGACAGAGCAGGGGCTGACCGTGCTGTGCCCCCAGCTCTGTCCCACCCCACAGCTCCCACCAGGGTCACGGGGACTCCATGCTGGAGCCAATCCTCCTCCCCCTGCAGCCCGAGGTAGCGGCTCCATATGGCGCATAACAATGGATGCCTTTTCCAGGTCACTAATTAAGACGTAGAATCAAAGTTATTAAAACGGGAAGGCTTAAAGGGAACATTCTCCCCGAGGTGCCAGGTATATTAAAGGAACGGGGAAAATAGCAGAGGGGAAGCAGGGCTGTGAGCTGGGAAGGGACACAGTGGGGACCTGTAGGGACCCCAGCACACAGCCCGGACCCCAGAGCTGGGGGCTACGGGCAGCTCCTAAGCATCCCTGCAAAGCAGAAGGGCATGGAGCATCCCTCATGGGATGGGCTCCCCTGCGTCCACTGTAGGGGCTGCAAAGAGCCCCCATTTCTCACACGCAGCCCCACGGTGCCCTCTGCCCACCTCCACCCACCTCCTGCACGCAGGCACGGCGTTTGCGCTTAACACATGTAAAGCATTAGGATTTGTTGAGAAGCCTTTTATGGCCGCGTTTTGTTCTTTATTTCCTACAAATTGAATTTGCCGAGGGGATCTGTGAGGATTGTGAAATTATTTTGAGAACGATTCCGCTGGGGCTTTTTAGTTTCCTTTGTATTAAATATTTACGGGGTTGAAAAGACGATGAGGAAAAAAAAAAAGAAGTTAAAAAGTAATAATCAAAGTAGGGTGGAATAGCAGAGGAGGAAGGAGAAGGGCACTGAGAGGTGACCGGGCGTGATCAGAGCTGGGTACCTGCTAATGGGGCAGCCCTGCATTGAGGCTCAGGGGACAAATGGGACCCACGTCCCCCAGCAGTGGTTTCTGCAGGCCGTCCTCCTGCCCCCGTGTCCCCCACGCTGGGTGTTTCCCGCTCGTTAAAATCGCAGACACATTTTTCATCTCTTTATATTCTGCCACTGTCATCGTCATTGTTTCGGGCTGGTGTGAATTGGGGACTGGCTGTCCACTGACGCTGCCGCTGCTCCGCTCCAGCCGGCTGCTGCCCTCGCCCCCGGGATGCGCCGGGATGGGGACAGGGATGGCACCATCCTTCTGCCATAGGGTCTCTGGGGACATCGGCACCCAGAGCCATGGCAGCAGCAACCCAATGCCAGGGGCAGAGGGAAGGGAAGGGAAGGGAAGGGAAGGGAAGGGAAGGGAAGGGAAGGGAAGGGAAGGGAAGGGAAGGGAAGGGAAGGGAAGGGAAGGGAAGGGAAGGGAAGGGAAGGGAAGGGAAGGGAAGGGAAGGGAAGGGAAGGGAAGGGAAGGGAAGGGAAGGGAAGGGAAGGGAAGGGAAGGGAAGGGAAGGGAAGGGAAGGGAAGGGAAGGGGGCAGGGATGTAGGGATGTGAAGATGCTGGAAAGCAGTGATGCGTAAATGTGAGGATGCAGGCATGTAGGGTTGTGAAGATGCAGGGAAGCAGCCCCTGACATGGTGATCCCTCACCCTGCAGACCCCTCCAACCCTACCAGATGCTGCGTCCCACTCAGCCCCACTCTGCTCCACTCCCTCAGCCCTGCTGGGAAACTTGGCGAAAGGAAAAGAGAGGACTGCAGGGCAGAGCAGAATTCAGCTCTTGATCTGTTCTAGGAAAAGAGAGGACACACACCAAGAGCTCTGCAATTCCTTCCCAGTGCCTTGGCTGAGCAGCAAGTGCTATCCAGACCCTGGTGATGTTGGGATTGAGCTCCATCCTGCCTGCAGCACCCTGCCCCTGGCTGGATGTGGCTTCCAAGGAGGCTCAGGTGAGCAAAGCAGCACTGTAGAAGGGCAGAAAGCATTGGTAACCTCACGTTATCCCCTTTCTCTCAGAGAGGAGCGTTTTGCACCAAGGAGGCCGTGCCATACATCGCTCTCCCACTGCGATACCGTGGTGTTGGGCAGACCCTGCTGGGTGCCAGGCAGAGGTGAGGGCACCGGGTGGCACTGTCCCTCCGTGCCACCGTGCCCATGGAGCTGGGGTGGGTCCGTTCCCATGGGTAGGGAGCAGTAAATCCCTGAAATGCTGTGGGTAGGACAAACAGCACACCAGGAGCGCCCGGAATGAGTGTGTGGCAGGGAGCGGAGTGGGGATATTTGGAAATGCACTTTTTTCTGGCATCCATTTTTCCTCCCTTTAATCTTTTTTGCTCACATTCCCACGTGGAGAATTCTTTCCATAAGCTGGAGCTTGCGGAGCAGCTCTGCTCCCACCATGGCTGCAGGCAGCGGGGCCGTGCCACCGCATCCCTCCTGCAGCACATGCAGCAAACACAGGGACAGCCACGTCCCCATGCTGCCACCACCCATTTCAGCACTCGCACTCCCCAGCCCTTTCCTCCCACATTTCGGCGTTTTGGAGGATGATGAAGGAGCAGAGCGTCCTCCGTGCGCTCGGGGAGAGGAGCTGCCCGCAGAGAGCAGCGCTTGGAGTGGCTCAGCTGCATTAACGCTGCCTTTGTTGTGATTCCAGCTCCTGAAAATTGAATTTGTTAGCGGCATAAACAGGATATAAAGGGGGGGGGAAAGAAAGAGTGAGAAGTGTTTTTCTCCATGGCTCTCCCTGCGATGAAGGAGGCGACCGGTGAGGACCACATCGCTGGCATTCTGTGCCTTATTAAAACCTCGTTCCTAATGGCAAACAGACGCTGCTCACCCGCTGCCTTTCTTGCCCCCCACATTTGCAGGGGGAATGGGATGCCCCAATGCCAGCGCAAGGCTGAGGATGCTTCAGCAAGGCTGACCCCTTCTCTGGGACGGTGACGAGCCGTGGAATATTTTTCCCCCTGCCCCAAGACACCAAGATGCTCTCCAGCACCTGGGGAAGCTTGGCTGAATCTGTTGTCTCCATGCGATGTTATGGGGCTGCTCCCACAGCTCCGGGTTTCCATAGAACAGAAGTTTTCCCTTTGCAATTTCTGCACTTTCCTTTTTTTTTTTCTTTTTTATTTGTTGGTCCCTTTTTTTTTTTTGCCTCTTTCCGCCCCAAATTCCTGCTGGTTGGTAGCATCCCTGACGTCAGCCCCGAGCAGGGCCGGCTGCCGCCCGCCAGGTGGTAGCAATTTTCCTGAACATCGACAAAATATAATTATCACTCTATTTTCACTTCTGAAATATTAAAACTTGTGTCCCTGCTGGTATTAATTCCGAGAGAAGTCTTAATGGGTCACTGTGACTCACGGCCGCGCCGCGCTGCCGGGCCCCTCGGGGGTGACACGCTCATGTCCCCAAGCCCTGGGGCAATGGGGAGCGCGGCCAGGAGTGACCCCGGGATGTGACTGTGCCCAGGGGTGCGGGGAAGAGAAGCTCCCACATCCCTGTGGGAACCCACAGCCCTCATTGCCACGGATGGAGGTGGGGACTCCCACTGCTTGGGACCGTGCGGGGTGGCTTAGTGGCACTCGGCCCACGGAGCAGAGAGGGGACAAGGACAGACGGCACTTGGAGGTGGCCAAGGAGCAGGTGCATGGCTGTTTCTTCACCCAGCTGCGTGACACTGAGCCTGACCCAGAGCAGGAGGGGAGGCTCCAGTGGCGCTGACCCCACAGTGCACAGCCCTTGCAGTGCTGCGTGTCTGTGCCTGGGGGCACTCAGCCATGTGCTGCACATCCAAGCAAAGGGCTGACGCCCAGAGGGCTCTCAAGACACGCTATTTCCTTCTAACTTGCTGCCCAAAACCATGAGCAAATCCTTTCAGCACCGGCCAGGGCGGGGAGGAGGAGAGGAAGCAGGGAGCCATGCGATTTGGTCACGGTACAAATTGGATCCTATCCCCAGGCAGGCTGCAAACGAGAGGGTTTGCGGCTAACAGAGCTGTGTGGCATCCACTGGGGCTGTGCACGGGCAGGGGTGGCACTCAGGCAATGCCAACACCGGCACCGCGCTCTCAGCCCCACTGGGGTTTGCTTTCCCCTTGGCCACCCAAGGAGCAGAGCCACCATCCCCAGCACTGTGCCAAGCCTTTGGCCACCAGCACATGACGGGGATGGCAAGGGAGAGCGGTGGCATGGGGGGACCACGAGTGCCGCAGCTGCAGCCACATCCCTCCGGGCGCTGTGGCTGCCAGGGGGATGCCACCACCCAGGAGCTCCTGCCCAGAGCCTTTGTCTTCTGTTGAATTCCTCCCGGTGAGAGTCATCGGCTGCAGTCAGAGGGTCGACCCTCTTGGGAATGATGGGTGAGAGGGAGCAATGTAGTCACATTGCAATTATTTGAAAAAGGAGAGGGCTTCTGAGCTCTGAATCACATGGAGCCAGGAGCGTGCATCTGACCGACGCTTCCATCTGTCTTTCCCAATACTTTCCTTAAATAGCAGAAATATTAAGAGAAATTCAATTGGAATTTGGCATAAATGATTCTTCGGCGAACAGAAGAGGGCCAGCTGCTAACATACTGCTGCCTCGCTCCCTTCCATTACCACATATACAATTTGCACCGCGGGGAGAGCCAGGGGCTGCCTATAGCCTTGCCCAGCAGATAAGGGAATGCTCTGTGCTGCGGCTCAGCAGCAGAGAGGTTTTGGATGCCTCACTCTGGGGGAACTGCAGCAGCAAAACTGCCTGCAGGGATGCTTTGTTGTCCCCAGCCTGGCACAGCCCTGCACTGTGTCCCCAGGTTCCCCCACAGCCAGACCCCTCTGTGGGAGCTGCCCCCAACTCTGCACATCCATCCATCCATCCATCGCCCTGCAGCCCATTTCCCTGCTTTATCTCGGGGGAATCTTTCCCAAACCACAGTGCAGCACAGCCTGGGGAATGCCCTGAAGGCAGGAAAAGCTCTCTGGCCAATTCCTGTACAGTGCTGCAGTTCCCCGAAGCACTCCCCCAGCTTTTGCTTTTGCTTTAAGCTCTGTCCCACTCTTCCTTACAAACATGCAGCCCACATGGAGTGGGATGTGGTAGAGTTGGACACGGGGCGCTTCTCAACGATGCATTTGCGTTTGGTCCAACCAGCTCTGCAGCTTCCTGGCTTCTGAGCAGAGAGCGCAGGAGTTGGGTAGCACGCATGGGAAGGACCCTTGGCAGGGACCCATTGCAGAGGCGCTGAGCACCAGGGAGCTCTCTGCTCTCCCACTCCTAAGGAAATAACACAACCTCCAACGGCTCTCAACCTCCACATCCCCCTCCCTCTGTCTTTCTATGGCTGACACCGCGCTCACAACCGGCGCATCCCTCCTGCGTCCCCATCCCCGCACCCACAATGCTGCCCCAAATTCCCCTCTCCCTGCAGAACCCCATTGCTGCAGGTGATGCCCAGCCCCGGCCCGGCCCATGCCAGCTGCCATCACATTGTTCCCATTCTGACAGCTGTAGGGAAACTGGGAGCAATGCTGACATGTGTCAGCTCTCACCAGCCAACAGGAGCCGAGGGCGGCTGTCCCCACCACCTCAAGGCTGTCACGCTTGGCTCACGTCACGACAAACTATGGCGGGGAACCAGGAGTATTGTTTCAATTATTTCCATTATATAAAGTCCAGCCATTCAATATATTCTGCCTCCAAGGGGCTACGCTAAAGGAGATAAAATAAACACTTGGAAATCTGCTCTGCTGGCGCGGGTGAGGAATTTGGTTCCAGAACCAAACTTCCCCTCTCACCTCTTCACTCTCCTTCACTTTCCTCCTCTGTTTCCCTTCTCCCACTGCCCCTCTGCCTTCATCACTTCTCCAGACCAATTCCATCTCTGCGTGTGCTTCTGTTTTGGCTCTGCCACTGCACAGCTGCCGCAGCAGCCAGGGCAGGGATGGAGGAGCTGCAATGCTGGCAGGGATGGGGATGGGGTGAAGCCAACCCTCCCCCTGCCCAGCTGCCCACATGCTCCATGCCCAGCAGCTCTGTATCCTCAGAGGAACCCCTAGAAGGCACAAAGGGGAGCTGGCACAGATCAGAGCATGGCAGGAGGAGAAGGAGAACAGCTTGCCATAAGGATGCTGTAGGATGCTCCGTGCTCTCAGCTGGTGCAAGGATGATTAACCTGCAGCTCAGTGCTTCCTGTGCATTGCCCACAGGGCACAGAGCTCAGCCTCCTCAGCACGGGGCTATGGGACACATGGGAGAGGCCAGGAGGAGGCCGGGATGAGGCTGGCAGAGAGCAGGATGTGGCCGTGCCACGGGACAAGGCCAGCAGCGTGCGGGACATAGCCGTGCCATGGGATGGAGCCAGTAGAGTACAGGACATGGCTGTGCCGTGGGATGAGGCTGTGCTATGGGATTGCAGCAGCAATGCAGGGGATGGGGATGGAGGATGCAGGATGCCCCGCACGGTATGAGGTGGGGCCGTCACTTTGTAAACGCCGGGGAAAGGGCCTCTGCCGAGCTGGCGTGGGGAGCGGCTGTGAATTTCCATTCCTGTGGGAAGTGGGCTGCCACCGTCCAAGCATCTGGGCTTGTTATGATGGGAGAAGAATGCCAAATATTTTTCTTCCTTATCCACTACCATCCGTCGAAATCCTCCCCTGATCAAACCCATATTCATCGCTTTGGATGCACGTTGCTTTCGGAAAGCCGCCCCTCCCTGCCAGCACGGCACACAGGGCTCAGACCTGGGCGGGATCAGTGCCTCACCCGCAGGGAGCGCTGGGCCCCCTCCATCCCATTGGGTTCCCTCCATCCCATTGGGTTCCCTCCATCCCACCGCATCCCTCCATCCCAGCAGGTCCCCTCTGTACCCCTGGCATCCCCGAACCACCCATGGCAGCGCGGTGCCCCTGGGCGGCGTGGCCTTGGAAGGCCCCCAACATTTCCCAGAGATGAAAGCACACTCAAGTGTCAAACAAACTTTCTGAATTATCTCTCTGGATGTTTTCTCCCTGGTGCTTTGGAAGACGGAGGAGGAACATTGCATTCCCCCAATGCTGGCACGGTGTGGAGCTGCGGGAGGGAGCGTGGAGCTGCCAGGGCGCCCGCGGGCTCCACTCTGTGCGCTCCGGTGCTGTCCGTGAGTCAGCACAGCCCCTGGCCGTGGCCCCAGCCGGGCACCTCGCCCCGAAACGCCGCCGAGAACAAAGAGGTAACAGGCGCCTGATTAATGAGCAGACAGCAAATCATCCCTTCCCACCGCAGTTTTAGGAGGAGTAGTCATAAATGACCACGTTAAGGGAAATGAACGGGATTGATCTGCTCCTGCGCAAGCGCTCGTCGCCCATCGGGCTCGTTGGCAGCAAATGGCACAGCCCGGGATCGGTGTCATTGCTGTCACTGGCAAAGCCTCCGTGGGCATCGTGGAGCCTGAGGGATGAGCTGAGGGACCTGCTGTGTGCCGGCCCCAGGGACACGGTGCTAATAAGAGCCACCCAATTAGCGCGTGTTGGCACGAGGGTTGGCCTCGGATGCCGCGTGGTGCCAGGAGCAGGGCGGTGATGCTGGGAGCGGTGATGCTGGGAGCAGGGCAGCAATAACTGGAGCAGGGCAGGGAAGTTGCAGCCATCAGCATCCGCAGCTCCTGGGGCAGCAGCGGCTCCATTTACAAGGGACAAAGGGCTGGGCAGTGTGAGGCAGGGGCTGGCTGCTGGTGGGGGACTTTAATACGTCAGATGCATTTTCATGGCCAAACACAGAGCCTCCCGACCCCAAAGTGCTCTGCCACACCATGCCATGCACACACGGGGCCCCGCCAACCCCCACGGATCCACAACAGGGGCACGTTCCTGCAGGCACGCTTGTTTATGGAAAGCAGTGCTGGGCCAGATGCTGAGAACCTGTGTTTTATGGGTAGTTTTTTCTATTTATTTCACAATGGCACGAGGAAAAAAAACGAAAGCGATCCCAACCATGATTACTCCTGGTTTCCTATGGGCAAGGCCAAAGGGGTCTGAAGCGGTTCCTTTGTCGTCTGAATCGTAACTCCTTGGGAACGTAATGCTGGTGTGTGGGATGGGAGAGGTAGAGAGAGACGTGGGGAGGGCTGAGGGAGCAGGAGGGAGAAATCCAGGTGGGCAACAGAGGCAACGAGGAGAGCAACCCCGACACACAGGTGCAGCTCAGCAGTGGGGCAGCTGCCACCTCCCTCTCTCCCTCCCTCCCTCTCCCTGTCCCCGGTTGTCCCCAGGTCTGCCCAGAGCCGGGGTGACACTGATGGACGCATCCACCGCAGTGCTCTCTGCTGCAGTGAGTCTGCTGGTGCTCAGTGGTCCCCCAGCCTGACCGGTGCCCTCCCAGGGTAAAGCAGGCCCAGCACATCCCAGGTCCCTGCTTTGGGTAAGGGGCAGCCTGCGCTCAGGGGTCTGACCTGGAGGGCTTTTACTTGCAATGGGAAACTGCTGCTGAGCATCCCACACATAGATCAGAGCATCCCGCACACAAGCTTTGCCCTTGCTGTTGCCCAGGGTGGGCACAGGGCTTCCTCTGAGCGTGCTGAGACCCCTCAGTTGCACACAGGGTGAGGGGTGCAGGCAGCTGCTTGGGAGCCAGGTGCTGGGAGCTGCAGCTCAGTTTGGCTCAGCTAGGTTGGCTTGGTTTGGCTCAGCTGTGCTCAATTCAGCAGAGGGTGGCTCAGCTGAGCTCAATTCAGCCCAGCGCAACTCAGCTTAGCAAGACCCAGTTCCACTCATCTGCGCCCGGCTCAGCTCAACACGACTCTCTTCAGCTGGGCTCTGCTCAGAAAATCTCAGCACAGTTCAGTTCAGCGTGGCTCCACTCAGCTCAGATCGGTCCAGCTCAGCTCAGCTCAGCTCAGCTCGGCTTGGCTTGGCAAGGCGCTGCATCGCTTGGCTCGGCATGGCACGGCTCGGCATGGCTTGGCAACGCACGGCATGGCTCGGTTTGGCATAATATGGCTCAACACGGCACGGCACGGCACACCCGATCCAGCCGCGAGACCCCTCGCCCCCAACCGGGACTGGAGGGGGGCCGTCCCGGGGCGGAGCCACCCGGCTGTCCCCGCCCCGCAGAGCCGGGGGCTTCGCCGTGCCCCCGCCGGGCCGGGATGGCAGCGGGACAGACGGACGGCGGCGGGACGACGGGACAGCGGGACGCTCCGATCCGGAACGGAGCTCCGCGGCGCGTCCGTCCCCACTCCTGCCGGTGCCTCCGGGGGATATTTTCCCTTCTCCCCATCTCTCCGGAGGGGAAAAGCGAGGAGCTGCCAGTGGTCCTAAAGGCAGAGCCCACCGGCGCTGCCCTGCGCTGACCGCCCCATGCCCCCATAGCGCTGCGCCGTGCCTGGGGCGATGCTGTGAGCTCCGCTCGGATGGTCTGAGTTCCTCCCTGCCCTCCACTCCTCTTGCCCAGATGCAGTGGATAATATTCATGTTGCTGTTATTCATCAGCTCCATGGAAATGCTCTCGCAGAACCGATGGAAGAAGCAAGGTAGGGAGGGTGTGGTGCATGCAGGGGATGGGGTCTGCCGGTATTTCTGTTCTCAGCTCGATGCGGGAGGTGCACGAGGAGCAAAACCCGCTGGAAGGATGCTCGGAGGCACCGCCATCCCCTGCCCCATCCCTCCCCTGGGCAGAGAGTCCCAGGGCGCAGAGCAGGGTGCCCTGAGATGTGTCCCCTCTGCTGGGCAGTGCCCCTGCGGGGCTGTGACATGAGGTGCTCAATTCGTGACCGGCTGGCGCCATGGTGGGGATGGGGTATTGTGAGAGCAGGGCTTTTTGGAGGCCTTGGGCTGCAGAATGGACAGTTTTCCCTGTGTTCATTGTACATGGTTGTAAAATGCCACCGCCGTGGGGGTGGCAAGGCTGCTGCCGATGCACCCTGTGTGGGGACAGCCCCAAAGGCTGGCGGTGTGAGCCGGCACTACGGGGGGTGCAAGGGAGCATCCATGGGTGTGAGCACAGCTCCGTGCATCCATGGTGGGGTCCCTCCCCCTGCGCAACCCCTGTGCTCATCTGCATCTGCCACCTCCACACCTGGGGAGGGGTACCCAAGAGCTGTCCCTGATTTCCCCATTCCCAGTGCTGTGGAACCCCACCCCGATGTGCAGACGGAGCTGTTTTTGAAGGTGGGCATCGTGATATTGACTCATCACATGGAAGGGAGGGTGGCAAAGAAAATCATCCCAAAGAACTGGGGCAGGGAAAGACACTCGTAAATCCCCGCGTCTCCTGGGAAGCCGCTCTGGCTGCAGCCAGGAACACAAATGTTGTCAGCGTTTGGTAAATATGTAACAGAGACCATAACAACTTAATGGATCCAAGGTGCTTCGTTAGCGGGCTCCCAGCACACGCAGCCTCCTGGATGCAAAGTGCTGCTGCCTGAGTCCCTGTGCCCTGGCACGAGGGGCAGGAGGGGACAGCTCAGGGACAGCTGTGTGGCACCACTGCAGCGCATCCTTTACCCTTGGGCTGTAGGGCTGCAAGTCTGTAGGGGTGTAGGGCTGTGGGTCTGTAGGGCTGCAGGTCACACCCTCTGCCTGCATCTCCCCACTGCTCCCCCAGCCCTATGCTCCCTCTCTTGCTTCCCAGGAGGGCTCTGGGCCCATGATGACAATGGCACCGCCACCTGTGCCAATACCCAAGCACTCCCTTTTGCCCATATGGAGATCTAGCCCCACTCCACGGGCCCAGGGTTGCCTCCTCCTCAAGGCAGTGCTATGTGGAAAGTCCCCTGTCCACGCTGTCGGACCTGCTGTGAGCAGATGGACCTGGGTGCTGTGCACTCACTGCTGTGTTCCTGGCACTGCTGCCACTGCTCAGCATGCGCTTCTGCTCAGAGACATGAAGGGTGAGCTCTGAGCCAGAAGAGAATGCTTCCCAACACCACGGGGTGCAGCGGAGGCATTTCGCTGTGTGCACGGAGAAGCCGGGGAGGGCCCGGTATGGAGATGTCCCGCTGTTATGGGGTGTGCCCCGTCCGTGTGTCCGTGTCCCCATCCCTGGGAGCAGAGCCCCCTGGGGCTGCTGTCCCCGTGTAAATCAGAGCAGTGGGGCAGAGGAAAGCGGTGGCGGCTCTGGAGCCAACGGGCAGATCCTTATTGCAGCTCCACTCAGATGTTTCCAAAACACTCTTTGTTCCCTCGACACGTATCAGGCAGCAGCTAATTAAAGCGGCTCAGAACGCATTTCTACCTGCCGACCGCTCCCGGTTTCTCTGCCATTGGGATGTGCTGGAGGTGCCATCGCTGTCCCCCTCCCCCCCCCCAACCCCACAGCCCCTGTCCTTATCCCCGCAGTGAACGCCGGGCTCTTGGAGAACTGCACGGGCTGCGTCCTGTGCTCGGAGGAGAACGGCTGCATCACCTGCCACCACCGGCTCTTCCTGCTCATCTGGAGGGACGGCATCCGCCAGTACGGGGTGTGCGTCCACACCTGCCCCCCCGGCTACTTCGGCGTGCGGGGTCTGGAGGTCAACAGATGCACAAGTACGTGGTGCACCCAGCAGGGCTGCCGTGCCTGCGGGCACCCCGGGGTCCCCCTGCTCCCCGGAGCATCCCCGGGACGTCCAGCCCCGGGCTCTGGTTGGAGATAAGGCGGCTGGGATGCAGGGGTTTCCCCCCTCTCCCTTACCCAACGGGTTTGCGACGGGTCCCGGGGGTTCTCGCCCTCCCGCTCACAGCCCCCTCCCCGGCAGAGTGCAGGTCGCCCAGCTGCGAGAGCTGCTTCAGCAAAGACTTCTGCATGAAATGCAAGGAGAAGTTCTACCTGCACAAAGGCCAATGCTTCCGCCAGTGCCCCCCCAGCACCGCGGCGCAGCCCGGCACCCGCGAGTGCCAAGGTAAGCGGCACCCGCACCCCGCGCACCGCGCACCGCGCCGGCGCGGCATGGTCACCGTCCCCTCCCCGCGCCCCCATCCCACAGAAACGTGCGAGCCGGGGCCCTGGAGCGAGTGGAGCGCCTGCACTCACGAGGGCCGGAGCTGCGGCTCTAAATGGGGTCTGGAGACGCGGGTGCGCGAGGTGCCGGGCACCCCACGGGAGGAGGGGGCTGCGTGCCCCGCGCTGCTGGAGAGCCGCAGGTGCCGCCTGAGGAAGCAGTGCCCGGGAGGTGAGCGCAGCCCCGGATGCACCCCGCAGCCCCCCGACCCCGCGCAGCCCCCCGGCCCCTAAAAGCAAAGAGCACTGTGGGGTCCTGCGGAGCGGTGAGCGGAGAGCCGGGATCTCATCTCCCAAGCATTTGGAGGTCGGTGGTGGCTGTTATTACCGTGCAGTTCTGGAGAAAGCCGCCTTCCCAAGCACATGTGCTGAGCAGCCCCTGGCACCGGCCCCGTCCTGCCCTGTCTGCGAGGGAGAGGCAGCGCTGAGGCTTTCTGCTTTGCAATTGCAAACGGGGATGGTTGGGCTGTTGGGGAGGGGGGGAATTACCTGCAAAAGTCTGCAAAACACTGCAACCGTCTGCAAAATACCAGGAATGCAGAGACAACCGGAGGGCATCGCCTGGGGGAGCTGTGACAGCCGAGTCCTCATCCTGCTCTGAGATGTGCCCTCGGGATAAGGCATCGTCCTGTCCTGCACGGTGGTCTCCCTGATTTTGATCACCTCCCATCCCTGGGTTTCCTCCCGCTGCTGTTCCCCAGCTCTGGGATTTGGGGCTCTGCAACTCCGGGCTGCAGCACGGGGGCTCCTCGCCACCTCTCCCAGCTCCCAGCCCAGAGGCACTGGGTTGGCAATGGGAACCGGGAGGCGGCTGATGTCACTTTTGGATGGAACCAGATGGACCGAAAGCTGCTCTAATAAATCTCTGCTTAATAACTGGCAGAAAGGCAGATTGCATGAGATACTGATCTGTGAGCTTTAGAAGGAGATCTGAACCACCGGCCCTGGCATTGCACATATCGGAGCTGCAGGTTTGCTGTGTGTCGTGCGAGGTGGTGGCAGCAGGAGGGAAGGGCTGGAGGAAGATGGGAGTAGCTGCAGCCAGGTGTGCTGGGGCTGCAGAGCCAAGAGCACAGCTTCATCAGAGCACCATCAGTCATAAGTAACACTTCATGCTGACAGCGTGGAGGAGCTGATATCCTGCCCTGCTAAGGCAGCTTTGGGATGCCAGGTGGTGATGATGTGGGGAAATGTGGCTGCACTGCCCGTGGCCCCTCGAAGCTGGTGGCGGCGGGATGTTCTGCTCTGCAGCACGATGCCATGCAGGTGCTGGAGATGTGTGTGCACAGCTCGGTGCCCCCACCGTCATCCCTCTGTGGTGACCATAGGTTTGGAGACACCACATCTCATGGGGTGACCTGAGCTGCAAACCTCGAGGCCACAGGGATGGGCTCCGGGGCACAGCTGGGTGCTGATGGGGATCAGCTGTGGAATTGGGTCTCTCCCTGAAATAGAAGGAAGCCCCCGGTGCAGCGGTGCAGCTGCGTGCAGCCCCAGCAGCAGGAGAAGCCCCTCTGCTCCCCATCCCCACGTGCCCACCCTCGCTCCCAGGCTCCCGTCCCAACCAGCTGAGCGCTGCCTTATGGGATCCAGATGTTATGGGACAGCGGGTTCGCTCGACGCGCCGAGAGCCAAAGGAAGGCACTGCCTCATCCCAGCGCCGCGCTGTGCGGTGAGAGATTTGTGCTACCACTTCTGAGCCGGCCCCTGGAAGCGAGCAGCATCGGCGCTTGGCCCAGGCACAAAACCATCCACGCTGCTGTAAATCTGCCTTGTGTCCCCGCCGTGCTCCTTTCCAGACGCTTGGCATCCGTGCTGTGCCCTTTCCTTTGTGGGTGGCAATTGTCTGGGAGATCAGAGCAGAAAAACAGAGCTGAGCAGGAAAAGAGATGGTGCCCTCGGAAAGGAGCAGCATCACCAGCGCTGGAATGCGCCGCCGTGCTGCTCGCGCTCCGTGTGCCCGCATGGCCCCATGAATCCACCTGGATTTTGGGCAGCTCCCAAATGTTCCCTGCCCCATTGGATCCTGCAGGTCTCATCCCGCGTCCCGCTTTGCTTTGGGGTCTCAGCACTGTCCCCACCGACCTGCAGACTCGGGAGCTGGAGGGATGCTTGGGGGAGGCATGGATGTACCCACGTCCCACCTATGTCCCATCCACGTCCCACCCGTGTCCAACCGACCTGCTCCCACCTCCTCACTCCTTGCACAGAGGCAAGGCTCACTGCTTTGACCCCATCATGCATGCCTGGAAGCTTTGGGGACATCAAAGATTTGGGGTCCGGCAATGTGTCCCTGTGCCCACACACCCAGCACTGCTCCATGGAGAGCCCCACATCCCCCCGTCCCACAGATGGGACTCAGGACGGATCCAGGTGGCAGCACTCACCCACCTACAGGAGGGACCCCACTGCCCATCCCCAGTGAGCGACCCCTCTTTTTCTCCTCTTTTTTTTCTCTTCCAGAGAAAACCAAACTCAGAAACAAAGGCAAAAAGCGGCAGAAGAAGCAGAGGACAGAGCAGGACGCGGGCACCTAACGCAGCGACCCCCCCGTGCTGCCCCGGCTTTCCAGCTGCAGAAAATTGCACAATTTTCTCCCCCACCGCCCCCCTATCCCCAACCTCCCCTTTTCTTTTGAGACGATTTATGGCCTTTAAAACATTTCCTTTTCAGAAAATCTAATTTGCAGTGTCCAAAGCAATGCCCCGGGGCTCGGGCAGGGGGTGGCTCCCTTACTTTGCTCTTCTTCCCTCTCCCCCTCTCTGCAGCCGGGTGGGATGGGGCTGGTGTGGGTCTGACCATGCTGCAGGCCGTGGGTACCCCATCCCATCCCCGTGGCACAGAGATGTCCCATCCCCACGGGATCCTATGTGCATTGGGGTCCTGCAGGGCTCAGCACCAATGGCACATGCGTGGGTTCACAGCTGCCCTATGTGAGCACAACAATGTGGGGGGGGCTTTGCCCGTGCACCCCACATCGCAGCAGCCCCCTGCGCCTGGGGAGCAGCCCCACAGCCCCCTGCAGACATGAGCAGGGAAACACCATCCCTGTCCCCATCCAAGGGACATGGGACACACGTGGAGAAGCTCAGCAGCACCTTTGCAATGTGCTTTGCTCCAACTGCTGCTCTTGCCGTGGGAATCTCTGCGACTGTTTGGAGTTTGGCCACCCCATTCCTCCTCCTGGCACAGATGGGGGCTGTGGGGCCCTTCCAGGAGGAGAGCACTGGGTGTCAGCATCGAGCCGGCCGGGAGCATCGCTCCTCTGTTTGCTTATGGACAAATAAACTATTAAAGCCTCTGGCATCCATCGCATTTCTGTTTTCCTGCACTGTGGAAACAGTTTCTGTGAGGCACTGCTATAGAAATGGTGGGTCGGGGGCTGCTGGGGTCACCTTCAGCTTCTGTCCCTGCAGCACACAGCAGTGGTTTTTGCCATTTCTTTTTGAGGCAGCAGCAGGAGTGAGCAGCGAGCAACGAGCAGCAAGCTGCATCAGTGGGATCCCATCCCCTCCCCAGGTGCTACTGCAGGGACGTGGGGACAGCAGCCAGCCGTGTGCATGCAGGATCTGTGTTAGGGTTAGGATCCAAGATACCTGGCAGAAAAACCCAAGGAGATTCTTGGGCATCCCCATGCCCGGGGAACCCCACTCTCCCATGACCACCCTGTCCCCATGGCCAGCCCTGTCCCTACAGCCACTCTGTCCCCATGGCCATCCCGTCCCTATGGCCATCCTGGTCCCCACGGCCAGCCCAGTCGTGGACATTCTGCAGGCATCCCAGGACATCCTGCAAGCAGCCCAGCACACAGCCTGGCTCTGAGGGCTCTGTGCCAACCACCAGTACCCCACACTGCCCATGGGACACTCAGAGCGTCACCATTCCACGCAGCTCAGCCACCACAGCAGCTCCTTAACGCGGGGCTGAGCTCAGGAAAACACTGAGTGACCCCCAGTCGTCCCCAGCGACCCCACAGCAGCACTTCCCCACATCCCACGTGGGGCTCAGCCGGGTCCCGCTCTGCTCCTCTGCGTCCCCGCGGTCCCCACGGGCCCATCCCACAGCCCAGCAGCCAAACGCAGCGCTCCGCTTCCCCCGTCGTTATTAATAGCCGCGGGCGGGGGGAGGCGCGGCCCCGGGGTGAGGCCGGGGGGGCTCGGGAGGTGCAGCGGGGCCGGGGGTGCGCAGGGATGGAGGGCATCCGGGCTGCGTATGCGAGATATGCAAAGATGACGCGTGAAACTCGATCTCCCCGCGGCGGGTTCAGAGGAGAGGGGGGAGAAAAAAAAAAAAAGATAAAAGTATTGTTTTTAAACAGATTTTTCCTTTTTTTTTTTCTCTCTCTCTCTGTGTTTTTGTTTTTTTTTTTTTCTTCCCTCTCAAGGGCTGCCGCGGGACTCAGCCTGGCGATAAAAGGCTGCGGGGCGGCCGGAGGCGGCTCAGAGAGCAGCGGGAGGCGATGCCGGCCCCGCAGCGCTGCGCCCGCTGAGTGCCGGGGGTCCGGGGGGGGTCCGGGGGGGCTCCGTGCGCCCCGCGCCATGCGCGCGCTCAGCCTCGTGGCGTTGGCAGCGCTGTGCACAGCCGCATCCCAGCGTAGGGCGCTGGACGTGGGCAGCCGCCGGCGTTGGCACCGCGTGCAGCACGGGCACTGCAGCTACACCTTCGTGCTGCCCGAGGCCGAGCCGTCGCCGTGCCCGCTCGCAGCCCCCGGTCCCGTTAACGCGCTGCAGCGGGATTCGCCGTCCGGCAACGGGCACGCTGCCCGCGGGGCTGCCCAGCGCCTGCAGCACCTGGAGAGGATCCTGGAGAACAGCACGCAGTGGCTGCTGAAGGTAGGCGGTGGGGAGGGCTGCCCTCTGCAAGCGCTCTGTGCGGGGGTTTGGTGCCCCAATCTGCCCGAATCTCATCTCAGAGCCCGAGCCGGCGCCGCTTTCGCCCAGCACTGTTTGCCCAGAGGGAAGGGGTGGGCGCTGTGGGCGCTGTGGGCGCTGCTGCTCGCCGGGCCGTATCCCTCTGCGTCCCCACCGCGGTCCCTTCCTTGTCCCTGTGCCCTGCCGTGCCGGTGGTCCCGGGCACCTTACGGTGCTCAGCACTCCCCGTGCAGGGTCAGGATGCGGCGCTGCCGGGAAGCTGCTGGGAAGGCTTTTGCACGCAGCGGGGTGAGGGACCGAAGGGCAGGGTTCATCGTGTTCCTGCTTATGGGCTTCGCAAATGTTCCCGGCATCAGGCGAGACTCTGCATGGGAAACACAGCTCGTGGCCTTCCAGCCCCACGGGGGCACTGGGAGCCTCAGACCCACGGCGGGGGCAAAGCAGGAAGGAGGGCACCCCGTGCCATGGACCCCCCTCCCCATGCCGGGGACCCTCTGCTGCGCTCCCCCATTCCCGGCCCCGCAGGGTGAGGCAGGAAGCGGCTTTTCCTTTCCGAGGTCTCACCCGACACCTCCTGACCTCACATCTGTGTGAGCATCGGAGAAGATCTCCCCCGGGGCCGCGTCCCCACGGCGGGGCCTCAATCCCCACGGCTCGTCCCCGGCTGTCACCCAACCGAACCGAGCAGCACCGCGAGCACCGCGTGGGGACAGCAGCGGGCACATGAGGGACACACAGGGCTGCCCCCTGCCCTCCCCTCAGCCGACTCAGGCCACAAATTCCTCAAAAGCTGGGAGGATGCTGAGCCCCACTGAGCAAAGCCGGGGCCGTGTGTGCCCATCTGGGCGGCTGCATGCAGTGGTGCTGCACCCCATAAGCAGGGGCACAACTGGTGCTCATCCCACCCCACTGCACGGCCCCTCCGCTGCAGGCAGCTCGCAGTTGGGTCTTTGTTTTTGTGCGTCTGTGTCCAGTTTCTTTGCTTTCCTAATTTAACTGAAACTGCACAAGGAGGATTGTTTTGGTTGGGATCCAGGCCTGAACAAACAAACTGGGCTCGAAGGAGGCACCGGGCTTGGGGACGAGTTGTAAACAACCCCAAATCCCCATCTGCCCATGGAGCAGAGGATTCGGGCTGTGCCCAGGGCCAGGGATATGGCACAGCCCCTTTGGGGCCCCTGTCCTCCAGCTCAGAGACCTCTGGGGCCAGGTCACCCTCCCCGCACTGCCAAGCATGCTGTCACCAGAAGGGACAAGAGTGACACAATGAGGACATGAGGACACGTGGCTTTGCCCAGGGGAGGCTGCATGGTGATGCTGCAGAGGATATGGGCACCGAGCACCTCTCAGTGCCACCATTCTGGCCCTCCCTCTGGGGAGTGACAAGACGTGGGGCACAAAACCTGCCCACGGGAAGGATTGTGACCCCGGTGCCTGGTGCAATGGGACCTCCCAGCTGTTTGCAATGGGTCCCCAGCGTGGGGACATCGGGGTGGCCATGCTGTGCTGCTGGCCGGGGGCCTCTCGCCGCGGGGTTTTGCTGCTGAGCAGAAATTCTTGTGGAGGCTGCAAATGTTGGCAGCTCTCACTGTTGGCCCAGGACACAACATGGGGCCGGAGCCGGGCTCGGCTGTGGTCAGAGCGCTGCTGGTGCGGCATCGCCCCGGTGTGACACTGTGAGGGGGATGGGACCAGCAGCAGGGAACCTGCGCCTTCCTGGCTTTGGTGGCCCCACCCCTGCCCTGTGGGGATGGCCCCATGGCTGCAGGCTCTGGGAAGACTTTGGGGGTGACCCTCTTGGGGAGGGTCCCCTCATTCCTTTCTGCAGCCGTGCAGCCCCCACGTGGGTCCACATTATCCAGGGACGCTGCAGCTCCATCCAGCCCCGGCTGCTTCCCAGATCAATGCCTTCAGCAGAGCCGTGGTCGGGGCCTGGAGGCTTTCATGCTTCCCCCAGGGAGGGCAGGGACCCCCAGAGGAGGCCCCAGCACCACTCACAGGGAGCAGCCGGGGCCATGCTCAGCCCTGCCTGTGCCAGCCCGACCTTTTCCATGGGTATGTGCTGCCCTTCGCTCAGAGATATGTTTATTTTGAAAAAAAAAAGAAAAAAAAAAGGCAAAATCAGAAGGGAGAAATGGCCTCCAGAGCCCTGAGAAGCAGCAAGATTAACGACGTGGTTAAAGGGAAACTCTCTAGCAATCACTCAGCTGGGGAAGTGCTTTCCAGACATGGCACTGGGACATGGGGTTTGGTTTGCAGCAGCTCGGAGGGCACAAGATCCACTTGGAGAGGGCAGAGAGGGATCCATGGGGCAGTGGGATCGACGGGGCAGTGTTCCCAGCGTGGGCAGCAGCACATCCCTTCCGCTCCCTGCAGTCCCTGCACAGTGGCCCCATGGCCACAGCCCTTGTTGAGGCTGTCACCCCAGAGAGGGGATGAATGGGAACCTCATGGCAGCTGCCAGAAATAGAAACCCACTGGGAAGCGCCTGTCCCCCGCGGGCTGGGAAAGCGGAAGACGCTTTGGAGCCGTGCACATAGCCGGCTGCTTCCCAGCCATGAGCACTTCCCTGCAGCAGGGCAGCAGCCAGCACAGGGAAAGCCGCCTTCACCGGGATGGGGCAGTGGGGGGGGGATGCTGGTGGCCGTGGGAACCCAGCCAGCAGCTGAGCCCTGCTGGTGCTGGTGCCGATGCCTCCCTGGCTGGTCAGTAGTCCCAGCTCAACAATAGACCCATGAACACACAGACCTGTGCCAGGTCCCAGCAAGAGAAAAGCCCCATGCGGGGACTGTGGGCATCCCCATGGCTATAAATCCCACCCACCCCATTCAGCTCTGCTTTGCCACTATGCCGCACCCCAACTTTGCAACCGCTCCAGTGCCACCCGCAGCAGTGTGCCATCCATACGCCCAAGGATGCTGTCCCGGGCTGTTCCCATTGTGTCACCTCGCTGCTTTTGAGCAGGGTGAGCTGCAGTGCTGGCAGGCAGCAGGAGCCGTTCTCCTGACCCAGACATGTGGGAGTGGAGCATTGTGAGGACGCAGGATGAGGAATGTTGGCGGCGATGCCCGGGGCTCCCCCACAGCACTGCAGCCACAGGCAGCACGTTCCATCCTCCCAATGAGCTCCGAAGCACTCAGGATGGGTTGTGCTGCACCGCAACGCCCCCACATCAGGGTGCCCAGGAGGCAGCAATGAGGCTGGGCATGGGGTGAGCTCCTTGGCTGAGCCATCCCACCCCATCCTCGCTGCCGTCCGCAGCTGGAGAGCTCCATCCAGAGCAGCATGAAGCCGGAGATGGCGCGGCTGCGGCAGACGGCGGTGCAGAACCACACGGCCACCATGCTGGAGATCGGCAGCTCCCTGCTGAACCGCAGCGCTGAGCAGAGCCGCAAGCTCACCGACGTGGAGGCGCAGGTGGGCGGCGATGGCACGCGTGTCCCCACGTCCCCACTGCCACCAGAACTGCAGCGCGGGGCAGTTCCTCTGCTGCACAACGCGGGGTGCTGCCCTGAGGGGGTGCTGCTTTCGTGTAGTCACATTCCTGGGGACAATGGGGACACGGAGGGGCTCTGCTGTGTGTGCCCACGCTCCCAACGTCCCCGTGCAGGTGCTGAACCAGACGTCACGCATCGAGATGCAGCTGCTGGAGAACTCCCTGTCCACCACCAAGCTGGAGAAGCAGCTGCTGGTGCAGACAAACGAGATCCACCAGCTGCAGAGCAGGAACAAGTAGGGGCTGGGGCTGCTCTGCAGGAGAGCTGGAGCCCCTCCGGGGCTCATCAGGGGTCCCTGTGGGTGACAAGGTCTCATTACAGCCCTTTGGGTGGGGAAGCGTGCCGTCAAGTCACCCACGTCCCGCTGGTGCCACTTGTAGGGGACAGGGGCAGCTCACAGCGATGCTGGGGAACTGCAGCCAGGCCGGAGCTGCCCATCCCCACCGCGCATTCCCTTGCAGCATCCTGGAGGTGCGGGTGCTGGATATGGAGGCGAAGCACCAGGCGGAGCTGGCGGGGATCCGCTCAGAGAAGGAGAGGCTGCAGCACCTGGTGAGCCGGCAGAGCGGCACCATCCAGGAGCTGGAGAAGTCTCTGCTGGCGGCCAATGCAAACGCCAGCCTGCTGCAGCGACAGCAGCTGCAGCTCCTGGAGTCGGTGCAGAGCCTGGTGCGCCTCGTGGCAGAGGGTAGAGGTGAGTGGGGAGAACCTAAAAACGCTGCATCCCAAGAGCGACTCAGCCCTGTGCCCCGAGACACAGCAAATCCCCAGGGCTGGGGAGATGGGAGGAGCAGGGATGCGGGACCTGCAGGGTCCCTGGAGCACCCACCAGCTGCTCTCCGTTCTGCCCAGCCCTGCTGCCTGCTGAGGAGCAGCGCTTCCAGGACTGCACCGAGGTGCTCCGGGCCGGCAGCCGTGCCAGCGGGGTGTACACCCTGCACATCACCAACCTGAGCGAGCCCAGGAAGGTGAGCGCAGCCCACAGAGGGCACCGTGGGGCCCAACAGTGGGATGTCCCCGCTCAGCCACGAGCCAACCCCGCTGGCAGTGGGACGCATCGGCCCACTCAGAGCTGCTCCGTTCCCCACTGTAGGCGTTCTGCGACATGGAGACAGACGGCGGCGGCTGGACGGTCATCCAGCTCCGCACCAACGGCAGCGTCAGCTTCCAGCGGGGCTGGAGGGAGTACAAGCAGGTCTGCATAGGGGTGGGGATGGGGCGTTCCTGCACCCACCACCCACGCCCACCCTCCCTCGGCTCCCCCAGGGCTTTGGGGACGCGGCGGGGGAGCACTGGCTGGGCAATGAAGCTGTGCACCTCCTGACGAGCCGGGAACCCTACGTGCTGCGCGTGGAGCTGCGGGACTGGGAGGGCAGCCAGGTCTATGCCCACTATGGGAGGTTCCAGCTGGACAGCGAGCGGCAGCTCTACAGGTGGGTGAGCAGCATCGAGCTGTCCCTGGGCACTGCTGCCCCTGAGCCCCCGGAGTTGGTTGGCACCGCTGCCTGCCTGGGGAGCTGCAGAGTTCCCATGGGGGCTTCGCTGGGATCTTGGCAGATTTCCTCCGTAGGGCCGTCGCTACACTGCCTGCTCCCCCTCTCCCCGGGCTCTTCCCCAAATAGATGCATGAAATTGCAATAAGGCTGAAGGATTTCCCATCCCGGCGAGGCGCGGGGCTGCCACGCACCGCTCGTGCAACCGGGTTTGTCCCCAGGAATGTCCTCATGGAGATGCAGTGGGGACGGTGCGCACTCACGGGGATGTCAGCCAGGCTGTGGGTGGTGGGAGGGGGGCATGGGGGCTCTGCAGACCCACTCAGCGGGAAGGGAAGCGATGGCACGCGTGGCCGCAGGCTCTCACTGCAGGACTACAGCGGCACGGCCGGGCAGCAGAGCGGCTTGGCCATGCAAGGCACCAACTTCAGCACCCGCGATGCTGACAACGACAACTGCCTCTGCAAGTGTGCCCAGATGCTGTCAGGAGGTGAGCAGCGAGGTTTGGGCCGGGGTCCTCGCCCCGTGCCCGCCCCGGTGCCACCCTCCTTCTCCCTCCCATAGGGTGGTGGTTCGACGCCTGCGGGCTCTCCAACCTGAATGGCATCTACTACCCGGCGCGGCACAACATCCGCAAGCTGAACGGCATCCGCTGGCACTACTTCCAGGGGCCCAGCTACTCGCTGAAGGGCACCCGCATGCTGATACGGCCCGCGGGCTTTTAGCCATCCGGAGCGGTGCAGCGGGAGGACGGAGCCCCTGCAGAGCTTTCCCCCCTTATTTCCCTCTTGCTCTTGTTTCTCTCAGATCTCGGCGCTGACACTGAGCCAGCCCCACCCCTGCAAGCTGCAGCGCGTGGATCCCGTTCCCTCCTGGTTTCTCCCTATTTCCCCCATGTCTGCAGGGCTCCGGGCTCCACGCTGTGCCGGGGTGTGCGTCTGGGACCACCAGACCTCCTGCACGAGTCACGCGGGGGCAGACAGACCACATTTTGCCTTTTCTATACATTTTAGGGCACTGCTCTAAATTCCCCATTGCTTTGCTTTTCCTGCAGGATGAGCAGAACCGGTGCGTGAGCGCATGGCATCTCTCCTCCCTGCACGGTCATTAAGGGGGACACAGCTGTCCCCTCCCACACACACTCTCCCCATGCAAGGGGACCACTGGCTGTGCACATCCTGATGGGACAGGGACAGCATGAGGGGACGGAGGTGCCAGCAGAGGCGCGGGGCAGCTGGCCCCTGTGCAGTGCCCAATAGCTCTGGGGTTGGGTGCCAGAACACAGGGGTGGTGGGGATGGGGGCGGCACATGGTGATGGGGCTGTGGTTTGAGGTGGGGCACAGAGAGCTGAGGATGATGGAGGGAGCTTGGAGCTGGGGACGCAGGTGCTGGTGGGGCTGACAGCCCACTTGGTTTATGGGCGTGGAGAATCCAGACTTGGAGGCACGTTTGGTGACAGCCTGAAGAATGCGGGACAAAACTCAGCAGTGTTTCCTTCTGCTGAGAAAAGCCCCCACGCCCACCCATGTCCTGGATCTTGGCATGGGAACTCTTTTATTTTTGTACTGAGAGATATTTATTGGCCAGGAGCTGCACCAGGCAGCACTCAGCCCTGCCCCGACAGCAGCACGGTGCCCCCAGACCCACGTTGGCCCCACACCGGATCAGATGGGACAGAAGCAGAGTGAGCACCAGGGGGGTCTCCGCTTACAGGACAGCAGTGGGAGAATCAGCCCAGGGTACCTGCATGGGGCTGAGACCCCCACGCACAGCTCCCACCTTTGCCAAGTGCTCTGGCAGTGGTGGGGATGGGAGCTGTGGCTGTGGGGTCGCTACCGGGGACTGCAGCAGTGCTGCCTCAGCCCCACGTACACACTATGTATGTTCACATAAAGGACCTTTCAGCAGTCTCCCTGCTACGTCTGCATCATTCAGGGGGGTGCAGCCCCATCCTGCCCCCCTGAGCACTGACTGAGCTCAGAGCATAGATGAGGGCTCAGTGATGCCCAGCTCCACAGCGCTACCCATCTTACCGTGGGCCACCCCTGTCCCCCTCGACCCTATTGCCACTAGAGGTCCTCCACAGCCTGGTGACATTGCACAGCATCCCCATCCACGGCAGACAGGAGCGACATTGTGCCCTGGTGGATCCCCAGCAGACCCTGCAGCATCCACCCCTCAGACACCCTGCAGGCCTGCTCCCTCCCCTCCCCCATTCATAAGGCATTTGCTAATTAACACTGATTAAAACATGTGATGCAGCTGGCACTTCCTCCAAGGTGCTCGTCAGACTGTGCTTAATAACTGAGAAGTGGGAAATGCATTAAAGGTGGGATCACCTGCACAGCACTGTGGTTATGGCCATCCCGGTGCTGCTGTGAACCTCTGTATTCCCCCCCAACCCCGCTCACTCCCTGCACCCCAAATCCCAGGGCTGCCATCTCCTTGCTTTCCCCATGCAGCATTTGAGGAGGGCTGGGGGTGAAGTGCTGGGATGTGATCCCCAGCCCCTTTTCATGAGCGACTGGAGGAGAAAATGACCTTTTAAGGGTCAGCGCCGTGATGGGCCACGTAGAAACGTGGACTGAGGGATATGGGAGTAAGCAGGACAAAGGCAATGGAAACCTTCCCCTGGCCATTCCTCCTCTCTATAAATAACTGCGGGCTCAGCTGTGGCTCCATGCTGAAACCAGAGCTGGCAGGGAGGCAGCTGCCAGGGAAAGTGATCGGGAGAGCAGGGACAGGGCTGCCCTCCTATCCCCAACAGGGA
The DNA here is from genome assembly GCF_016699485.2 of Gallus gallus. Classification (NCBI taxonomy): domain Eukaryota; kingdom Metazoa; phylum Chordata; class Aves; order Galliformes; family Phasianidae; genus Gallus; species Gallus gallus. The sequence goes on from NC_052551.1 coordinate 10,244,474, forward strand.
TACAGAGATACGGGGGCGTCCCCTGGGGGGGACAATGGGCGCCTCAATACGTCTGGGTTGGGGGTTTGTGCAGGGATGGACGGACGCTTTGGGAGCGTGGTTCTTCCTGTCCTTGCACACACACATGCACACATACCCATGAGCAAATGTGCACCATGTGAGCGCGTGGGACTTGGCTGGCTGTGCATACTGTGTGCAGCCACCACACATCCCAGCTGTGCAGCCCTATGTGGGACACCAGAACCAAGCGTTGGGGCTGAGCCCCATGTCTGCCTCCCTGGGGAGTCACCAGCTCCCTGTGTGCTGTCACTGCAGGATCCCTTGGGCGTGTGCTTCCTCCCTGACTCATTGCCAGGTGCTGTCCTGCATCCTCCCCACCACATCCTGCACCAACCTTGGGTGGGGGCTCCCAGACCTGCCAGGCTCCTTTCTGGGAGCCCAATGGGTCCTGCACAACAGGGCTGGGGTGCGAGCAGCAGCAGGTCTGTGCCCCAGGGTGGGAGCGTTGGGTGCAGGTGTTGGTGGCCTGGGTGCCACCTTCCCAGCAGCCCAGGTGGGCACAGTTTGCAGCAGCATCATGGGGTGCTTCGCTTTTCCCCTTGCAATGACCAGAGGGGCTGCGGGAGCCCACACCCACCTGGGGATAATGCAGCACACAGCGCTTTCATCTTCAAAGCGCTCCCTGCATCATCTTTCATCCTCACACCTCCCCAGCGCCTGGGAGGTCTCTGCTATCGCCTCTCCATCTCGCAGCTCCGGGGATGCAGCCAAGCTCTGGGGTGCTTTGCTGGAGCAGGCGCGGAGCAGAGCCCGGCAGCACGCTTGGCACGGTGCTGGGGAGGTGCAGAGGGGAATCCCGCAGCTGGGCTCTGCTGGGACCTGCCAGGAGCAAACCCTCCTCCTGCTGTATCTGCCGGGCCCCGCGCTGGCACAGCATGGCACCATATGGCACAGCACGGCACAGCACCCAGGCTCTGCAACACCCATCGGGATGCAATGCCCGTCGTGTTGTTGAGTTTGGCAGGGAAGAGGCTCTTGGGGGCCTGCCCCAGCTCATCCCTCACCACATCTGAACAGAGCAACACACACAGCATCCAAAGCACTGAAATTTAATAAAACCGACTGCATTACTGTCACTTTATTACAGCTGACACATCAGGAAAAACAGTAGGAAGATACCGATAGAGCCTTCTTCATAAATAAGAGGGCACATTGTGCCCAGGGTTTTCTCACTGGCATACAAAAAGGGGGATACAAACACACGCACACACACATACACAGACTTGAGCTTCTCCAAGGAGTGCTCGGTTTTGCCCTCCCTGCAGAGCACCCAAACCCTCCAGGACGCTCAGCACTCTGATGGGGACCACCAGGATTCTGTCCCTTCTGCTGAAGCTGCAGGGGCACGGCGCCTCAACCTGTGGCCACTAAGAGGAGACCCCAATGCTAATGCAGACCCCTGAGCTGGGACCCCAAAGGAGGTACCATGCACCTGCAGCCCAGCCAGCAGCGCGCTGCCAGGTGCAACCGTGTCCTCTGCACTCCTTGGGCTCAGGGGTACCGAGGTGCTGGTGGGGGTCCTGCAGAGCTGAGTCCATCAGGAAGCAAGGCGCCCCCCAGGAGGACGCGCAGCATCCACGCTCTGCAGCTGCAGCACACAAGGACGGGGTGCGAGGCACAGCGGGCTCAGTTCAGGGGTCCGGAATGGCCCCGCTGCCCTCCTGGGGGGCACGGGACGGTGCTTCCTCCCCACCGGGCATCAGCACCGCATGCAGCCAAGCAGCCTGGCTACACGTTGGAGACCTGCTGGGGCTCGCGGGCCTGGCGCAGCCCATACAGCCACTTGATGACGCGGGCGTTGCGCTCCACCACTGAGATGCCATACGGCATGCGCTCAGCCGGGCGGCCCTCCGGAGTGGCCGCGCTGCGGGGGGAGCGCCCGCCCTCCGAGCTGGCCGTGCTGACGCTGTGAAACTTGACGGACACGATGTCGGAGCTGGCGCGGGCAAAATGCTCGGCCCCCATGTCCTGCACCTCCTCGGGGTCGAGGCCGCAGTAGTTGAAGAAGCGCTCCAGGTCGGCGGTGGCCCGCGAGAAGCGGTCGCTCAGGTCCGACTTGGAGCGGTGCAGCAGGGTCTGCCGGCGGGCGCTCTCGGGGCGGTTGGGTGAGCTCAGAGCCGGCGCCGCGGGCGGTCTGCAAGGGGAGGGCGACGACGGCACCCGTATTCCCGGCACGGCGGGAGGCAGAGCCCCGCAGGGCCGCACGTCCACCCTGCGCACCGCCACGCTCCCGGGGGGTCTGGGAGCAGCGGGGCTCCCCGGTGCCTTGCCGACCCGACCGGCGCTCAGCGCCTCCGCTGCGCCGTGCCGCTCCCCGCCCCGCGGGCTCTCGGCTTTGGGGCTGTCGCAGCCGTTGATGAGGTGGTTGAGGATCTCCAGGTTGAGCGAGGTCTTGGCCCTGCCTGCCGAGCGCGGTCCCGGCGTCGTCTTGCGGCTGGGGGTGAGCACGGCGCGGCGCACGCCCGGCACGAAGAGCGGCTGCTTGAGCAGCGGCGGCTTCACCGGCTCCTGCCGGGTACTGGCGACCTGCTGGCTCTTCACGTACTTGGCCTTGTCGGCCTCCAACCTCTCCACGGCGCTGGGTTTTCGGGCAGCCGGTTCAGCTCGCCGTCGGAAATACTCGGGTCCCTTGTTGAGGATGCGGATGGGCATGGCCGAGGTGAAGGGGGTCCTCGCCGCCATCCCTTTCATGGCATCGCCGGCGTGCAGCGCCTCGACCGGCATCGTGCGGGCGGCAGCGGGGCCACGCGCCGCAGGCTGCGGGGGAGGGGACCGCGATGAGGGGCGGCGGCAGGGGGCGGCGGCGACAACCCCCTGCCCGCACCCCGTCCCCGCAGGCAGGCGGACAAAGGGCCGAGCGCCGCGCGGGGCGTGCGGTGCCGCGCTGTCTGCGGCGGCTGCTCCGGGCTTCCTATTTCAAGGCAGGGACCACGCCTCCGGCTGCGTCCCCGAAACGAAGCGCGGCCAATCCGCGGTGCAAGCCTGCTTCAAACGGCACCACGGCCAATGGGGCCGCGGGGAGGGCGCCCCGACACTGGGGTGAGGGGAGCCCCAGGAAGGGCCGCAGCCGCACGGTGATGCCCGCTGCCCGCGGGGCGTGGGGTGCTCTGCCTGCCCCGCTCGCTGGGACGTCGGGCCCCGCTTCCTGCAGCCCCCCTGGTGCTCGGCCCCAGGAGCAGTCTCCCCCCATGCAGTGCGCCCTCACCCGCCTCCTCCATAGAGAAAGAAAGGAGAATGCCAACGTGCAAGTGGCCTGCCTGCCCGCCCCTACGCTCCTCTGCCATTTGGGGTAGGGCAGCGCGTGCAGGTCCCAGGGCATGGCATACTATTGCTCCTGCACACCCCTCTCCCACTGTAGGCCACCGGAAAGCACCCGGGGGTTCCCAGCCGTGCTTCCTCAGCCCGCTGTTCTCCAGCAGCCAGGAACCCTGCGCCCTTGGGGCTCTGCCAAGCACAGCAAACACCCGCCCGCCCCAACGGTCGCTCCGCAGCAGCAGCCCGCCCAAGGAGGGGCTCAAAGCCGCCCTGTGTCCCCCACCCCAGTGCCATCAGCAGCCAGGGGACGGCCACTCACCCGACCAGGCGGTGCTCCAGCACCGGGGTCACTGCAGCTGCCCAGGGCAGCCCTCCCAGCCCTTCACTGCCCAGCTTAGGACACAAGGGAGCCCACCAGTGGGCATGGCACGGCCCCACTTCCTCTCTCTCCCAGTGAGCTGCCGCCACCTGTGGCCGCTCACCTCCTTGCTCAACTTCCTGGGTACAGCCCACAGCACGGCGTCGGCTGCGGGAGGAGAGCTGGGAACGGGGCAGTGCGGGGCACCGGTGTCCCCGCCAGGCAAGGACGGGGAAGGCTGGGCCCCACCGCTGCAGCCGTGCCCTGTGCTCGGGGGCAATGAAGCATGGAGGGAAGGTGCTCAGGGGCAAGCAATGCTGCAGCCTCCAGTGTGGGAAATCACCGTCAGCCTCCCCAAGGCCTTACGTCACACAGCCCTGATGGAGAGGGGACACGAGGGCCTGACTCACCCGGCTCTGGGTGCTTTCTGGTGCTGTGGTGGGCATCTGTTGGTGTTGCGCACTGCCGGAGCGCAGCACTCTGCCAGCAGCCACCCTGCACCCTGTGCCGTGCATGGGGAGGCTTCCATAGAGATCATCTGCTGGGCACAGGGCTGGGGGTGCAGAGCCCCACAGCAGCCAGCAGTGCTCAGGGTGAGCTCCCGTCCCTGTCAGCAAGGTCAGGCTGTCCGGGCACAACCTGCTGCTCCGCATTCCTATGGACGGAGAGCTGCCAGCTTGGCACGGCCGCCCCAACCCTAACTGAGCTGTCCTCCCACAGCCCCGAAAGCAAAGCGACATTATCACCTGACCCGAGTGGAGCACGGAGGTCCAGGCACTGTGGCTGGCACCCAGCTTGCCATACCCAGCCACAGCGACCCAGCACCCACCCCTGCCACCTACCCACCTCTGCCGTGTGCTGCAGGAACCTCCCTGGCCTGGCTCAGCTGCTGCGTCGCTGCTCCCTGTGCTCGTCCCAGGGTGTCTTGGTGGCCCCGTGCACTCTGCCTCCCCTGCTCCCTGCAGTGCAGCTGGTTTCAGGGTGCTGGAGCAGGTCTGTGCACAGCAGGGCGGCTCATGGCTCCATCTGAGTCACCGCTGGTTGAAGACGCCCTCCGAGGCAGCCCAGCGCTCAGATGGGATCGAAAACACCTCTCCTTGCCAACGTGTGTGCACAGGCACAGGGCTTTCCTGCACGCCGGGCTGCACTTTAATTGTGGCTGCGTCACGAAGTGTGGCCGTGGCCGGTGACGTCCCGGTGTGGGTCTGAGCTCAGCTGGCAGCGCCGGTCGGGCAGCGTGGATGTACCCACAGTTCGGTCAGTGGGGATGGAAAAGCACTGCTGTGGTGGCTCAACTGGAGCACCGCACACTGCAGGTGCCAGAACACCCCTGGCCATCCCCTGCCCCCACCGGGACAGGGAGCAGAGCCTTCTCAAAGCCTTTCCAAGGGGACGGGTCCCTTGCACACCCACCAGCCCCGGGTCACTGCCAGCCCCCGGCGTCCTGCAGTCCCAAAGTCCAAAATGCTCCTGTGCTTAAAACAAAGCAGCCCCAACCAATGGCACAGGGTGAGGCAACAGAGCAGAGCAAGGTCACCGAGTGAGGCTGCTGCCTGCACACAGCCCAGCTCCTGAGGCAGGGGCAAACACAGCGCACGCAAGCAGAGCTCAGGGATAGCAGCGCGTTATTCAAACTGTTCTTGGAAGGAAGACAAGGAGCTGGTGGGGGAGCAGGGCTGGGTGAAGCTGGGAAAACAAACAGCCCCAGCTCAGAGCCATCCTGCGCTTGGGCAGTGCTTCCAGCAGGAGGTGGACCTACACGATGGCTTCAGCTGGAAAAACAGTGCCTGGTGATGCAGAGCCACGGGCATCTGCCCGCTGAGGGTGGCCAGGATGTGTACCCCCATGGCAGGGGATCGATGCAGGCTGCAGGCAGGCAGCTGGAGCTGCCCAGGCATGCCGGCTGCTCGCACTCAGCAGGGCGTTGCAGCCTCACCCTCCCCGGGAGCACCCCGGGATGGTTTTGGGGAGGGCAGCCCAATGCAGGAGCACGCCCTGAGCACCCGGTTCAGCACCCATCTCTCAGCCGCGGGGTGGATGGGCGCTGGGGCTGGCTCTGTGCTCGCCTCCCACGGGTGCTCAGGGCTGGCTCCCTGCACGTGCAGCTCCCAGGACCCCCCAGGAGTGAAATGCAGCTAGGAAAGTGTGAAAAAGAGCTCAGAGGCCAAATCCTCCCTGTATGTGTTGGGTGGGGAGGGCTGTGGGTGCCTGGCATCACACCATAGGGCTGCAGCTCCATGGCACGTGGTCCAACCCAGAGGTGTTGGCTCACTTTAGCCCTCCCCAGCGATGGCAGCTTCCATAAGACCTTCCTCCTGCCATCATGCTCACCCAGACAAGGCTGCAAATAGCTTTGGAGCTGGGAAATGCCTATGCCCTGACCCAGGTGAGCCACCGCCCACTCCCTGCCTCAGATTCCCTGATGCTGAATGGCTGTTCTGGGGCACAGGGAGCTCCCTAGGGACCATAAGGATGAGTGAGGAGTGCTCTCATGGGCGCAGCCTCACCTCATGCCCATCGGCTGGATGCTGCCCATGCCAATCCCGCCGTGCACATCCTTGCAGACAGCAGCCGTGCTCAGGGCCAGAGATGCACTGTGCTTGGGTGCAGGGGATCCGACAGATGGGGACGTGCCAGGTGTGAGGGCTTTGTCTGAGCAGTGGCGGCTGTGCTCGGACCCGCAGATGGTGGAAGGGCGGCTGTGCTGGGGCCAGGGCCGTGGCCGCAGCCATGCGAGTGCAGTGCCCTGGGGATGCGGCCCCTTTTGTTGGGCTCTCACCTCTGGCAGAGGCCCCTTCCCCAGGCGCCCCTCGCCAGCTTTCAACTTTCAACTTGACCTGCTCCATTCACATGGAAATGGGATGCAAATGGGGATGGGGAGCTGTGAGGAGGAGGAGAATGGAAGGGGAGGAAGGGGCCATAGGCAGCGACCCGCTGTTGGTCCCCGTTTTCTGGCTGGGCTCCCCAGTAAGGAGGTACCGCCTGCATGACAGGGCCCCCTCCACTGGGAAAACTGGGGTCCCACTGGTGGGTTGTACTCCTTACTGGGGATGCTCGGTGTGAGAAGGGCCTGGGGAATCACGGATAGAGCCCCACTCTCATCCAAGATGAGAGCCCACTCTCATCTGCTTCTCCCCACCCAAGAGGCCCTGCTGCGTTCTCACCCACGCTGGACGTGGCTTTGCATTTGGAGACACGGGGGGAGTTCCTGGTGGGCCGTTCACCTGCCTGATCCCAGCACAGCCCCATGGCCGGGGACCGCTCGGTGACCAAATGTTGCCATCTGCCTTGGGGCCTTCGCTCGCATCTGCCGGGGTGCAGAGGGGCCGGGGCTCAGCTGCCGTGCGGTGCAGCATGGGGTGGGGGGCAGCCCCCCCCTCCGGCACGGCAGGCTGCACGTGTCAGCTGGGTTGGGGCGAGAAGAGTGCGGCAGCACTCGGTCCTGTGCCCATCAACCCTTTGTGCCCCCCGGCCCCCGTGCCACAGCCAATTAGTCCTGGGTTTGGGCTCCTTTGTGCTGCAGGATGAACGAGGCACAGCCGCTGTCCCCTTGCTGCCCCCATCCCCACGGGGAGCAAAGGGCTCAGCTGTATCAGCCCCCGGTGCCGGGTGCCTCCTAGCAACGCAGGGCACACAGATGCAGAACCCCAGCACACCCCAAAGCCCGAACACCCGCCCTGTAGCCCACGTGGGGACAGCGGGGACGCCGCTGCTCCAGGTGCACGGGGTGGCTGCAGGGCACAGAGGTGCAGGGCGCAGGCAGGGCAATAAGGGACAGGCAGGGACAGGCAGGGCATTGCAGGAGGCAGCGCAGCGCAGCCCGCTCTCCCAGCGACACCCAGTGGGTGCTGGGGGAAGAGCCGCAGAGGGGGGAGCTGGGTGCTGGGACGAGCCTGTGCCAGGCTGTGCTGCCACAGGGCCCAGCTGGCCCTGCCCTCTGCAGCCCCTGCCAGCTCCTGAGGGCTGCAAGCATCGCATCTGCCAGCTCAAGGCACCGTTGGGCGCCTGGTCACGTCCCGCAGCCACCGTGCACCCCGTGCTGGCTGAGCAGGGCTGGAGGAGCGTTTGTGCACGATGCACGCCCGCAGGGACAGCCCCATCCGGGCCACATTCGGTGTTGCCGAGGCACACAGCTCGACCCACGGCCCTGCAGCCGTCCATCCCAGACAGCACTGCACGGAGGCATTTGCGCCCTCAAGGTGCAGCCTGGAATAGGTGGGACACAGTTCCGTTGAGGCCAAGGGCAAAGTCCGTGTCACAGCCAGGAATAACTGCCGGCACCCGGCCAAGCCAGGGCGTGCAGGTTCAGCAACAGCACTGCAGGGAGCACCTGGCATCGCAGCCAGGCAGCGGCACGCTGGGGCTGACCCTGGTGGTACGTGGGGACGGGAGGGGCTGGGCTGTCCCTGGGGGGGCACGGACAGAGCGGGCGGGGGCACTGTGTGCACTGCGGCTGAGTTTGGAGTGTTGAGGTCCCAGCCAGAGCCTGGGGGTGGGGTGTTGGGGGGGGGTCAGTGGGACCCAGTGGCTGTGCTGCTGCCAGAAGTGGGGAGCTGGGTGTGCTGGAGAGGGGAGGGAGGGAGGGGGGTGGGAAAGGGGGGGTGCCTGAGCCCCTCCAGCCGTTCCTTAATGGGATCACGGTGGGATGGCTGGGATCACAGCTGCTCCCTCTGCCCCCCAAGCACAAGGATTCGGGAGCTCCCTCAGGAAGAAGCCCCTCGCCCACCCCATTACCTCTCCAAAACCCACAGCACGTCACTTCTCACGCGCCGTTATGACTTTATCTCATCCCACCCCGCTCCAACAGCCGACCTGCCGCTCACATACGGGGTGGGACGCAGCTCACGTACCCCCCCACACACACACCCCCCAGGACCCGCTGGAACCCCCCGGCCCAGGACCCCCCCGGCTCCGAAGCACGGCGTCAGACCCCACCGCCGAGCGGGACAGCACGAGGTCAGAGGTCACGAGGTCACGTGGCCCCGCCCGGTTCCCCCCCGCCCCGGGGGTGCTCTGCCCGCCGGGAGCAGCACCCGGCGCTCCGCACGCTGCCACCCATCTGCATCCGGAGGCGGTCACGTGGCCGGCTGACGTCACCGCCCGGCAGCCCGGACTCGCTGCGCCGCGTGCCGCTCGCTGCCCGTCCCCCAAAGCGCAGTGAGTTCCTTACGGGGAGATGCCCCGGCGGTCACCCCGGCACCGGTCGGACCGGCCCGCTGCTGCTCCTCCCTCCCTCCCTATCTCCTTCCTCCCTTCTCCGTAACAAAAAGTCCCCACACCTCCCTGCCACGATGAGGTCATCCGCGGGCCGGAGCGCGGGGTTCCTCCACCGGGACTCAGCCCGGCGCTGGGGGTCACCCAACCCCGCAACCCCCCCCTCCTCCTCACCCCCCCCCTCCCATCCCCCCACCGCGGGGCTCGGGGCCGCTCGGGTCCCCCCCGCGCTGGGGTCGGGGCGGGCAGCAGGTGCTCGGGGCGGGCAGGGGCTGTGCGGGCTGAGTCAGCCCGCAGGTACGAGCCGGGGCCTGTTTGCAGGTGGGGCCGCGGGGCCTTTCTGCCCCACCGCCGCCGGAGAGGGCTGCAGTCGGTGGGGGCCGGCGGGAGGAGACGGGCTGCTGGGTGCTGCCTGCGGATGCGGAGGGAAGGGCGAGGCCTCGGGTCCCGGGAGAGCGGCTGCGTAGGACTCACGGCCCACAGGTGAGAGTCGCCAGGGCCTCAGGCCGTGCCAGGCCATGCTATGCCGTGCTAGGCCATGCTATGCCGTGCCAGGCTGTGCCAGGCCATGCTATGCCGTGCTATGCTGCGCCATGCCATGCTATGCCGTGCTATGCTGTGCCAGGCCATGCTATGCCGTGCTAGGCCATGCCAGGCCATGCTATGCTGTGCCATGCTGTGCTATACCAGGCCATACTAGGCCATACTACGCTGTGCCAGGCCGTGCTAGGCCTTTCCACGTCCTGCCAGGCCACGCTAGTCCATGTTAGGCCATGCTGTGCTAGGCTGTACTACGCCAGGCTGTGATGGGCCATGCCAGGCCATACCAGGCTGTGTTAGGCCATGCCAGGCTGTGCCATGCTAAGCTGTGTGCTGGCTCAGCTCCCCAGTTCCAGTCTCTGTGCCCCAAGCAGGGTGGGTGCCTCGTGCAGAGCAGGGGGCCTTGTGGGGTGCTGGGGGGCCCTGTGGTGGCACGAGGCCTCTCACTGCCAGCCAGGCTATGCCACTGTGCCAGTCCTGTGCTCACTGGGTGCTGCAGGAGAAGCAGTTGGGGCTGCCTGGGGGAGAGGGGACGTAGGCAGCGTTTGTGAGGGCCTGGGGGACAGAGCTGCACCACTGAACGAAGCTTCTCCCCACAGCACAGTGGCACCCAGCCCTGAGCCATGTCGCTGCTCACCCACCTTCTCGCCTGTGCCTTCGGCATGGGCTCCTGGGTGGCCATCAACGGGCTGTGGGTTGAGCTGCCGCTGCTGGTGACGGTGCTGCCAGAGCAGTGGGACCTGCCCTCCTACATCACCATCATCATCCAGATGGCCAACGTGGGGCCGCTCTTTGTCACCCTCATGCACCGCTTCTGGCCCGGCTCGCTGAAGGAGGTGGTCGTTATCTACGTGGTTGTGTCCGTGGGCATCGTGGCCTGCTTGCTGCTGGCCTTCCTCTGGGACTACACATCCCCCATCGTGGGGACCACCCACAGCACTGCATTCCTGATCCTCACCTTCTTCTTGGCCCTGGTTGACTGCACTTCCTCCGTCACCTTCCTACCCTTCATGATGCAGCTGCAGGCCCAATACCTCACCACCTTCTTCATAGGTGAAGGACTCAGCGGGCTGATCCCTGCTCTCATCGCCCTGGGCCAGGGCTCCGGCATCTCCAGCTGTGCCAATGTCAGCCAGATGGTCAACATCACTTCTGACAACGAGACCATGGAGGGCACTATCTTCAGGATGGAGACTCGCTACCTCCCAGCCCGCTTCTCTACCCTCATCTTCTTCCTCCTCATGACTGCAATGATGGTGGCCTGCTTGGTGGCTTTCTTCTTCCTGACCAGGCAGCCCAAGGTCTGGGAGCTCTCACAGCAGCAGTTGTGTCCCAGCACCATCATACTGAACTCCTTTGACCAGATCCTCGAGGATGACGGTGGCACGGGACGAGGCGAAGGCTACTCATGCCCAAAGAGCACCAAGCGGCCCATGGAGACCCACCCAGAGAAGGTCTCCTATTCTGTGGCCAAGCTTGCCTTCATCTACCTCCTTATCACTTGGGTGAGCTCTCTGACAAACGGGGTCCTGCCATCTGTGCAGTCCTACTCTTGCCTGCCATATGGCAACACCGCATATCACCTCTCGGCCACGCTCAGCTCCATGGCCAACCCTCTCGCCTGCATCGTGGCCATGGTCCTGCCCAGCAGGTAGGTGTGGGGGACCCAAAACAGCCCCATTTTGGGGTGCCGGGTGAGAGTCTCAGGGAGCTGGGTGTCCTCAGGGTGCGTGTGCCCTGGCATCAGAGACACCCAGGAAGGACGATGGGGCCAGCATGGAGCCTGCTCGCTGGGCAGCCCCCGCCACGGGGCTGTGCCTCTCTCTGTGCTGGGGTGGCAGCGCTGCCTGGTGTCACCTACCTGTCCCTTGCAGGTCCCTGGCCCTGCTGGGCACCCTCAGCCTCGCGGGCACAGGCTTCGGTGCCTACAACATGGCCATAGCAGTGATGAGCCCGTGCCCCCTCCTCCAGCATTCCCAGTGGGGCGACGCCATCATCGTAAGTCTTTGGGTCCCTCAGCCCTCAGGAGGGGTCTCGGGGTCCCCGCTGACCGCTCTTTCCTGTGCCACCAGATCCTCTCCTGGGTGCTCTTCACCGGAACGCTCTCCTACGTGAAGGTGATGGCCGGGGTCATCCTGCGGAGCCGCAGCCACAGTGCCCTGGTGTGGTACGGGGCTTTGGAGCAGCTGGGATCCCTGCTGGGAGCCCTGCTCATGTTCCCCCTCGTCAACATTTATGGCTTCTTCCAATCCGCCGACTACTGCAGCCTGCAGTGCCCAGTGTGAGCACAGTGTTCCTCTCGCGTTCAAACAAATAGAAGGAGTTTGCTCAGCCCTTTGGCCTGTGCCCGGACCTGCTGCTTTCCACCTCTCCTCACTGCACCGGGGGCTCAGCACCCTTGGGAGCAGTGTTAATGTTCCCTTTCGTGTTCTCCTTCTCATTCCCGTGCCCGTGCCGTAGTGGAGAGCAACGGCTGCCCTGGAACAGGGGGGCTGCAGCCATCTTCAGAGTGTGGAGACAAAGGTCCCCCTTGGAAAGCCAGCAGCATAAGGGGACACAGGCCCAGCGGGAAGGGGGTAACCTTCCCAGGGAGCCCTTCTGGGGCTCTGGCAATGCGTTCTGCTTTCTCCCCACTGCTCTGCACCCCACTGTGCCCCGCAGCAGCCCCCGCCCGGTCTGGCTGTACCCAGGGGGGGCACAGAGCTGCAGCACAGCCCCGTGCCCACAGCCGTACCATGAACAGCAGCGCAAGGCTGTCACACGGCATGGGGTGGCAGAACTGTGCCACCTGGTACCCGACTGCACCTCGGCTGTGCCAACAGGAGGTCCGGGGGGGTCCGGGGGGCAGCGTCAGCCCCCAGGCCGAGCAGCACTCGGTCGCCACACGCGCCTGCGCCCCTTCCCCGGGGCACGAGGCAGCCGGGCCTTTGTCCCCGGCTCTTTGTCTGGCAATCTGCTCCCCTCGGGAGCAGCAGCGACAGACCCGCTCTGCTGTGCCTTAACGACGCAGAGCCGAGCAGCCCCCGGCCCCGGCTGCGTCCCGGCCGCCTGCGGGAAGGACGCGGCTGGAATTGCTAATCGCCCACCGCCCCGCACGGCTCCCACGGCCTGCGCTCAGCACCGCGCATCCCCCGTGCGTGCAGGGGGAGCGTGGGGAGAGGGGCAGAGCGGGGGGCTGAGGAGCAGCGGCGGATGCGGGGGCACCGTGGGGGGTTTATCCCATCCCGAGAGCAGGGCGCATCCTACGTTCTTCGCGATGAGACCGTGAGCCAAAAGGATGCAGCCCTCCATCCCCCGCGCCCCACGTGAGGATGCTCCTGCCCGTCCCAGGCACACGGGTCCCCAAAGTCCCTCGCCAGCCCCTCTCTCCCCAGCACGGCACGGGGGAACAATCGCCTCCGAGCCCCGCGAGCGAGCAGGAATTATTTCCATACAGCTGCTCGGGAAGGCAGGGATGGGGATGCAGCCATCACCCAACCGCGCTCCGGGAGAACGCCCGGGCCTTTCTTCTGGCTCTCCCCCCTCCCCGCCGTGGTGGGGGCAGGTTTGGGGGGGCCCAGCCGCGCTGCAGTCAGCAATATTAGCACAGCTCCGCAGGACTGATTGCAGGTTATTAACATACATTATCTCAGTCCCCTGCCTCTGAAAGGAGCCAGTTCCTATTCCCCCTCTCCCAGCCCTCCCTCCCCCTGTCTTTTACACTTAATTACCTCCCTTATTACACCACAGCCTGGAGAGAGAAAAAATCACAGGGCAGCGGGCAGGCAGGCAAGCTCGGCCCAACTAGGGCGTAAGTAATTGCCCGTTCTGCAAACGTGCCTTCAAGAAAAGTGATCGCACACACACAGATAAATAAATAAAGAAGTGCGGGGCTGGGAGCCGGCGGCCGAGGGATGGAGGAGATGCTGGGGCCGACCCCAAGGCTGCACCTCGGGGAGAGGTGACCTTGGACTTGGATTGACGTCAGGGCCGCACCGCAGGGCCAGATGGGGCTCGTGCCATGGCCCCGGAGAGTGCTGCTGGGGGGAGTGGGGTGGGAGCCCCAGGCTGGGAACGGGAGTGGGGTGAGCTGTGGGGTGAGAGGTGCACCGGGCTATGGGATGCTGTGGGCAATGGGTACCCAGGGCTATGGTACAAGATGGGCTATGGGATGCTATAGGACATGGGGTAACCTGGGGTTATGGGGTGTCCTAGGCTATAGGATGCTGTGGGTACCCCAGTCTCTAGCGTGCCCTGGGTTATGGGATGCTATAGAATGTGGGGTACTCCGGGCTACAGTGTAACATGGGCTATGGGATGCTATAGAACTTGGGGTAACCCAGGTTAGGGGATGTCCTGGGCTATGGGGTGCTGTGGAACATGGGATACCCTAGGTTATGGGATGCCACACAAAGCAGTGAGTGTATGCTTGCCAGCCCCATACGAATGCAGAGCAGAGATGCCCCCAGCTCCTAGCACAGGTGAAGGAGCACGTGGCCACCACGTGCCACAGGCAGCGGTCGGATCGGGGTGCCACCGTGGGGTGCTGCTCTTGTCATCTGCGTGTGACACTGTGCGCCCAGCCAAAGGGCACCATCAGAACCCCACACTGACTGCCAGTGATGGACCTTGGGCTGCTCGGGGCTGAGTGCTGCCATGCTTGGTGCAGCACAGGGCTCGGGGACAGCGTGGCCTTTCCCCAGCTGCTCACAGAGGAGGGGGACGCTCACGGTGTAACGGGGAGCGCCGGCTTCAAGGGGACTGCAGGGCAAGGCAAGGCTGGCTGAGGTTCCCAAGCTGGTAGCAGGGCAGGGACTCACGGGGTCCTTTGTGCAGGGTCCTCCAGCTCGCTGTGCCCCACAAGCCCTTTGTCACCTCCAGCTGGCACAGGGGCTTGCTCCAGAGCTCCTGCAGCGGCTCCCAGCTCATTTTGCAGGGCGCTGGCCGTGCAGTGGGAGCAGTGACGGGCAGCGGAATTGCTCCAGCCAGGTCCCCGCTGTCACCTGCCAGCTGCAAGGACAGCCAGCTTGGGACCACGGCCTGCCAGCAAGAAGGGCCTCATCCTGTTCCGGGGGGGGGGGGGGGTCTGTGGGGACCATAGTGATCGGCTGTGCCGCGTGCTCAGTGCAGGGAAAGGAGGCGGGGGAGTGGGGGCTCCGGGAGGGAACAATGCACCGCCACGAGCCCGGCTATTGTTGTGGGCTGCGAAGGTCACGGCACTTCCCCCGGGACAGGGATAGGGATAGGGACATGGGAGAGGGACAGAAGGTGGGGAAAGGGACAAGGGAAGAGGGACGATGACAGGGAAAGGGACAGCGGGAAGGGATGGGGGTGGGACAGACGGGACAGTGAAGAGGGGCTGGGAACGGGGAGCAGGAATGGGGACGGAGAACAAGGGAAGGAACGAGGGAAAAATAAAGGGGTCATCGGAAAGGGACAGGAGACAGAGATAAAGACAGCGGAGAGGGACACGGAACGGGTTTAGCAACAAGGAACAGGGATGGAGATGAGGGATAGGAACCGGGACAGAGAATAGGAACAGTGACAGCGCCTGGACCCCCGCCCCGTCATTCACAGCCCCGGGGGCTGGCGGCAGGGAGACAAAGGCAGCAGGAGGCAGCACACCCCCACCCCCCCCCCCCCGCCCCATGTCCCCGCGTGTCCCCATTGTCCGCGGCTGGGGGGGGCGGGGGGGTGGGACGGAGGGAAGCAGGGAGCGAGGACCCAACACTGCCACGACGCTCCGGGGGGCTCGGGGGGCTCGGGGAGGGGGGGTTCGGGGCGCGGCCGGGCGGAGCGGCCCCCTCCCCCCCCGCCGCCTGCCTTCCTCCCCCTCCTCTTCCTCCTCCTCCCCCTCCTCCTCTCCTCCTCCTCCTCCTCAGCCTCCTCTCCTCCTCCTCCCCGCCGCCCGCCCCTCGCACTCCGCTCCCCGCTCCTCGCAGCCCGCACCACCGGCCCGGAGCGCAGCGCGGGGCCGGGGGCCGCCCCGGGCCGGGCCAGTGCCGGTACCGGGGCCGGTGGCGGTGCCGGTGCCGGAGCTGTCCAGTGCTGAAGGCTCCGGCCCGGCCCCGCCATGCCCCGCTCCTTCCTGGTGAAGAAGCTGAAGGCGGACGCGTTCCCTCTCGCCGGGGCCCCCGCGCCCCCCTACGCCCCCCTGGAGCCCCCCTACGCGCTGCCCGGCCCCGCTGCCGGAGATGGTGAGTGCGGTGCGGGGGGCTCCGGGGAACGCCCCCCCCACACCCCATTGTGTGCGCCCGACGGGGCAGCGGGGGGGATACGGGGGGTAATGCGGGAGCGAGACCGGGGGGCTCGGGGAGGGCAGGAAGAGGGCGACGAGGGGGTCCCAACGCTGCGTCCCGCGGGTCCCGTCCTTGTTCGCCTTTGTGGGTCCCCAACCCCCTCCCCAGCGCCACCAACCCCTGCCGAAGTTGGTCCTTGGGGACGCGGTGACAGCGGCAGCGCAGGGGATGGAGTCACGGCGGACCCCGCTCTCCCCGCGGTTGGGGGCAGCGAGGAGGGCTCCTTCCAGCGCAAGTTTTGGGGGGCACGAAGCAGCCGGGAGCGGGGCGGGGGGGGTGGGGGGGCCGGGCTGAGCGCCGTGCCTGCGGCTTTCATTGTTCGCAGCCCCGCTCCCCTCCGACAGCTCCGCGCGCGCTGTCACCTTCCCGGGCACAATGGGGGGGGGGGTGGGGGCAGCCCCCTCCCTGGCAGTGGGAGAGGTACGAAGGGTGGGCAGGAGGGTGGCGGGGCCCCCAGAACCCCGAGCTTCGGGGTGACACCGGGCCGGGCTCTGTGCGGGTCACCTGCGCTCAGCAGAGACCCCCGACGGGGAGAGCCGGGGGTGTGCCACGGGAGGGGACGGCGATGGGGACGTTTTTCCCAGGTCACGGTTCGGCTGCTCCCGGAGCCGCAGGCTGCGCTGGGTGCAGCGATGGGCCCGATCCAGCCCCATGCAGCCAACGCTGCGCTGCGTGTCCTCATTTCTGATGCCCAGCACAGGGGCGGGGGGCAATGCCCACGCAACCCGGGGGTCCCCTTCTCCTCCCCACCCTATGGGGAGCAGCAGCTGGTGGGGGAGGGATGCACTGCAGCTGGGCAGAAGCTGCCGACGCTGCTCTCCTGGAAATAACCTTGCTGCATGCTCGGAGGCAGCGTGAGAAATTGCTGAGCAGAGCGCTTTCTGCACAGCCCGTGCGACCGCACTGTCAGCACAGCGTGGGCAGCGGGGGGGCTGCACCGTGCCCCAGCCTCGCAGACCCCTCCCCACAGCAGCGCAGGGATCCC
Source organism: Gallus gallus (assembly GCF_016699485.2). Lineage (NCBI taxonomy): Eukaryota > Metazoa > Chordata > Aves > Galliformes > Phasianidae > Gallus > Gallus gallus. The sequence goes on from NC_052551.1 coordinate 10,261,164, forward strand.
CCAGCCTCAATGGGACAAAGCGTGGGGGCTCCACAGCTGCAGCATGCCCTAGGCAGCCCGGATGAGGGGGTCCCAAAGGTGGGAGGGGGGCTGCATTTAGGGGTATTTTGCGGGGTGGGGTGTGCATACTGCCCCACAGACATGCATCAGCGCCGGTGAGCCTGGCAGTGTGCTGAGCCCCCCAACAGCCCCCACCATCACCACCAGCAGCAGGGATGCGTCCTCTGGAGCAGCTGGCAAGGGCCATTGTGCACAAGGCAGGTGACTGCCAGGACCAGTGTAGGGCAGCCTGGGTGGCCACGTGTCTCACTGCGTGTGCCCCGAGCTGCTGGCCCAGCTGGGAGGCACTGGGGGCACACAGCGCAGTGACCACCGCATGCTGGTAGCAGAGGGATAGAGACACTCATGGCATTGCTCTGGCGCAGGTCAAGAGTCAATTAGCCGAAGCCGTGAACAGATATGCATTGGTGTCACACGGGGTGGCACTGCCAGCATGGCCCTGAGCCCCCTCTGCCCCTGGGTCCCATGGGTCTCTGCCCTCAGTGTGAGCCCAGCACCCCCGGTGCCCCCTGCCACGTTCCTGAGGGAGACGGGGTGACATCTCCGAGCCCTTTTGTGCTCACCTCTGCCCTCTAACCCAATCCCTAGAAATAAGGAACTGGGGATAGGAGCAGAGCCCACCACCTCTGCATCCCGTCAGGCCAGCACCCAGGGCAGGCTCATCCCTTGTGCACACGAGGCAGCTCCGACACGCACGGACAGTGACCGCTGGGTATTTTCAGCTCACTGCTGGGCAGAGGAGGATGACCCACATGTCATCCCCGCAGGGTACCTGCAGCACTGCCTGGCGCCTGCTGGCTACAACCCCGACAAGAAGCAGGGGCTGCCGCCAGCACCTCCAGACCCGGCCTACGCGCCCGGCCAGGAGGAGTACAGCGATCCCGAGAGCCCCCAGTCCACCTTCTCCGCCCGCTACTTCAACGGGGAGGCGGCGGTGACGGACAGCTACTCCATGGACGCCTTCTTCATCACCGACGGGAGGTCGCGTCGACGCGGGGAGAGCCAACGCCGCGGCAGCCACCGCCACTCCTGCCCCGAGTGCGGCAAGACCTACGCCACCTCCTCCAACCTCAGCCGGCACAAGCAGACCCACCGCAGCCTGGACAGCAAGATGGCCAGGAAGTGCCCGACCTGCGGCAAGGCGTACGTCTCCATGCCCGCCCTGGCCATGCACGTCCTCACCCACAACCTCAAGCACAAGTGCGACGTCTGCGGCAAAGCCTTCAGCCGGCCCTGGCTGCTGCAGGGCCACATGCGTTCGCACACCGGGGAGAAGCCCTTTGGCTGCTCTCACTGCGGGAAGGCCTTCGCCGACCGCTCCAACCTGCGCGCCCACATGCAGACCCACTCCGCCTTCAAGCACTACAAGTGCAAGCAGTGCGAGAAGACCTTCGCCCTCAAGTCGTACCTCAACAAGCACTACGAGTCCGCCTGCTTCAAGGGCTCCGAACACAGCTGTGCAATAGGGAACTAGTCCCCGTGCCCCCCCTCCTCCGCCCCCCCCCCCCCCGCCCCGACCCCACCGCACCTCCCCTCCCACCTCCACCCCCTCCCCATCCTGGTGCCAGCTGCCGCTACGGGGCTGGAGGATGCTTCCCACATCTCCCACACCCCTAAATAGAAAGGAGCCCCCAGCCCCCGGGAAGGGCCGGATGCAGTCCCCGCAGCCAGGCAGGTCTCTCTGCAGGGACTGCCCCGGGAGCACCGCCTGCACCCGGGCCAGACCTTCCCCAGCTCGCGACGCTCACCCCTATTTATTTAATTTATTCCTATTATTTATTTAGAGCTGCTGCTTCTCCTCCCAGGAACCGCCGGGGAGAAAAGACACTCGCCCGGTCCGTAGCAAGGACAGGACCGTGGGGCGAGGAGCCAGGCGGGACTGACGGACCCCCCCCCCCACCCCGCTGCCCCCACCCACACGGGCACAGCCCCTGGGGCAGAACTCCCACCCGAACCCTCGGCCCCTATTGGGCTGCTCCCTTCCCCCCTCCCCCCTGGCCAACCCCAGACCCCTCTGCCCTCACCCCCCGCCCACCCCGGGAAGGGTCAGTGGCACCGCAGAGCCCGGGTGAGTCTATTTAATTGACGCTCTTATTTATATTATTTATTCCTTCTGCTTTTCACTATTTATTTGCCAAGACCGGAGGCGGATCGCCGTGCCCGGGACGCAGCCGCGGGGACACGGATGGGGACGCAGCCCCAAGAGACAGAACCCCACACCGCCAGCTCCCGCTCTGCTCCCTGCACGGGGACGAAGCAGCGATTCTATGCAACCCCCGTCCCGCAGCGAGCCGCTCCTACCTCGGGCCTCGGCACCCAGGGGCTCAGCCCGGCTCTCCCTTTGCAGTCTTCCTGCTCCGTCTTCCTCCCACCGCAGTCTTCCTCCCGCCGTGCCCGTGGCTCCCAGGGTCACTTTGAGCCCCGTGGGCAGCCCGAGCCGCAGCGTTTTTCGTGCGTCCCCTCGGGCAGCGCAGCGCGCGGGGCTGCCCCGTGTGTTATACTGTACATAGCGGATACCACAGCAATAATTTTTTCCGTGCATGATCGCTTTTCTTTTTCTGCCAGGTTTTGTATTGGACAGGCCGCGGTAAGAGGAGAACCGACCGCCCGCAGTATTACTTGTAATGCAATTCAGGGATATAAAAGGGACTTCTGCCACTACCAGGTGTGTCTCGGGCTGTTTGTGCACGCGGCGGTGGGTGGGCAGCAGGTGCTCCGTGCACATCCTCAGAGGGCAGCGGTGGCACCTGCAGTGAGGGCTCTGCAAGCAGTGCTGCACCCCAATATCGGCACTGCACCCCAATATCGGCACTGCACCCCAATATCAGCACTGCACCCCAATATCGGCACTGCATCCCGCTTGCAGAAAGCACCAGGGGGAGCAGCAGCAGCAGAGCACCGATCTGAAAGCAAAGCAAAGCAAAGTGCGGAGTCCCAGCAGTGGGGTGGGGATTGTGGGAACTGCCCAGCTGGGATCACGGGGTGTTGTGTCCCGAATCCACCAATGGGGCTCTGCTGTGCTGTCCTTCCTCATCCTCACCGTCAGCGGTGAAGGGCGGAGGGGTCACCCAGCGCTGCGTGGGACGCTGCCCATGGGATGTGACCCTGAGTCAGCACTGGGGATAGAGAACCGTGCAGCTGGGGCAGGGGGTGTACAGGGCTCGGGACAGGGGTGTGGGGGGCTCGGAACAGGGGGCGTGGGGGACCCAAACTTTTCCCCAGAACCTCTCCACCACTGGGGACATTGATTCCAAGAAATGACCCAGAAATGTCCCAGAACATCCATCCCAGCCAGGAACCGGACCCGGTGACCTCTGTTTCTTCTAATCCGGGATATCCCACAGCTCCACGAATACAGACCCACGGCTGAAGCTCCCCCCGACTCCTCCTCCCCTCCCCCCCCCCACCCCCCGGTCTATCCGTGTCGGTTCCACGCAGCTCCAGGCGGTGACCCCACTCTCCGATCCTCAGCGCACGGCCCCCGGGCTGCTCAGTGCCCCATTGCCCCATCCCCGACGGCACCGCCGCCCCCGGGCTGCGGGACCAACCCCTTCCGCGGTCTCACCGTGACGCTGCAAAGCGCGGCGATGGCGGCGGGCGGAGGGCGGGCGGCGCTGCGGGGAGCGGCGCTGCGCGGGGCGGGGGGGGGCGGTGCGGGGCGCGGAGCGGCGGAGCGGCGGCCGGAGGTGGCGGCGGTGGCCATGGCCGAGGAGGAGGGGAACGGCGGCACCGGGAGTATCCACACGCAGCACATCGCCGCCGTACACAACGTGCCCATGAGCGTCCTCATCCGGCCCATCCCCTCTGTGTTGGAGCCGGAGAAAGTGCGGAGTTTGGTGCGGACCCTGCAGGTGGGTGCGGGGACGGGGGGGGTGAGGAGACGGCGGGGCCGGGGTGTATCGAGGGGTCCGGGGTGCCGGAGGGGTCGGGGGTGCCGGAAGGGTCACAGGTGCAGGGAGGGCGCGGGGTCGGATGTGCCGAGGGGTTCGGGGTTCCGGGAAGCCCGGGGTGTTGGGGCTGTGGGGGTCAAAGGTGCTGGAAGTGCATGGGGTCGGGAGTGCCGGGTTCTATGCGGCGCGGAGGGGTCGGGGGTGCCGAAGGGACCCGGGGTGCCGGGAGGGTTCGGGGGTCGGGGCTGCGCGGGGTCGGGCCGCCCCGGTTTCGGGGGTGCCGGGGCACTGCCGAGGAAGCGCGCAGCACCGTGAGTCTCTCCATCCTTCTTCGCCTTCTCTCCCCCCAGGAGGACCCCGAGCAGGTCCCCCCCATCGACGTGCTATGGATCAAGGGCAGCCAGGGCGGGGACTACTTCTACTCCTTCGGGGGGTGTCACCGCTACGCGGCGCACCGCGAGCTTAACCGGGACACCATCCCCGCCAAGATCATCCCGTCCACGCTCAGCGACCTCCGCACCTACCTGGGCTCCTCCACGCCCGAACTGCTCTGAGTCGGAACCCCCCGGCCCGGGGCTGAGCCGGGCACCGCGCCCGCCTCAGGCGCTGCGGTTGGGATGGGGTCGCGGGGGGTCCCGGTGCCGGTGGGTGTCACTGGCGGCCGGGAGGTGGCGACCGTGTGCCGCGGGAACGGGACGGGGAGGGACCGGACCGGGACATCGCGAAGCGAGACATCTCCGAACCGGGACCGGCCCGAACCGGACATCACGAAGCAGGAACTCTGCGAACCAGGATATCTCCAGACTGAGACATCCCCAAACCGGTGCAGCACCGAACCGGAGCAGCACCCAACCGGGCACAGCTGGGCCGGAACATCTCTGAACCGGGAGGGAGTGAGTCGAGCTGGGGCACGTGGAACTGGGACGGGACAAAGCCAGACCCAGGCACCGCCGAAGCAGGGCACCGCCGAACTGGGACACACACGAACCAGGACAAACCTGTGCCGGGGCACACACCACCCCCAGCCTTCCCACCGCCACTCCAGGCTCACCTGTGCTGTGCCCCAGAGCCGCCTGCTCCATCCTCAGATGCATCCCACAGCCCCTTCTCCATGGGGTTGTCTCCAAGGGACACCCGCTGCTGCTCTGGGAATAAAGGTGACCAAACCCCCTGGTCCGTGTGTCGGCGCTGGGAGTGGCGGGGGCCGGGAGCAGCTGTGAGATGGGGCACAGGGACTTGTGGGGTGGGGATGGATGCTGTGCTGGTACCCAGTGCTGTGCCAGTGGACAGGCACTGTGCTGGGCGTTGGGTGCTCTGATGGGGATAGATGTGGGGTCAGTCCATGCTGCCGTGGGATTGACTCTACTCTGCTGCTGAGTGCAGTTGCACCGCGCTGGGTGCTCTCAGCTCTGCAAACGCCACGTCTTCACCCCGTGTGCAAGCTGGAAAAACCACACTGAGCATCCCACAGCTATCCGGCATCCCTCCGAGCCAGGAACCGGGGAGGGGAAAGGCCACTGACTCACCCCATTGCACCGTGAGTCAGCAGCGGGACTGGGACAGGAACCGCGTCCGGACACTCTGCCCGCTGGCCACACTCCATGCCAGCTGGATCCTGTCCTTCAAGGGCAGGAACGGGAGCTGGGAGGAGGGCACGGGCAGCTCTGCGGGGGTTTGCGGCCATCCCTTTGCACAGCAGCACGCACAGCGCTGCTCGGGGAACGCTTTGCCTCTACTGCGTTTCCGCAGGAAGGGCCGGCTGGGCCGGGGGCTGCCGGGGCAGGGGCTGGGGGTGTGCACGGCCGGGCTGCATGGGTCGCATCAAAGCTGCCTCCGCCGGGAGGAAACCCTGCGAGCGTGCGCGGAGAGAGCAGCCCCGCTGCACGGCTCCCTCATGGGCTGTAAATTTCTGCAAAGAATTGTGGCGTGCTAAAAAGTTTCCTCTCCGTAGAGCGCGGGGGGAGGGATGAGGTGGCAGCTCCTTCGGCAACACGGATCGCCCCGCACACAGAAATGGGACCCCGGGGCAGGGAGGGGGCTTTGCTCAGCCCCAGGCCGTGTCACCAGCGTGGGGATCTCTCCAGGGCTCTGCACGCCCCGTGTTCCCGGGGGGGACACACAGCAGCGGGTCGGTGCCATGCCAGGAGCGCTCCCAGCCCCCGACTGGCACGGGGATGAGCCTTGCTGAAGCCAGCCATCCCTGTGTCTGTCCATCCGTCCGTCCATCCATCCCTCCACCTGTCCCCCTTCCCTCTGCCTGACCTGCAGGGTCTCCGGTGTCGCCGGCTGACAGCCGATCTCGGCTGCCTCCAATCCATTCGTTCCAGGCCAGGAACAAAGGCGCTTTGTGGGCTCCCTCCCGCTCTGTCTGGGCTGGCTGGGAGGGTCCCAGCTCCGGAACTGGGACAGACTTCCCCGCACGACAGCCGTGTAATTCCTTCCAGACCGGCCCACAGGTACAGCCCCCGTGAGGGGCCCGAGCACCCCGCAATGCCCCGGGCACAGCCACCGGCACAGGGACCTGCCAGGACTGCTGCCATCAGCCCCATCCCAGCATCCCCATCCCACTGTCCCCATCCTGGTGACTCGGGTACAGACCAGAGGCAGCTGATAGCACAGGTCTCCTCATGTTTGTAAGTAGAGTCAGCATCCCCTTGGCTTGCAGAGGGAGTGAGATGGGAAGGAGTGAGATGGGATAGGCTGGTGTGGCATGGCACAGCATGAGGTGGTACAGGACGGGTCAGGTCAGGCTGGCACCCAGCACCAGGCAGGGTCAGCTCTTTGTCCTGGCAGCCACATGCTCTGCACAGCCGTGGGATCTGGAATCCATTTGCCTCGCAAGAAGCGGTGTTTTCCCAGCAGGACTGGAGCAGCACAGAGTGGCAGGGAGCAGATCCGGCCCCCTGTGCCATCTGCTCTCTGTTTATTTTCTTACACTTAAGTATCACCTCTCAGATAAATGGTCTCCAGAGCGGGAGGGCAGGGGGCATTTCCCGGCACACAGGGGGAAAACCCAGCCCTGGGGGCTGCCAGCTCCCCCATTGTAGCCCCTCTTTGGGCTGTGCTCAGCTGTGGCATGCAGCATGCCATGCATGGGGACACGTCCTGTCCTGCACACTGGCTGGGCAGCACAGGAAAGCCAGGCAGCTGCCTCATGTCCCTGTGCCTCAGCAGTATACACTGCTCTCTGCAGTCCCCCCCACTGCACATGTGCACACACATGCACACGGATGCACACCAGCACCCTATGCACGGCGGTGCTCCCAGGCATGCCATGCACCCCCATGCAGCCCAGTAGAGCTGGAAGCCCAGGGCTCCCCCCGCTCGTCCCCGTCAGCTGGTGGCCATGTGTGGCGGCTGCACCTGAGTACACAGCCGCTGCCATCCGTCTTGCTGCCTGTCAGTGCTGGGGCAGGGGGCCCCGGCTTGCACCCAGCGGGGTGCACAGGGGCTGCCTTCCCCCTGCCCCCCTCCAGCAGCCAGCGCAGCACCCCCCTTTGCAGGAGGCTGTGTCCCCCTGGGGACCGTCCTCTGCTCCATTGGCTGCAGGCACCTGCCTGCTCCTTGCACCTCGTGCTCAGGGTCTGTCTGTCTCCAGCTCTGTTCAAGGGACCGTTTGCAGAAGATGAAAGCTGGTCTGTGCCCCAAAGAGTTGGGGGGGGGGGGGGGGGGCTTATGGTCCACAGCTCAGTGAGGGGCTGTGGACATGGAGCTGGCAAGGGAAATGTACTTGTGTCTATGAGGAAGCCCAAAGCTGCCCCCAGCTCCACAGTTCCCTGGCTCGGCCCTTGCCCCCCTGCAGTGTGATTTACGGGCTCTGCACAGGAGGACAAATGGTGAAGGCAAACAGGGTCAGGGCCCCTCAGCAAGGGGTAGGGGGGCCTTTTGCTCCTGAAGGAACACACGGTCCTGTTACACATGAGGACAGCCCCAGGAGGGACATGGTGATATGCCATCACGTGGCTCTGTACTCCAGGACCCAGCCAGCCGCCCTGCCCTGAGGTGCGCAGTGTGTCCATTGTGCCCACAGACACATCCCCGTTTTGTCCCCATTGCTCTGAGTATCCTCCTGCATCCTCCCTGAGTGCAGGGAGGGGGAGGCAATCTGTGCTGCTCAGGGAGAGCGGCCCTCGGGACACCACAGCTCTGCAGCTCCAGGGCTCAGCCCTGCAGGAAGGGACTTGGATTTTCCACTGCTGGCACACACCTTCCTCCAGCAGAGGAAGCGCTCCTGGCAGCCTGGCAGCTCCTTGTTGTGCTGTCAGGGCCAATGTTTGCATCCTCATCCCTCCCTGTGGCGGCACACAGGGTGCCAGCCCCGTGCACGAGGGGCTGCAGGGCTCAGCCTGGCCACCCCTGCCCCAGCAAGGCAGCGCATCTCCTACCCAAGCACTGCTGTCCCCTCCATGGAAGAAATGCGGTGCCAGCGCTCCAAGAGCCACCCCTCTCCCTGCCCCATCCCATTTCCTGCACCCCTTGTGCCACTCGGTCAGACCTACAGGTGGCTGAGGCCACGCAGGGCTGAGGACACGCTGGGGACACCGCACGCGGCACCTCTCCAGGGGCCGTGGCACTCCCTATGGCCTGGGCATCACTCCACGCCACGGTTTGGTGCAACAGGCGGCACAATCAGGTCGTGGCACCGCGCACCCACACGGCACCCTTTGCTTGGGGCCACGCACCGGAGCGCAGCCAGGCCAGCAGCCAGCTGCGGGGGGAATCGGGACGTACACGGCCGGGCTGGGGCTGGCCGCTGGCCGCCCGCCCGGCCCCGAGCTGGGGGCCGGCTGGGGGTGGGCTCCAACACCAGCCCCTCCCCGGCCGTATAAATCACGATTCCCCCCGCAGCCGTTCCGTCCCAGCCCCGCTCGGACGCAGGAGCGGAGCGGCGGCAGCGTGTCAGCGGGGAAAGGCTGCCCGCAGCCCGAGGGCTGCCCGCGGCGGGGCGGGGGGCTCCGGCCATGGCTTTCACCATGCTGCGTCCCATGGCTGCCCGCGTGCTTTACCCCGACATCGGCATGCTGTCGGAGGACGAGGAGAACCGCAGCGAGAGCGACACGTCGGACCAGTCCTACGGCTGCTGCGAGGGCGCGGAGGCGCGGCGCAAGGTGCCCAGGAAGACGGGGCCCATGGTGATGGTGAAGCAGCGGCAGGCGGCCAACGCGCGAGAGCGGGACCGGACCCAGAGCGTCAACACCGCCTTCACGGCCCTGCGGACCCTCATCCCCACCGAACCCGTGGATCGGAAGCTGTCCAAGATCGAAACGCTGCGCCTGGCCTCCAGCTACATCTCGCACCTGGCCAACGTGCTGCTGCTGGGCGAGGGCTGCGAGGACGGGCAGCCCTGCTTCAGTGCCATCTACGGGGCCAAGGGCGATCTGGACAGCAAACAGCCTCGCAGCATCTGCACCTTCTGCCTCAGCAACCAGCGGAAGGGGGTGAGTGGGGGGGAGGGTCAGCACACCGCTGGGATCGGGAGTTCGGGAGGATCGGCACGTCCCCGTGAGCTCTGCATGGGCTCCAGCCCTGGCCCCCGCTGGAGGCTTTGGCAGCTCCCGGCCAAATGCTGCTCGGAGCTGCACGCCCACAGCCCTGCTGGCGTCAGAGGGCCGGGCTGCTCCCCCACATCCATCCGGGCCGGGAGCTCTCGGGAGGTTGCAGTCACCCCAGGGCTGGGGCATATGGCCGTGCCAAGAGGGAGCGCGGAGCGAGCAGGCTGGCCCCATCCCCGTCCCGTCCCTTGTCCCCATCCCCATCCCATCCCCATGACCCTGTTCCCACGCCCCATGAGCCTCCCTCAGTTGCAGCAGCAGGAGGATGGCCCCATGCAGCACGGTGCCACGTGGGGACCGGTGGTGGCACAGGGCTGGAGGCTGCAGAGTGACCCCAGAGTGGGTGAGGGGCATAGATCATGGATAGGCTCTCCATGCTGAGCCTATCCCACCAGCCATGCTGAGGTGCTCTTGTCCGAGGGTATGGGAACAGCGGCCACCTACTGTTGCCAAGCCCTGCCGGACCTGTCCCAACCCCTTTGAGACCCATCACTGTCCCCATCCAAGCAGTGGCTGCAGAGCATTTTTCAGCCCTCAGTGCTCTTTGGGTTTCTGCTCCTCCATTTTTAATTGCTCTTCCCACTTCCGTCCCCCCCACACTGCTTACTGGCCAAACTCTGCACCCCCTCCCAGCCCCTCCTGAGTGTCCTCCTGTCACAGTCCTTGACAGAGCTACCCCCAGCTGAGACCTTCTGCAATGGCCAGGAGCCCTGGTGGCGCTGGGACCTCGGGGGCAATGATAAGAGCTGGGCTGGGGCCTCTCTGCACCTTCTGGCTCTGGGACTGAGCTGGAAATGGGCTGTCCTGGGCTGGAAATGGGCTGGAAATTGAATGTACTGGGCTGGGTTGGGCTGGAAATGGGCTGGAAATGGGCTGGGCAGGAACTAGGCTTGGCTGGAAATGGGCTGTACTAGGCTATGCTGGGCCAAGCTGGGCTCTGATGGGATGCGCTGGGTTATACCGGGCTGGGCTGCTTGCACTGAGCAGTGTCGGTGTCCGAGCCCCTTGTCCCCCAGCAGGGCTGTGCTGGGGCTGTGTCCCTGTAATGTGGATGCAGGGACGTGAGGACCCAGGCCACCAACCCCGCACCACCATGTACGACTACATCCATTTATCCCTCCTGGGCAGCACTGAACCATCCTTGCCGCTTCAGCACCCCAAAGGGCATTCGGGTGCAGCTCCTCCACGCTCACCCTGCCGGTGCCACGCACTGCTGTGTCCCCAAGGCCATTCCCACCGGGACACCCGGGCACCCCGCAGCTCTCCCCTCCTCTCTCCACAGGGCGGCCGCAGGGACCTCGGGGGCAACTGCCTGAAGGTGAGGGGGGTGACCCCGCTGCGAGTGGCACGGAGATGAGCCGGGGCCACCAGCACCCGCAGGAGAACGGCGGCAGAGCCTGTCACAGCCAGCCCCAGAGACCGCAGCGGGAGGGAGGGAGCTGCCCGCCAGCCGCAGGCGATGGGGCACAGCAGGGCCATGGGCTGGCACCGCACCGACACCAGAACCGGCACCAGCACTGCAGCGAGAGGACGCTACTAGGGCTGGGAGAAAGGGGTCCCGCACCCCTGGGATGGTCCGATGGGGTGGGCTGGGATGAGCAGCCCGCACATGGCCGGCGTCGATGAGCTCGGGGGGGGGATGGCGGCACAGCCCCGCAGGCGCTGTTGGTGCACGTGCAGCCACTTGGAAAATAAACCTTATTTTTCTGACGGGCTGGTGCCTGCCTGCTGCTCCCACTGCATGGTGTGGGGTCCTCAACACGGCCATGTCCCGATGTCCCTGCACCTCTGTGCCATGCTCGGGTCCCAGCCACGACACTCCTTGCTCTCTCTATGAGCGTGAGACCCCATGCACACGTGTCCCCATGTCTCTAAGCCCTGCAGGCAGCTCTGCTCCCATGAGGGTCTGGGCAATGGAGCGCTTCAGGCTGTGCAATGGGATGCATAGGATGTACGGGACACGTGGGACACATTGCTGGCACTTTGGGTGCACATGCAGTGTATTGGGGTTCGCCTCTGTTTCTGCACCTTCTTCGTGGCCTGGGATGCTGTGACCACTGTGACTCCCACTGCTGCCACCACGGCTGCCACTGTCGCTGTGCATGGCCATGCTCTGTAGGGCTGAAGACATGGGGTCAGGCGGGGACGTGGGGGTTCCCAGCCCGGCCCCCCCTGCTCACTGCAGGGAGCTGAGCCTGGGAAAGGTGCCGGGCTCGGGGGCGCGCAGCTCCCAGGGGCTCCTGCATCCCATGGAGCTGAAACAGCTGTGGATGAGGCAGCCTGGGGCTGTTGGTGTGCCCCCCCCCCCCCCCCCCCCCCAGGGCTGCGGGGTTCTCCAGGGAGAGATCCCATTGCAGAAGGGGAGCATGGGGCCCTGGTGCCATCCTCTTGCCCACCCTGGGGATGAGGTGATGGCGGGACCCCTTGGCCCCCCATGTGGCCAGGCCATGCCGGCCCCCAGCCCCCCTTTCCCTCGGGTTTGATTTATGGAGCTGACAGCACAGCGCAGCTGTGAGAGCGAGTCCCACGCAGGGACCGGGGTGGGTGGGAGAGGTTTGTTCTCAGCGTGTCTAATGTGTCCCAGACCCCAATAAACAGCCGTGAGATTCTCCAAACATCCCCAGACACAGAATCCCTGCCCTTGGGTTTATCGGGGGGCAGGGGCAAGGTGGGGGCTTCGCTCTGCAAACAGCTTGACCCACAGATGAAAGGGGACTGTCCTCCTGCAGCCGCTGGGAAGCCCCCGTGCACCCCCAGCCCCAGCGGTGCCGGTGGTCCTGGTGCTGGGATACAGTCCTGCAGCATCCCCCATGTCCCCACGCTGAGGATGGAGTCCCAGTGGGTGGCAGTGAAGGAGCTGGGCAACGTAGCATGTCCCAGTGCCAGAGCCACAGGTCGCAGTGTGTCCCCTCACATTCCACTGCTGGGATCATAGGTCCCAGTGTGTCCCAGCGCAGGAGCTCTGCATCTCAGTACATCCAAGTGCTGAGACCATGGGTCCCAACATGTCCCAGTGCCAGGAACATGGGTCCCAGTGTGTCACAGTATCTCTCAATATAGGAGCTGTGTACTCCAGTACATCCTCCTGCTGGAGCCATGGGTCCAAGCATGTCCCAGTACAGAAGATGGGCATCCCACCATGTCCCAGTGCTTAGCTGCAGATCTCAGCATGTCCCACTTCTGGGGTCATGGATCCCAGCACATCCCAGTGCCAAACCCATGGGTCCCAGTGCCAAGCCTGTAGGTCTCAGTGCATTCCAAACCCTCCCAACACTGCCAGAGGGAAATGTTGACTCAGAGGCACCGGAGCTGGGCTGCTGGGAGCCAGGTGGCCCTCTGCTCCATGCAGGGTGTGCACCACGGGACCACCAGAGCCGGTCACCCGCGGACGCTGCCGGCCCCGTGCCGCGCCGTGCCGCGCTGCCTCCCGCGCTCCCCTCCCATCCTCTCCCCTTCCTGTGCGCGGACACCCTTGGAATGGCTTTTGGCTGCTTTCTCTGAGACAGGAAGGTGTCCCCGAGTCTCAGGAAGGAAAAACACTCAGTGCTGAACCCACAAAGACCGTCTCCGAGGGGCCGGGGCTGGAGACGCTCCAGGCCTGACATCACCTGGGAACTGGAACCAGAACCGCAGCTGCACTCCGCGCCTGGTATTTTTTTCTCTAACTTGTGTTTTTAAACGTTCTTTTTATAGATATATTTTTTTTCCCTTCTCCATTCCCCTCCCAAATATTTCAGCCTCTCCGCAGTTTAACCTTGCTGGGCCAGCAGGGTAGGAATGCAGTGGGGCTGCACCCACAGCTCAGCGGGGCTCAGACGGGACGGAGCTGCTGCAGCCCATGGGGTCTCAGCTTGGGGCTCACATGGGGGCCACTGCAGAGCCCACAGTGGGTGAGCAGCGCCTGCATAGAGCAGCAGGGCTGAGCCACTTCTGATGGGGTGATATCCATGTGTGTGCAGCCACGCAAGCAGAACTGGGTTCGGGCCCAACAGCCAGCACCCAGCACGCACCTCCTCATCCCTGCAATTTGGTAGCACCTGTGGGTGCTGCCTGGACTCTGCCCAGGTGAAGCTCATGTGTCCTAAATGGCATCTGCCTGCGGTTAAGTGTCCCTGTTGCAGTTACTGCAGCCACTGCCCATGCGTAACGTACCAACCTCAGCCCAAGACTCAGCACCCATGGGACATGGAGGCAAATGGGAAGCTGTGGGAAGCGGCCCCAAGGTGTTGGTGGGTACAGAAAAGCAGGGAAGGAGCGGGGACAGATGGGCACAATACGAACTGAGATGGGGTGGGATGGGACGGGACGGTATGAGGTGCACACACCACAGTGCCCTAGACTGGGTGCTGGGCAGCCTCTGCCTGCCCGCAGATCCCAGCACTCCGCCAGCTCCCAGGGGAAGGAAGGAGGCAAAAGTGTTGCTCTAGCACCCCAGGGCTCCCGCAGCCAAGCCCCTTGCTCTCATGCAGCAGCCCCTGCAGAGCCACTAGTCCAATGACCCTCCATGCACCGTGCATTCCCTGGGGTGCAGGCCCCCCCAGTAGGGACAGGGTGTGAAGCTGTGCGCGGGGTGAACGCCAGGTTAATCTCCCGCTGGAGCTTCCCTCTGCAAACAATAAGACAATGCCCGGCCGGGGGCCGCCTGCGTAACCAGCGGCATGGAGGGGAAGTTGTAATATTTGGATTTAGCACTCAGTAAATTAAGGGAGAAAAAGGAAAAAGCGCTGGGGGTAATCAGAGTGGGGCTGGCCCTGTGCCCTGCCCTACAGTCCCAGAGGGCTCAGCTCAGCATAGGGATGGTGGCAGTGGGCAAGTGGATGGATCCCAGAGCTGGGCAAGCACCCGCTGCCACACAGGGCCTGAGGGTGCGGGCTCAGCAGGGCTGTAGGCAGTGCTCACAGCAAGCACAGCATCTCCTGTGACACCAGAAAAAGGGATCTGGGCCAGCAGTTTATTTTAATCCAGACCTGCTCGAGCTCATGGGAAATAAAGCACTGCTTCTGCAGCTGGGGTGGTTGGGGCAGGAGAGCTCCCCAGGGGCATGGCCACCTCCAGCTGACAGGGAGCGAGGTAGCAGGGGGCAAAGGAGGACAAGCAGAGGGGGGGTTCCCCTCTGGTGAGAGGGACCCCTCCAAGCAGTGTGGCACCCCGGCTCTAGGGTGCAGGGCCAGGAGCTCCTGGCAGCACCATGGAGCACACTCCGTCCTACCCAACAGTGACAGCTCTGTAGGGCTGGGTTAGCATGGCCAAATCGTAGTGGGATCTGGGCTGGCTTCCACCCCACCTCAGTCCCCAACAGGGCAGACTCCTGCCCGCAGCGACCACATTGCAATGGACACATGGGGTACCTCTGGGTCATGGTTTGGGGGTGTGAGCCTGGACCTCACACCGGGTCCAGCACCTTGCTGCAGGGTGCAAGCTAGAGACTTGGGAGGGCTCTGATCCCACATGCAGCAGAGTCACCTGGGCACCCAGGATGAGAGGGAGCAGGGACAGGTGGGGGAGAGGTGATGGACAGCAGCATGCAGGGAGGCCTTCGGCACGGAGCCACGTGCCTGGAGCCCATTTCCCCCAACAGGAGCTGTTATCAGTGGCAAATACTCAGAACGGTCCCAGAGGGGACCTCCAGCCCTTCCCCTCCACCTACCCCATCTCTGTCCTGCTCCAGCCCACGTCAATGCCGCCGCGAAGGTGTCGGAACAATCGCCTGACAAAGAGCTATTTTTAGGGGCCGGGGCTCGGAGCGAGGATACAGCCTGGCCGCTGACAATGGGGGGAAGGGGGCCGGGCTTCCCCAGTGACCACTCGGCAGCAGAAGGACCTGTAAGATTTCCTCGATGACCCAGGCCCGTACAATACAAGGAAAGCACAAGAGGGAGATACCCCCGCCAAGACGAGCTGCTCCTTTACCTAATGGGAGTGACCTGGGGTGGGGGGCTGTGGGATTTGGGCAAGCAGCCGCCAGCAGCTCCTCCTGTGAACGAGTCTCCCACGCAGGGAGAGCAGAGTGCAGCACGAGGCCACAGGGGTAGAGGCACGTGGGCTATGGGCAGGGGCACACAGCTTCCCAGGGACAAGAGGCTGTGGGCACGGCTCAGCGAGAGCCCCTCTCCCCTATGAGATGGCTCCCAGTGGGCTGCAGTACTTGGTCAGAGCATGGCCCCCACGGCAGGGATGGGATCAGCATGAAGCCACGTGTCTCCAAAGGGGATGACGTGAGCTGGGGTGCACTCCTGCTCTGTTGGCAGTGCATTCCTGCCCTCGTTAGGGTGCTTGGAGGCGTGGAGTGGTTGCAGAGCAGGCAGTAGATGTGACCGGGATGGGTCTCAATGCATTTCTTCCTCCTCCCAGTCTCAGCCTGCAACAGAGGTGCTGGATTGGCCAAACGCTGCTGGAAGAGTGCTGCTGGGGGGCCGAGCGATATGGAATCAAAGCCGAGGAGCCGTGGTGTGCGGGCCCTGGAAGGGCTGAGGGCTCCCACACAGCACCGGGCTGCGAGAGGGGCTACGCGCACACCACGGGCTCGGGGGGCACAGGAGGGGCTCTGGGGCAGCGCACGGAACCCGCTCGGCCCCCGGCAGCCGGGCCGCGCTAGGCCGCGCTGGGCCGCAGTTGCCACCTGGCGGCGGGCCCCGAGCACAGACCCGCGGAGGGACGGCCCTCCTCCAGGCCGCCTCCCGCCGAGGCCGCTCAGTGCTGACAGCCAGGCCCGCCGCACCTCGCGGGACGTTCCGGGCTCGGAGCGAGGATTCCTCGGGCCTGCCCTCGCCTTCCAGCCGCACCACCGCAGGCCTCACCCCTCCACACCTGCCTGTCTCCGTTACAAACTACAGCCCCCAGAACCCTTTGCGGCGCCCTGCCCGCCTTCACGCATGCGCAAAGTCTCCCCGCCTCCCCTCCTTCCCGCGGCACGTCGCGCGCCAGCGGGTGGTGGGGTTTCCGCTTCCGGCGCGCCTCGCTCTGGTCCCTGCGGCTGGCGGCCGAGCCTTGTGCCTCCGCCATATTGTCTGTGTGCGGCCGGCGGGCGGGCGGTGAGCGGGCGGCCGCGGCAGGTACCGGCGGGCCCCGGCAGCTCCGGCGCCTCTCCTGGGGCTCTGCGGCGGGCAGAGAGGATGGGACGGCGGGGGATAGGCGCCGCCGTGACTCCTCGCGCTCCCCGCCCCGCTCCGGGCGCAGTGTGGGCCGAAGGGCTGGGATCGCCCCTGAGGAGAGCTGGGCCGCGAGGGGGGGGCTCGGCTGGGCGCCGCTGAGGGGAGCGAGGGCGGGGGGGAGCGGGTACGGCCCGGCGAGGCGGGAGGGGCAAGGCAGGGCCGGCCCCTGCTGCCCGGGGAGGTTCCGTGCCTCCGGGGAAAGCGGGGCCCGGGGCGGTATGGGGCTGCCCGGTTGTGGCCGGCCCGTGGTCCTTGCTTCCCCCTCCCCCCCCCCCCGTCGCCTCCCGCGCGGAGTGGGCAGGGCTCTGTGGGAGACCGGCCCTCCCATCCCCCACCCCTCCCTCCTCCCGTCTTCTCGGCAGTTTAGGTGGTCATTACCTAAAATGCCCCGTCTTTCCTTCTTTTCCCCGGCTAAAGCGAGTGGGGGATGCGAAGGGTCTCCATCTGCTCCCCCCGCTGCAGGAGCTCGGCTCTGGGCCGCCCTGGCTGCAAAGCAGGCGGTTTGCAGGGCCTCCCCTCCTCCCGGGGCAGCAGTGGTCAGTCTGGCCCTTGCTGCAATTTAGTTCGGTGCGCCTTGGGGCAACAGGCTGCGTGGCTGTTGGTAAAATATGCTTTGTAAACGAAAGGGCAGATAAGATTATGAAACCTTATGTGTGCTATTTGTTAGATTATTCTTTCTTGCTAAGGGCTTTGGGTACAACCAATAAAGTTTGGATTATAAACAGACACTGATATGTTTCCTGCTGGCAGCAGTGGTTGATATATGCTGAGGCTCATAGAAGGTATGCATGTCCCTTTTGCAGGCTGTGTTTATGGGACCTGAGTCTGTGTTGCAGGGCAGGCTCTTTTGCATTGTGCTGGTATCTTTGCACCAAAAGAGGGTGTGCTGGCATAGTTGTGCACTGGGAAGTTGTTCGTGTGGTCTTTGGAAGTTGGCACCTGCTGAACATGGCTGGTGCCACGTCTTTGTAGAGGCTTTGAGGGCTTCTCTGGGTATGTGGAGACAGCAGTGATACTTCCTTCAGGTAGTGTTGCAGTTTTTGGTCAGAAGGCTCTCTTATTAAAACTGTAGTAGTTGCTTCAAATATTTGGTCTTGAAGAGAGTTGGTGTTCATGCTGTGTTGCCAGTCAGCTTAGGTGTTGGAGGTGAGTCTAGCGGCATGGATTTGACTGTAGCGTATGTAGGAACAGTGAAATCACTCATCCTGTATGTTCATTTTGGCATGGAGTTGGCATGGAGCCTCCCCTCTCTCATGTTGGAGAGGGGAGGCTGCACTTCAGAGGATGGTACACAGGATCTGAGGAAAGTGCGGAGCAAAGAGTGCTTGATCTGCTCCTTAATTAGCTCTAGAACTAGGGTAATGGGCTGGTTCTTATAGCACAATGCTGAGCCTGGCTAAAGCACATCAGCAGTGAGATATCCTTTGTGGAGACACAAACTGTGTTTATACTTAGAGCAAGAAAAAGGTGGAATTGGTAGCTGGGAGTCCCCCAGATTGGATGCCTTTTGGCAGAGGAGGGCTTATCATACAGATACTGCTCTAGAGACCCTGGATCTCCAGTGGAAGGCAGTGATCCATACGTTTTGGCCTTGGAGAGATTTCTGTAGTTTTGCCCTTCCTCTGTTTCCTGGTGGTGTTATTTCTGTCATTTATTTGGTGTTGGTGAAACCTCCCTGCCTTCTGGTCCCAGTGTGGGCAGCAGCAGAGTTCAGTGTCCTGCAGATGGGATGGGTGAGGCTGCTTTGTTGGGTGCCACCTGTGAGGAGTTGAAATAGGGTTGGAGTCTGCACCTGGAGTGAGGAAGGCAACATTGCTCTTACCTTTGCTGTTACCACGACCAGGAAGGATGTAGGAGACATTACTGGATAGGCAGGTGATGTACTGTGCTGGGGTTAAGCCGTGGTTGAGGAGTGTGGAAGAGTGTGATGGGTGATGCTGGAGAAGAAAGCACATACTGAAACGTGGCTGATGCAGAGCAGGTTCTGGTTGTGGCAGGACATATGGATCCATGGTTTGAGGAGAAGTGGGTTCTGTTGGAAATAATGGCTCTTCGGAAGAGGGATGGTAAAATTTGGCAGTAGGTTCTAGCAAATTTGGAGGAAAGTGGATCAAGGAATATTTCATGAAACTTAGTGGAGTTAAGTCTTTTGAAGTGTCAGTTAATGGTATTCATTTGCTTGAGAAAAGGTGATGCAAAGTGAGAGCAACAATGCAAGCAATGTGAGCGGGGATTATTGGGAGAAGAAACTGTGTTTCTAAAATGATGAGAGGAACGGGGAGGTCACTTCTCCCAGTTGTATGAAATGTCAGTCTCCTTACCATGTCCACTCAAATTCTTTTCTGCGTTTTCTCCTTACAGAACTAATTTTCTCTTTCTATCTTTCTTCATGTCCTCTAAGGAATAACGGCAAGGAAGACAGGAGAAGCAAATGGGTGACATTGTGCTGGTGTGATAAATTTCACGTCACATTTCTGAAGGGACAGGGTTTTATTTCTGGGTTACCAGAGCTGTCACCTCCATGGCTTGTCAGTTTTGAATTGCATGCACTGAGGTTCCTGGTTTGTGAACTGAGGTGAGGTTGATGCCATCTTGGATTTTCTTGTCCTCTGAGGGTCTTAAGAGAATAAACATCCCAGGTTTTAAGGTCAGAAGGGACTTAGTTTTACTGCAGCTGTTACCTGCTTTTGATTGGAAGATGACTTGGCTAATTCATCTGAGCTTGGATATCTCCTTCCAGGGGCTTCCAAGAGCTGAATTCCCTGGAATTTACCAAACATGATTGGAGAAAAGATGTTCTCCTTTGGATTTAGAAAACCCACTTTGAAAAGGAGGCTGTGGCTGTGTGAGCTGACGTTAGTTCTGGTGATTAAAGCAGTGTGTATTACAGCCCATTTCTTACACTCCATCTAAATTTGCCATTGAGGTGCTGAACCTGTCTGTCAGTAGGAAAGGATAATCAGAAATGGGCTTGTTGATGTTCTTGTAGGATCAGCAGTTTGAGGATATCTCCTGTTGGCCTCAGCAATGGAGGAGCAGTGAAGTGAGCCTGACGTGAGTTTTACCTGCTCCTTTGGCCAGGTTGTTCTGGGCAGCTTAATTCCAACAGATCATTTCACTGCACACTTCTTGCTGCTGTTTGGAAGGCTGAAGAGCAGAGAGGGAGGTCTTGGAGCTCCTTGTGAACCCAGGACAGCTCTAGCCCAGACTTGTATTTAGAAGGTTCTAATTTAAATAATTTTCCACAGAACTTATTTCTGTTCGAGTGTAGACTGTAACCTTATTGTGATTGATTTCCAGATTTTTAAGAAATATTACCATTTGTTTTCTGAAGCAGGCCGCCCAGCTACTTAATCTAATGGCTGGATTATATTCTGGCAATTTTTTCACCAAAAATGTGCATTTGATGGAAATGGGAAGTCATTATGGGCTGAGGTGAGCTTTGACTGCAAGCTGCAGTTGGGTAGTTGTGTTTTCAAGTATTGCAGCAGTCCTAGAAAAGCAAAGCTGTGTATTTTGTGGAGAAGCAGACTTCTGTCTTTCCACCTTGAGGAGCACCTGCAGGGTGAAGCAGTCTGTTGATGAAGCTAAGTGTCAGGAGAGTCCGGTGTGCTCTGTGGTGTTTGCACAGATCTGCATGCCAGAACTCGCTTCCACTGTGTGGGAGAGGTCTCAGTATGTGCTGAAGTGCCTCCAGAAGTTGTCCTGCATGTCCAGGGTGATGTACAGTACCGATCCTGTGGGCTCCTTGCCTTGGAGGAGGCGGTTTTGCAGCGAGCACATCCCTGCATGCGGGAGCCATCACTGTATCTTTATTTTTAGTGTTCTGAAAATGGATCAGCATGGATGCACACAACAAATTAATTTCTAGTATAGAAAAGCGAGAGCTTCTGCACTGCTCCTTTTCTTACAAGTTTTGCTGCAGATTTCTCCAGCTGTTACCGATGTGTTGTTAAATTTCAGCCTTACCATCTGCAGATTCCACAGCACTGATGATATTCCAGAAGGATGAGGAGGGCTTTTTGCTTAACTTCAACTGAGTAACAAATTAAAAGCTACAAGTTCTGGTGTTCCAGCATGTATGGTTGCATCTAACAAGGCACAACAACTTACCCTCTTCCTAAGCCATGACTTAATGCTGCCCAGTGGCCTTACTGGGCCATTGCAAGGGGTGAAGAGCAATGCTGGGAGATGAACAGGCTTGTCTATGCATGGGCTGCCAGCACTGTGGTTTGGCTTAGTGTGACAAAGGTAGATTCAGCAGTCCTATCCCTGCTGGATTACACAGAGTGATGAATGCTGTGTCCATGAGGTGCTGATTAATCTCCGAAGCACTGGTGCAAAATACAAAATTATAATGGCATGCTTCTCAGTCGGTGCATTGACATCACTTGCCGTATCTAGGAGAGCTGCTGTGTCTGGCTGTAGCTGTATAAACTGAGCATGTGCTGTGTTACAGTAGCCAGTACATGATAGAGAATGATTTCTGGAGTTTAAGAAGTGATTTTGTTTCCCTTTGATTTTCCAAGTGATTGTAGCTAGGTATGTCTCATGCTAGCAGCATCAAATTTCTGCAGAACAATGCTGGAACTATTTCAGATGGAGCTGCCTTGAGTGTCCCTTCCCTAGCCTTTTGGATACCAGCTAGGCTGCAAAGATGGCCCACAGTGCACTGCCTGCTTGATGGGAGCAGCTGATCACAGAGATTTCCTGGTTAAACCTTTCCAGGTTATGTGCCATACAAGCAGGTACACCCTCTGGCTTTGGTAGCTTTCCCTGCCTCTAGGAATCACCTGATCAGACTGATGAAAAACAAATCACTTTTACAGGCAGCAGGTTCCATTTAGTTGTTGAGTTTTAGCTAAATCATGCCACATGTGAACTGCAGGAGTCAAATCAGCTGAGCCATGGCACTGTCAGTACTCTGCATACTAATTAATGTGGAAAACAACTGTGTCACTTAGTGGTAATTACAAAGGAAGAACTTTCCGGAGGGTGCTGCCAGTTGACCCGGTGTCAGCTGGGAAGAGCCTGTGGTGATGCTGAAACATTCCCCCTTCTGAGTTTTCAGGAAAAGTCCCTGGTTTTGCCAAGGCCTCAGAAGTGGTAATTTTGGTCATTGACTTATAGGAAAGTATTGTCCAAAGCTCCAGCAGTAGGAGCTTCAGTTTACAGGAATGCGCTTAGAAGAGAAAGAATCACTTCACTCTGTGTTGAGGTCCTTGCAAGCAGTTGCTTTGAAATGCTCAAAATAAAAACAAAATAAACCCTGTATTCTGTGTTGCAGCCTGTCACGTGCCCCAGGTAGCACACAGCCTCAGCTGTCCCTGATGTTGAGGGAGAACTCCTCTTCTTCAGCCCACCTGAGTGCCAAGAGATGCTGGCAGCAGAGGATTGTCACCACTTTCTGGTTTGCTGCGTGCACGGGTTTGGCTGTTTGTGGCTACACTTGGAGCTGCTTTTTTGCTGTCTGTTCTGAGTTAGGCATGTAGCCATTTTTATTTGATTGTGTCATGAATGTGAAGTGGTGGCAATAACAATACCCGCCCTGTTTGAGGGGGTTGGGAGCCATAGCAGGAGGAGCTGCCGCCCTTCGTGCTCCGCTGTAAGGGCCCAGGAATCTCACCCGCATTGCCGACTGCTGCAGCTCATTCCAAACGGTGGGTTTGTGTTGGGAAAAGCTTTCCTTTTGCTCTCTGTGCTGTGAACTAGCTGAGCTCTTCAGATATGAAGAAGAGACCATGATTTGATGGGATGGGTGGGAAGAGAAGAACTTGCAAAGTTGACTGGCTGTTCTGTATGGAATCCCTCAGGAGATGCAGTGAGAACGTTCCAGTCACTGGCAGCCTCCTGCTGCTGGAGAAAATCCCAGCTCATTTGGCCCAGGTATACGTGCAATTGCCAACACAGGAGTTTTGCAAAGGAGTCTTATCCAACTAGGCTGAGATTCTGGAAACCTGTAGATAATCTGTGTAAGCTCTTCTAAAATTCTGTTGCTATGGCTCTGATCAACAATGAAGGCTAACTGTGATGGAGCTGCTAGAGCACCCTGGGGCCTATCAGACCTGGGATGCTGCTTGCACTGTTTGTAAAGCAGGAGAGCTGAGGTGTGCCCAGGACTGTGGAGTTGCAGTTAAACTGTTCCAGTGATTGGTCCTGTGACTTCCATTTGATTGAGGCCCACATTACGAGGGATTAATTCTTCATTGGCAGAAGCTGCAGGGAATTCAGGGGAGGAATTAGTAACACGAGTAAAGGAAGAGCTGGTCTCAGTGTTAGAACACTGCTAGTACAGAATTGCTCCAAGATGTTTCTTAGCCTGTCATCTCTTTTCCCTAATGGCTGGTCATGTCCTACCTTGAATTAAATCACAACTATTCCTGTTTCTTTTTTAAAATAATGTTTGAAGTCCTTATGCATTAGATTTATTATTTCTCCACAGCCGGACACAAGCAGCTATTTAAAAGAAATCTGGAAAATAATTTTGTTGGAAGCATGTAGTTGGAGCAGACTGCACTGTTCCAAAAAATATCAAGAGAGAAGTTTTTGGTTTCAAACTGAAGCTTTCTTTCAACTCGATTAGATGTTAAAAATCTGCTTCTCAGTTGATATTGTCCCTTTAGTAGGTAAATGGGTTTCAGGAAAGGATGTGAAATGTCAGTTCTGTTAATCCAGGCTCATTTCTATTTCAGCTATAAAATTGCAGAGAAATATAGGCTGCAAGGGACTTCTGGAGGTCATCTGTTCCATTCTTGTATTGCTGCAGTTCCATTATTGTGAAAATACAGACATCAGATTTCTGTTGTGAGATAGAACATATGTTTTTTATCAAGTTGGTTACTATTGTTTCTTCCTAAACTGGGATTTGAGTAATGTTGGCTGTCAGTAGGTTGTATCAGAGTATTTAAGCATATCTTGGTCTTTGAATTTCAGTAGCATCTACCCAGTACTAGATGTTCTCCAAACACTGAAGAAGCGAGTGCTCCTTACTGGGAGGCTTCACAGGCAAGGGGTAGATACACTGTGTGAAGGAAATCATAACCAAATTTATCGAATAATTGGAATGCTTCCTCCCACTAACAAAGCACGTTCTATACTTAGGATTACAGAAGTTGGGTTTGAGCCATTTTCTCTAAAGGGTAATGTCTCTCTGGTAACCAGGAATAAAGGAGCAGTATAACCTCTGATTCCAGGCTGCTTACAGTAATACTGTCCTTCTTGACTGGTTGAGGGCTTTTTATCCCCATAATGAACTGGCTGTTGTCTGTCTTAGCCTGTTGACAGCTTTACTTAGTCACACTTGCAGCTTATAATGAGCTTACATGGGGAAAGTAGAAGTGAGGGGGAAGTCTTCAGACCTGTATGACCATTCTGAGCATCCAGCTTTCTGCATGGTAACAGGAGGAGGTGGTCTGGCCCGGTCTGTCTGGAATTAGCCAAGTGATAGAGATATTTTCTTGGCTCTTTGGGTTTGGCAGCTTAGAATTTCTTACCCCTTTGGTAGAATGCTCTCTGCTGACTCCACCAAAGTTCAAGCGAGTTACCTGCACTGACTGTGATATTGAGCAGAGGGGACCGAGTTCTCTCTGATCTGCCTGGGTGACCCCAAACCAGCCGGCAGTGTCCTGCTTGCTGGGACAAGGAGAGCTAGCTGCGCTGTGGGCAGTAGCCTGCAGGCAGGCCAGTGTCAAGTGATGCTTATGTTTGTGGGTGCCTTATTTATACTCCAGGCCTTCTCCACAAAGGTCATCGCTTGGGTAGTACTTGGAGTTCCCCAGGACAACAGTTTTCTGGGAAGCTCTTGGCTTCCAGCTCGCTGGGAGCCTGTGTGTGCACTGCGTCATACTGCTGCAGATTTCTAGGTTTCAGGTTCTGGTAACTGTGTACTCGAGAGGCATTCCATGTGAAGAGCATTGCCTTTAAAGGGAGGGGGAAAAAATCCAGTACCTTGGTTATTTCTGACTTAAAAAAGAAAAAAAAAAAGCATTTTACTAGAGGCTAGGTAGGTGTTTCTGCTGGTTTGCATAACTCCTTACCTGTGTTTTGGTGCCACTTGCTCAGTGATGCAGCTGGGAGGATGGTGCACAAAGGAAATCTGTATACTGGCTGTGCACTGGTGCTCTAGGTGAGGATACTTCATGAGAAATGAAGTCTTCCATGGGGACAGGAGTTGCCATAGGGATTACAGTAACACTGCCTAGATGCTAGATTCCCTTCTTAAAAAGGGGGAGTTTTCTAACTGATTAAAAGAATTTAAAAGTGTTTAAAAAAATCAAATTCAAAGTAAACATTGAG
This sequence comes from Gallus gallus, assembly GCF_016699485.2. NCBI lineage: Eukaryota > Metazoa > Chordata > Aves > Galliformes > Phasianidae > Gallus > Gallus gallus. The sequence goes on from NC_052551.1 coordinate 10,286,112, forward strand.
AATCCCTTGACTGTTTTGCTGAACTTCAGGCACGAAAGGTAGCTCACCAAGCTGCTGTTAGAGAAATTCAAACTCTGAAGAGGTTTCTCTTAATTAGTAGACTCGGCAATGGTGTTCCTATATGATGGCAGCACAGCTGTTCTGATCCCTTGACTTTGACTCTTAGGCACTCGTATGGAGTACTTATGAGCAGCGTGGAGTTTGACCCTATTCTCACCATTCTTCTGTATGCAGGATAAGCAGAGCCCCGTGGTGCTGGGTGAGCTGATTGCTGGCTTACTAATACTGACAGACCATAGTTAAGGGCAGGCCTGTGCAAAAACCAACTGGTGGACCTGTTTGGGTTTGCCACCGTGCAGCGTCTGCCTGAGGGGTATTGCTGCAGGCGCTGGAGCAGCGCAGCTGGGGCAGAATAGCTGCTCTGTGTCTTGCACTGCCAAAGCAGAGAGCTTGACAGAGAGTGCCAGGCGGGTAACTGAAGGCTTTGTGTTCCTCACTGACCTGCTGTATTGCCTACAGACTCGTGCTTCTGTTTCTTAGCTACGCACTTCAGTTTCACTGGAGAAATAACTGGGTTTTTTTTTCAGAGGTGTGTTTTGTTTTCATGAGTCCTTGAATGCTTTTGCTTTGCTTACCCTATTGCCCCAAATGTTTCAGTGTCATACGGAGGCAGTAAGGTTAGCTCCAGCTCACAGTCAGCCAGCTGGTGGCACTTGAGCACCGGGTTCCTGTCTGCCAGCAGAGGACTGATGACAGCAGAGCTTCTGCTGAGGTACAGCAGGTACTACATTACTTTGCACTCATTGCACTCTAGCATAGGAACTGCTGTTTTACTGCCACGACACCGTGGGTTTGGTTCTCTGGATGGAGGATTTGGTCTGCTTTTGTTGCAGATTCTTTGCTGCTTCTGAAGGGAATGCATTTGTCTGAACTGGGGAGGACAAGTAATGGTGGAGGTGGGACGTGGTTACAGAACTTTGCAGCACAGCCCTGGAGTGCCTCCAGATGATGAGAAATTCTGATTAGATACAGAAGTTATTTCTTTCCCATTGTAAGGGTGGTTGTCATTCTTGTTGGTGATACTAGTCACAGCAACCTTATATGCAACCTAAGTTACTTTTCATGGTCCAAATAATCAATAGATTATTCTATGATGCTAAACCACAACTATTCATGTCGTATATGCAGGAATTAATAAATGGCATGTTCTGTTTGGATTCTGACCGCAGTAATAGAGTTTAGCCTTTCTAATAAGCTCAGGATACTCATCTCATCTAGGTGTAATTGCTACTTGTCCTGTGTATTTTCTGCCTTAAAACTACGTGACAGTTACGTATCCCTCTTTGTCAAAGAATTTGGATTCACTGCAAAATTATCCCTCTGCAGGGATAGTGAATGCAAAATATATGTATGCTTCTTAGCAGTTTGAGTAGGGGGAGTGAGAAGCTTTCAGGTGAGGTAAGTTTGTGTATGTAAGTAGTTTTGTTTGTTTTAAAACCAAATGATCTGTACAGATTTTCTCCTTTCCACTTAAAGCAGTAGATGGTAATACCTACCTTCATAATTAGGCACTGTGTGCCATTCTTAGAAGCTACAGTTGATTTCCTGAAAAAACCTTCTCTGAGCAGTCTGTTACAACAGAGCTTGTGCTAGGCTACAGCTACATGACAAGGAAATATCTACTGTGAAAATGGATCTATCTTTAGATAATGAGATTTCTTATTTCTTTTTTTTTTTTTTTTTGCCTGCTGAAAAAGTGATCTTGCTGGGTGGTGTGGAACGATCATGGTCTGTGTTGATATGGATTGTGCTTAAAAATTAGAATTGCTCAGTCATCTCAGACGCTGGGTTGCCTGTGTGGAGACTAGAGTTTGACTTGATCCTTGTGGGACCCTTCCAGCTCCAGATACTGTCTGATTCTATGTGTAGGTCCCACCTAAGTAGCGCTGAGCAGACAAAAAAGCAAGTAGAAAACCTGCTGGAAGCACGAGGAGATAGGGGAAACAATAACATGATGATGAAACTTTGAAATTAAATTTAACTGCACAGTGCTGAGAGCATTCTAGTGAACTTGTGCGTTCTGCTAATGCAGTTTTGGAATACACATTGACTTTCTGAGCAGCTGAGTCATGCCACATAAATGGTTTGAGGTCTGAGATGATTGCTTTCTAATCTATTGAAATGTGTATTTTGTTAGAGGAATAAACATTCTGCCCAGGAAGAGGTGGGTTTTGTTTTCAGTTGTACTTCATGCCTTTACCTGGATGTGCCCTCTCCCTTGCTGTCAGAAGTCAATCATGCCTCTGTTGCAGACTTCAGAACAGTGCTGTGTCCCTTCTCAGCCTGGGGACTGGATGGCTGCTTCCCTGCCTGCCTGGAGCTACCTGCGACAGCATGTGTGTGTCACCAGGTCAAAAAATAACCCACCTTACCACGGACTGTGCTATTAGAGAAGGCTTGGTTAGCTCATGCCAGGAAGGGATGTCGCAGACATTCCTGCGTCCAAAGCAGACGGCTGCTGGTGGAGCTATAGGAAATAGTGCAGGAGGAGGACTTGTGCTCCTGGGCTCCCTGCTGCAGACATCAAAGCTGTGGGCAGGACACTCAGCAGAGCAGGATTTGACTTCTAGAATTTTCTGGCATGATACATCCTGGTAGCCTAAACTAACGGCTCTGAGCAGGTTTTTAGGTCTTATTAATTTCTGATTGATGGTGCTGTTACTTCCTCCTGCAGCGTAGTAGTTGCATGGAGGGATAGGATTGCATAGCAAGTAATTCCCATTCATTTAGGTTATAGCGTTGCCCACGGAGGGCCGTTCTGTGACCGCAGCCATGCAGTCTCTGCCTTGTGCTGCATGCCAAACAATGCTCTTTCAGACTCTGATACAGCTTCCTTCCTCCAAAGTTATTTTGAAAGCTGACAAAGACATTCTTGTATTTAAATGTTTAAAAGTATGTCAGCTTTCGCTCGTGGTGAAAGATTTGAGGGGTGCAAGGCACTGCTTTTATTAAGGCAGGACAATACATCCGGTATAAAATCATAGCACTTAATGCTTGGCAGAATGGGGAGCTTTCCTCTGCCTGCTTCTGGCCTACTGAAAACATTCTGTATGAGGTTTTTGGCATGCTTTATTGCCTTTGCCAGTGTGCTGTTAATAGATAGCCTGGATTTATAAATACCAGGAGGCTTGTCCAGAGTCTCAACAACCTGGTTTTTATACAGGAGCCGTCATTATTCACTTGAGGTCTTTTTGCCACCGTAGTATTTGTGCATTCTAATTCTATTGGGTAATACTGGTAGGATCACCTGTAGGTGCTGCTTTTCATCCCTCACTTCAGGACACTGTACCCCATGCAGTGTGTTTTGTATTGACAGTATTGGGAGCACGCTCTGAATTTGGGCTGGGAGGTGATGTGATGACTCCTGCTGATTGAGGTCCCACTGGTGTTATCTGCATCCTTTCTCCAGGCCCAAGAAAGCAGTGTGCTCCGTAAACATGTTTTGCCTCTGCACCACAGAGCACATTTGTGCTAAGAAGCACACTTGTCAACCATAATTCCTCTGCAGGGGTTTGAGTAAGCTTCCCCGTATGTTCGGTCATTGAGCCAAAAATCAGTAGTGACTATTAGGTCTTATGGCAGGCTGGAAACCAGAGCTGTTCTGCATGATGAGTGTAGTTCTTAGAGTAAGTTACTGTTCTCTTAAATATTCAGAAATTAGAGCGTGTGTTTGATGAACAGCAGCTTCCTTCTCAGTTACTTCAACTAGTCATAACAATGGTGAAACTTAACAGGAGGTCTACTAAAATCCCACTTCAAAGAAGAATAGGTGGAGGTGATATAACTTATCTGATGAGCTCCTTTGAAGACTTGCAGTCCTGAAATTCTGCTTTAAATGGAGATTGTGTTTCTAGAAATTGAAACTTGGGCAGCGCTTAACTGAAGTTGCACAGGTGACCTTGTAAATCTGTCTGCTGTTGGCAGCACAGCTTGTTAGTGCATTGCAAGAGGGGCAGGATGTGCAGCACACAGTGAGTGAAGGATTCTGGTTCTGCACTGGCATGAACTCGCCTGGGGTGGGGAAGGGTTGCAATAGGTGGCTGTTGTCTTTGCTGCAGAGCTGAAGGGAGGAGCCCGTCTGCTGATACAGAGCATGCTGCATTTCTTCCCTTGTGGAAAGTTATCTTTTCAGCTATAAGTTAGATACTTGGTACTGAAAGTTGCGATGTGTGTACAGGGCGTTAGTTCTGCTGTTGGGTCCAAATGGTCCTGTCTTGTGTGAGGGGAAAGCAGACAAATGGTTTTCAGGTCCTGACAAATGATCCCAGGTCTGTGTCTGTACTCCAGCTTTTTCTTCTCAACAGCTTTTAATAATTAACTTAAATATTTTTATAGTATCTTGAGATTTTAACCTTTGGTTTATTTTCTCTCTCTTTAGTTGGAAGAACCGGAGGCCTGTCTGAGGCCTTTCTCCTCTGTCCTACTTTGGAGATTGGGTAGCCTCTGGTTTCAGACATCTCATCACTTCCACCTGCCAACCTGTCTGATATGTCGGGACCCGTGCCGAGCAGGGCCAGGGTTTACACGGATGTGAACACACACAGACCCCGGGAGTACTGGGACTACGAGTCGCATGTGGTTGAGTGGGGGTAAGTCTCTGGGCTGGGCAGGATCCACGTAGGGTCTGGCAGAGTGGTGGAAGGGGAGCTTTGGCACCTGTGCTGCATCAGGCTTTTCATGCTCTTCGGCAGATATATATGGCAAGTTAGGATCACAGCTTTTCTTTGGAGTTGCAGAAATGACAAAATAGCCTGTTGTGTATCTGAAATGGTCTCTTGTCAAATTTTTAAATCCTTGGCAGCACAAGAACATTTTTAGTGTCTCCATTAAGATTTTGGTTTGAATAGCTTTTGACATGTAGTCAGGAAACTTGTCCTTTCAGAAGGAAGAAAGTCTTTTATCTGAAACAGGCTAAATGGCACTGGGAGTGGGGCTGGAAAAATGGTTCTGATTTGGAAGAGTGAAGAGACTCAGCAAACTGAAATAGGTACATGTCTCCGTGGGACCTGTTGCTCTTTGCAAGTGACTACAAAAGATATCTTTGCTCCTTCTTGAAGGAAGGAGGTGTCTAAATTGAGCTCATGACTGAACTGTTCAAGAATCAGATAGTAGTGATGTAGCTTCATGGCTCTGTTCTCCTGCTTTTGTGGGCAGGGCCCAGACAGCCCTGTCCTCAGCTTTGATGCAGTTCCTGGCTTTTGAAATGCATGCTATACTGAGCAGAAGTGATGTCTTGTGCCTGGTCTGCTATTAAATGGGCTAGCACTGAAGTTTTTGATCTTGATAGCTTTATTGATTTTTTTTCCTAGCATTATGTTAGAAAAAATGTAATTCCCAAACCTATGTAGACCTCTGGAAAGGATAGCTTGAGTTTGCTGAAGTCCAGATGGGCTCATGTTACTACTGCAGAAGAAACAACTTCTGGATTGAATTGGGCTTGGACAAAGAGAAGCTCCCTACTTCTCTCAATTCATAATCATGGCCTTCAGTAGACTGAAGATGCTTGTTTATCCACCTTGTCTGAAAGGGGGAGGCAGTGATTTAGTGTTAAGGAGGAGCACTTTGTAAATTCTGATGGAAATGTCTGAGCTGTTTGGAATTCTTTACCTATTTATCTCCACAGAAATCAAGATGACTACCAGCTAGTTCGAAAATTAGGCCGAGGCAAATACAGTGAAGTATTTGAAGCCATCAACATTACAAATAATGAAAAAGTAGTTGTTAAAATTCTCAAGGTGAGCAGGGGTTTGGGGAAAACATGAGATTGGTTCTGAAGTGATCAGGAGGCCAGGAAATACAGCATTTGGTCTAAAATGTCTCGTGTTCTAAAACTGAAATCCTTAAAGTCTGGCTTCAGAGTCCCCTTCAGTGACATAGGCTATCATTGCAACCTCTTAATAAGAAACCATATGCTTGGTTATTAAGTTAAATCTCTGCCTGTAAGGAATTAACTTTTCTCTTAAAGAAATCCTGATGTGCAACACATTTCTGAACGTGTTTTTACTTGGAGCTAGAAAAGTTTTCAACAGCTGACTAGAGAATTCTCACCTCCTTTAACTACCAGAACCCTGGCATGCTTTCATGTGGAATAAAGCCTATAAGTTAGCAGGATTGTTATCCTTTAAAGCCAGTGATAAAATTCAGAGGCTGCTAACCTTAAATTTTTAATTTCTGCTTTGCATGTTCCATTGCAGACGTAATATTCTCCCAGACTGAGTTAAGGTCTCCTGGAAACTTTTTGTTCCACAACCTTAACTGGTGAAATATCTTTCAGTGTGGCCTTTGGATAGCTGATGGGCTTCTCGTAACTATACATTTAGCCCATGTCAGTTAACAGACACTTGACTATTGGAACGTGTTCAGAGATGTCAGTTCTGACTGGAATGATTCATAGGTAACAACAGAGCGTAGCTGTTGGAACTTAACTTGCAAAGGTGCTGACGTATTTTGCTAACTTGCAGTCAGGTACCTTTATCATCTGTCGTGTCTATTTGCCTCACTTTATGGGCCACTTTGTCTTATGCTTTGGTGTTTTATTCTTCAGCCTGTTAAAAAGAAGAAAATCAAGCGTGAAATCAAGATCTTAGAAAACTTGCGAGGCGGTCCCAATATAATCACTCTTGCAGATATAGTAAAAGATCCTGTGGTGAGTATGGACAGAATTTGGGTTTGTGGGTAAAGTTTGTGTTTCACTTCAGCTCCGATCTGACATTTTTGTTTTCCTCTGCTCTTAAATCCCGCTTTTGAATCCCTTAATGAGATCAGCTCTTAATCTGATTAACTTCTTTTACAGGCCTTTCCCCCCACAGGTCACTTCTGCCCCTCAACTCCGTAAGGAAGCAGCAGTGAACTGAGACGTATTCATTTGTTCTACAAACAGAACTGCAATGGGCTTCAGGCTCTGTTCTGTCTGAGGGGAATTGCAACTATGCCTGAGGCAGAGGGTTTTTTAGGAATTTTAGGAGTTGAAATGATTTAGTGCATTATCTTAATGAAAACAGTTCATCTCAACGAGACTGAACACTTTTCTCTCTGTTTCAGTCTCGGACCCCTGCTTTGGTTTTTGAACATGTAAACAACACAGACTTTAAGGTATAGTATGAATTCTGACCTTCTGTGTTTTCTGTTCAGAAGCTACTTGTAATCTTCTGGGAAGAAACTAATACATAGAGGGAAGGCAGGTTATTTATTCATTTCCTTCCAACATACCAACTGTCTTTGAGGATGAATGCACTTAGATAGAAGTTTGTATTTAGTTCCTTAGTACCATTTTGCCACAGAAGTTAGAAGGTGAAGATCCAGATTCCTGTCGTGTTCTAACCTTCAGAGCAAATTCATCTGTTAGCTTGTAGGTCATCGATGCCTGCGACAGCTTTACTCAAGCTGGGAGCGCCTCAAGCTGTTTGAGACCCAGTCTGCAGCCATAATGAATTGTGCAGTTGGTGGGCTAGTGTTGAGGGAGTTAGTGATGGGGACCAGAGCAGAGTGTACCTCCTGAGCACAGCTGGAAGTAAGCTATGCATGTGATTTGTATGGGAGAGGAACAGGCTGAGTATCTGTGGAGTCAGAATAAGTTGGGAAATGTTCACTGTTCATTCAGATGGATTTGGAGAATCACATTAGCTCAGAACAGAACTGGGTTGTTCTGGATTGGCACAGCTGTGATATTGTTCATTGGTGTTGACCACTGATGGGATGTATTTGTTTCCCACAGCAATTATACCAGACATTAACAGATTATGATATTCGATTCTACATGTATGAGATTTTGAAGGTAAGTTGGTGTTTTCCTGTTTTGTTGATTTGTTTGTTTCTCAGCTTTGTATTCAGCTAATCCTTTAGAAGTCGTTATCTTGTTGCTAATGGGGGAAGGGAAGAGAAGGCCAATGAAAGAATTGGTTTAAAAAATAGACATCAAATCAGTACAGTACCAATTGTTTAGCCACGTTTTCACAAGAAATTTTAGTCCCTTATTGAGGATAGCAAAGTCCTCATCTGGATACACTGAGAACTCCAGAAATGTTTGGTTCTTTTTTTTGGGGTAAACACAGGAGACAAAACCAGATGCTTCCTTAGCTGGGACTTCCCTTTGAGAGGGGACTCTAGAGGTCTTTGCTGTGGTCTGTGAGTCTAGTTCCAAATGTATCGTTGAACGGTGAAGCCGTACTGCCTAGTTAACCTTGGTATATGCAGAAATACTTCTGAATGTGACTGAACGGGAAAGGTTCTTGCAACTCCAGCATCTGCTTGTTTGTCACTTACAGGCTCTAGATTACTGCCATAGCATGGGAATCATGCACAGAGATGTGAAACCTCACAACGTCATGATTGATCATGAGCACAGAAAGGTACTGCAGAGCAGGGAAGGGTCCTACTTTTCTCTTGGCAAAACAGGGATTCATTTTTGGTATTGCCATGTAGAGGTACTAACAGACATCTTTGGGGGGGGGGGGGGGGGGGGGGCTGTAGAGGAACTGTGCTTCCATCACATGGAGAAACTTGAAATCTTGTGAACCACTTAAGATTTTGAGTTACATGTTTTAGTTGGGTTGGTAAGGAGAGATTTGATTTAGAGTGGTTGATGGTCTTGGTGTGTGGAGAATATCTAAACAGATACTCTGATCAATTTCAAATTAACTGAAAAGAGAAAGCTTGTAAATGAAGCTTTCAAGTAAACTCGTAGCATGACTCAATAGGTGGAGAGCTGGCACGTCCCTTGATGTTTTTCATTGTTTTCTACTGTTTCTAGCTTAGACTAATAGATTGGGGTTTGGCTGAGTTCTATCACCCTGGCCAGGAGTACAATGTCAGAGTGGCTTCCAGATATTTCAAAGGACCTGAACTCCTTGTAGATTATCAGGTAAGAAGTACCAGGATTTATCACTGACGTGTATGCAGAAAACCTTGATGTTTCCAGATAGTGAAGCAGAAATTCAGGTATTTAGCAACCTGACACTGAAGGTGGTCTGTTCTAGAAAACATGCAGAAAGCAATGCCTGTAGAGCCACTGAGTTAAACCAGTGAGTCACCTGAGGACTTGAAGAGCTGAACTTTCATCATGGATGTTGGAATACAAATGTTGATTTTTTTTTTTTAACCAAGCCTGGTTGTGCAGTAAGGAACAGCAAAGTCGTTGTGAGAGTAGCTAATACTGCGTGAACTGTTCATGCTGTGAGTTGAACAGTAGGCTGATAATGAAGATGCATTAACATGTTTGTTCCTGGTGTAATATGGCCATGTTTGTATTTCCGGAGGGAGGGGGAACCTGTTAGTTTTGGGAGTCCTTTCTGCTGAATTCATTAGAAATTGAATTGTCCTTCTGGTTTTGTACAGATGTATGATTACAGTCTGGATATGTGGAGCTTGGGTTGCATGTTGGCTAGTATGATATTCCGAAAGGAGCCATTTTTCCATGGCCATGACAACTATGATCAGGTGAGAGCTGGTCATGTACGATCTCTGTTCTCTTCTCACAGTGAAGATTTTCTGCTTACACTTGTATCAAGGGATCCAAAGAAGAATTTAAATATTACTTTAATGGCTTTCATGCTCAGTTTGAAGCCATGTGCCTTTCCTTTCTTTTTTTTTTAACCATGCAAGGTTATCTAATACAGTAAATAGAAATAGTTTTGTAATACTTTGCATTTTTGAGCTCCTTGGTATGTATCTGGTAAAAGTTATAACCTTGCTTTTATTGAGGCTGGTGTGTTCTGGGGCACAGAACGTTATTCCTGAG